>NC_041731.1:104757418-105080543 GCF_004115215.2 Ornithorhynchus anatinus | reverse complement strand
CACTCATTCACTTGGAGAAAATCCTGACCATTCAACCTTCACGACAAAGCTAAAATCCGTCCTTTCCTCTCCATTCAAACTGCTACTATACTGATCCAAGAATTTATCAAAATTCCACCTTGACTACTGCATCAGCCTTGTCTCTCACCTCTGTGCCTTTAACACCAATGTATGTCAACTTTATCTATCTCACCACGGACTACTTGCTCACATCCTCCTGCTGGCTTGGAATTCCCTCACCCTTCATATATGACTGACCATAGCTCTCCCTATCTTCAAAGCCTTATTAAAAATCACATATCCTCCAAGAGGCCTTCCCTCAACCAAGCCTTCAGTTCCCCTATTCCTTCTCCCTTCAGAGTCATCTATGCATTGGATTTGATCCCTTTAAGCACTTAATATTCACCCCACCCTCAACCCAATGGCACCAAAGTATATATCTGTAATTTATTGTAATATCTGTCATCTGCTCTAGACCATAAGCTCCCTTTGGGCAAGTAACATGTCTACCTATCTCCTTTACACTGGTCTCTCCCAAGTGCTTAGTACAGTGCTCTTCACACAATAAGTGGTCAACAAATACCACTGATTAAATGATTGATTGATAGATTGTAATCTCTTCAAAAGCAAGGGTCATGTTCATTAATTCTAATGTATTCTCCCAAGCCCTTAGCACAGTATTATGCCCCCAGTAAACACTCAGTTAAGACTATTAATTGATTCATCATCAACATATGAAGGGATGTTCAGAATAGTAGACATAATTCTTACCCTCAATGAATTTATAATGTCAGAGGGAAGGAAAGTAGACATAAATTGACAAATATACAGTAGTTAAGAGTGTAAATACATATACCTACTAATAATAAACACAAGTGAATCAATTAAAGTGGACACAATAGAATTTTCATTAGTCTGGGGGGGGGCAATCAATCAGGGAAGACCTCCTGTTCACTCATTCATTTAGTGAGTGCTTACCATGTGCAGAGCACTGTACTAAGCACTTGGAAAGTAAAATTCAGCAACAAATATAGACAATTCCTACCCAGCAACTGGCTTCTAATCTAGAAGCCCCCAGGTTCATACCAGTCAGGACCTTTCTGGACCAGGGGAGCTTCAGTGACATGTAGTGGAAGTCAAACCACACCTCTAATCACCAAGATTAATGTGTAAAGTTTTTTACTTAGTTTTTCCAACATGCAAGAGGGTGACACTTACATTCACTCACTCTACCAAGGGTCCAATACTAGTCTGTTGTCAGAAGAACCCATTCTGACAATGTTTCTTCTTTCTGCTTCCAAGTGCTACTGCCTTCAGCTGCTCCAATGCTTGCTTCTCCATCTTCACATAACTCCAGGTGTCACCCCTATGATTCAAAGCAGTTGCCTTTTATCTGCCTTAGGCATCACAGCTGGGGCTCTACATTGCAGTCATTGATTGGCCCAGACCCATTACTAGGTAGAAGAGGGAGAGAAAGCCAAGCCCCGTCCATGCTCCACCCCCACAAGGCCCACAATCACCTGCCTCAAATAGAGTACCTCAGTGTCTCTTGAGTCTTATCCTTGTTGTTGTTGTTCACAGGCTCACAAACAGTCACTAAAAAGGCAGCTTATTGTGGCCTCACCACATCCTGGAATTGTCCTTTCTAAAAGGCTTGAATCAGGATGGGAGGGATGTGATTAGAAAAACTGAGCAGGGAGAACTTGCCGTCCTAAAGGATAGGCTTGAGTGTGAAAGGACTGGAAAAGTATTATACTGTGTCCACAAAGACGCCAGACAAGAAGGAAAAGTTCATTTCAAGACCCAAACTTTCCTCTTGTAAACCTGGCTATTCATCCAGGCTAGTAGGCCTAGGGTATGTTTTCAGGTAATTCACTTGGAATATTAATGCTTCTGTGGACAAAGGGAGCCTCATAGGAAGCCCGCTGCTTTGTACAACCTTCTTTGTCAGAGATTCTCAGGCACAGCTGGAGATACCCAAAGGCTTAGACCAGGCACTGTGCTCTTTTTTCATGAGGCCACACAACGTATTAAGAACGAAATGCCGCCTCTCTCAGAATGGAATGGTGGCTTCCCCATAACTGAACACTGTACATCACTGCTCCAGAAATCTCTGTAATTAGTTATTTGGGGTTGATCTACTGTGAGAATTCAGTATTCAATAGTTGTCAAAGTGTATAATTTCTTACACCTGCACTGAGACCAGAGGGTCTCTTAACTCACTGCATTGCTTCTGTAAACGCTCCTTGCATTTTTGCTTTAGTCATAATATCTGGGAGTTGGAATAAGGAGAAAAGTAAGTTTTGTCATCTGAGATGATAGAATTCTGGCATTTGATAAGCCTGTTGTTGGGCAGAGATTATCTCTATCTGTTGCTGAATTATACATTCCAAGTGCTTAGTACAGTGCTCTGCACACAGTAAGCGCTCAATAAATATGATTAAATGAATTAATGAATTTACTCAGTGTTAAATTTACTCATGGATTGCCCTAAGCATGGGAAAGCTGCAATCTAGGCAGCATGGATAATGATCCCAACCCATGTGGAACTCAAAGTTCAAGAGGGAGAGAGAGCAGGTAGCGACATTGCTAAGTGACCAAAAGTCTCAGGAAGTAAAGGCCCCTTACCCAAATGTGACAACTGAACAATCAATCAGTGGTATTTAATGAACACTTACTGGGTGCAGAGCACTATACTATGCACTTGGGAGAGTACAATACAACAGAGTTGACAGACACATTGGTAGTCCCATTACGTGCTTATAAATTAGAGGGGAAGACAGACATTAATATAAATAATTCATAATACATAATTGGTAGATATGAAAATATAAATGCTTTGCTTGCTGAATTATAGGAAAGTTGCATGTTCCAATCTGGAATCCTGGAGATCGTCGATGGCCCTTGAAGTCCTCATCCTGCCATTTCACTCCGAGTTCAAAATGTTGTAGAGATGAGAGAGTTGGAATCAGGGGAGGTCAGGGGAAAACAGATCTCAGAGATGGTAATTTCAGGGAGAGTGAAAGCAGAGAGACTTTGGCTTCCACTAAGCACCCCAGGAGTCCTCTCAACATCTTGACTCCAGGCCTGAGAGTTCCTGCTTCTCTCCACCATGCACAAACTTTCTGTATAGAGGGAAAGAAAACCTTCTGCTGAATGAACCTGGGCAAGTTGCTTAACCTTTCTATGCCTCAGTTTCACCTCATCTTTGAAATGGGGATTAAGACTGTTTGCCCCATGTAGGACATGGACTGTGTCTAACCTAATAATAATAATAATAATTGTGGTATTTATTTGTTAAGCAACTATTATGTGCCAGGCACTGTTCTAAACACTGGGGAGGATATAAGGAAATTGGGTTGGACACATCTCTATCCCACATAGGGTTCACCGTCTTTAATACACATTTTACAGATGAGGTAACTGAGGTACAGAGAAGTGAAGTGACTTGCCTAAGGTCTCACAGCAGGCAAGTGGCAGAGCCGGGACTAGAACCCAGATCCTTCTACTTCCAGGCCCACTCTGTATCCACTCGACCATACCTCTCCTATGTCAGTGCTTACTACAATGGCTGGTATGTAGTAAATGCTTAGCAAAAAAAGGGGGAAAGAATAAGAACTTTACTCACCATTTAATCTCCACCTATATGCCTTTGGGTTCCTTGCCTTGGAGGCCTACACTCTGCCTAGTTCCATCTGGTATGTGTGGGTTAAACCCTCTGAACAGAAAAACCAGTACTTGTCTGTGAGCTGTAAACCTTAATATTTATCAGTGGGATTTATTGAGTAATTAATGTGTGCAGAGCCCTGCCCTAAGTGCTTGGAAGAATACAATAGAGTAGGTATTTACAATCCCTCACCTCAAGGAGCTTACAATTTCAAAATGGCTAGGGTGGAAAATATGATATTTTCACAAACCTTTCTATCTTTGCCCTTACCTGAGTTCCTAGAGCCTTGTGTAAGTGTGGGTGAATGAACCCCTCTTTACCTTCATTTTCCTATCCGTAAAAAGAGAACTCTGTTCAATTCCTGCCTCCCTGATCTGTTCAGACGTGACTAATATAGCAAATATACATCACTTGAACCACCATGGAAAAAAGACACACTTTAAATCCAAGGTGTTTTACTATGATTTCATGTCATTTTTGAATAACTTTCTTCCATTCTGAGACATATTTAAAAAGTCAAAATGCATATTTCCTCAGAGATGATGAGAAAAAGAACAATAGGGCAAAGAGAGCCAGGAGTAAAAGCAAAATCTGATGAGATGAGGCTCAAGGATCAGCTCTTATAATGCATTCAAATGAAACTGTAAATGGATTGGTTTTTAGCATGAGCAGCTAGAAATCTGGTCTCTAGATCCATTTGAAATGCAGGCTTCAGGGGTATGAAACGAGTTACAATCTTGCCCTTCCTGACCACTGTGCTATTACCGATGCAAGGGAACCACACTGATAGTAGAGATCCTCCTTATCTACTCACTAGGAAGTAATGTGGCTTTGTAGAAAAAGAAGGGGCCTGGAAGTCAGAAGACCTGGGTTCTAATCCCAGCTCTAACATTTGTCTGCTGTGTGACCATGGGAAAGTCACTTAACTTCTCTGTGTCTCAGTTTCCTCATCACTAAAATGGAGATTAAGACTGTGAGCTCTATGTGAGACAGGAACTGTGTCTGACCTGATTAACTTATATCTACTCCAGCCCTTACTACAGTGCTGACACATAGTAAGAACTTAACAAGCTAGAGCTCAAGACCGAGCTCCTTATCTTCCCTCCCAAACCCTGTCCGCTCCCCAACTTTCCCGTCACTGTGGATGGCACTACCATCCTTCCCGTCTCACAAGCCCGCAACCTCGGTGTCATCCTTGACTCCGCTCTCTCATTCACCCCACACATCCACTCCATCACCAAAACCTGCCGGTATCGCCTTCACAACATCGCCAAGATCCGCCCTTTCCTCTCCACCCAAACTGCTACCTTGCTGGTACAGTCTCTCATAATATCCCAACTGGATTACTGCAACAGCCTCCTTTCTGATCTCCCATCCTCCTGTCTCTCCCACCTTCAGTCTATACTTCACTCCGCTGCCCGGATTATCCTTCTATAGAAACGCTCTGGGCATGTCACTCCCCTCCTCAAAAATCTCCAGTGGTTGCCTATCAACCTGCGCATGAAGCAAAAACTCTCACTCTTGGCTTAAAAGCTCTCCATCCCCTTGCCCCCTCCTACCTCACCTCCCTTTTGTCTTTCTACAGCCCAGCCCACACTCTGTTCCTCTGCCAGTAACCTCCTCACTGGGCCTCGTTCCCACCTGTCCCGCAGTCGACCCTTGCCCCACGTCCTAACTCTGTCCTGGAATGTCCTCCTCCCTCACATCCACCAAACTAACTCTCTTCCCCTCTTCAAAGTCCTACTTAGAGCTCACCTCCTCCAGGAGGCCTTCCCAGACTGAGCCCCCCTTATTCCTCTGCTCCTCCTCTTCTCCCCATAGCCCCTACACCCTCCCTCTGCTCTACCTTTCCCCTCCCCATATCACTTGTATATATTTGTAAATATTTATTGCTCTATTTATGTTATTAATGATGTGCATTTATCTATGGTTCTATTTATCTATTTTGATGGTAGTGATGCCTGTCTACTTGTTTTGTTGTCTGTCTCCCCCTTCTAGACTGTGAGCCCGTTGTTGGGTAGGGATCATCTCTATCTGTTGCCAAATTGTACTTCCCAAGTGTTTAGTACAGAGCTCTACACACAGTAAATGCTCAATAAATAAGATTGAAGGAATAAACAAATACCATAATAACTAGTTACCCAAATTACTTTCCAATATCCCAAACACCTGCCTTCCCTTTCATGTCTACCTCATACTTCAAAAAACACTATCTAAATATTCTAGAAACCATTACTTATTTGATAAATTGACAAATGGCTGTTCTTCCAGGATGCAGTATGACTTAGAGAAGGCAGATAAAATATGAGCAGGAGTAAAATGAGCAGGCGAGCAGGAAGACACAGAATCCCAGATTCCAGCTGCAAAAATGAACGGGCAATTTTTCCTTTCTTCAGAAGATATTGTCCCAAATTTTGAACCCGTTTCCTTTAAGCTGACAATTTATGAGCAGAGACGAAAGTAGTAATAGTAATGGTATTTAGAGAAGCAGCGTGGCTCAGTGGAAACAGCCCAGGTTTGAGAATCAGAGGTCATGGGTTCTAATCCCCACTCTGCCACTTGTCAACTGCGTGACTTTGGGCAAGTCACTTCACTTCTCTGTGCCTCAGTTGCCTCATCTGTCAAATGGGAATTTAGACTGTGAGCCCCATGTGAGACAACCTGATTACCTTGTATCTCCCCCAGTGCTTAGAACAGTGCTTGGCACATAGTAAGTGCTTAACAAATACCATTATTATTATTATTATTATTTATTCAGGGCTTACTCTATCCAACACTTTGTTTCAAGTACTGGGCGGCAAGATTTAATCAGGTTAGAACTAGATCTGCTCACATACCTTCAAGGGACTGGCAGTCTAAGAATGAAGTGGGGAAAGGGGGATTGGTGACAGGCACATAAGGAAAAATAAAATGATAAGAGCCCCATCTAATCCAGGACAAGCCTGGACTTGCCCCTGGTAGAAGAAAAGTACCTGAACGGTGTTCCCGGGTGGTAGCATTCTTCATTCATTCATTCAATGAACAGTATTTATTGGGCACTTACTATGTGCAGAACACTGTACTAAGTAGTTGGAATGTACAGTTCGGCAACAGATAGAGACAATCCCTGCCCAATGACGGGCTCACAGTTTAAACGGGGGAGACAGACAGCAGAGCAAAACAGAACAAAACAAAAGCAAGACATCATCATCAAGATAAATAGAATCAAGGGGATGTACACCTCATTAACAAAATAAATAGGGTAATAAATAATATATACAAATGAGCACAGTGCTGAGGGGAGGGGGAGGGGGAGCAGAGGGAAGGGGGATGGATATTGTTTGCCAACAGTGGCAGCTCCAGCCCCATCTCTCTCATTTTCTACCACCCCGTGCTATCTGCCCGGCTCCTTAACAATAATAATAATTATGGCACTCGTTAAGCACTCACCATGTGCCAAACACTGTTCTAAGGACTGGAATAGATACAAGTTAATCAGGTTGGACAGAGTCCCAGCCCCACATGGGACTCACAGGCTTAATCCCCATTTTACAGCTGAGGGAACTGAGGCCCAGATAAGTGAAGTGACTTGCCCAAGGTCACACATCAAACATGCCACAAAGGCGGAATTAGAACCCTGTTTCTTCTGATTCCTGGGTCCGTGCTCATTCACCTGGCCACGCTATGTCTTCTCCAATGGTTGGCTGCTCCTCTGTCCCAAATTCCTATTCTCTGGCTACTGTGGCCATGAACCCCCATGTCTGAAAACCCTTTTGCTGCAGCAGGGGGCAGGGTGGACTGGAGGGATGATGGAGGGCAATAGCAGCAGCAAGAAGGTGACATGGAAGGAGTTGGTGGAGACCACTGGCCTTCTGGTTATAGATTTATTTTTGACTTCCATCATTGTTCATGAGCCTTTTCACAAGTAAGTTCAAACCACCACTTGCTAATCCACTGTTTCCCTCCTTCAAATACTTTAGGCCTGGAATATACAGTGAAACAGCTAGGTAGAAAATCCTCTTCTCTGTAGTCTCAGATGTTATCCTAGGCCTTACAGAAGCACCCAACACCCTGCATATCCTCAATGAATATGGATGGGCTGGTGATTAAAGTTCTTTATTTTGAGGTCATTTTTTCTAACAAGTTAACAGAACCAGATTGTGCAATGGTTCTAGTGGGTTGGAACAGTTGCTGGCAGTCCCAGCAAACTAATCTTCATGATTAAGTGTCCAGATTACCTATCTCAACACCAAGGATCAACTGTCAAATCCGAAGCCAGTAATGTAGACTGCTTCAAATGAGCCAGAAGCTCAACCACTTTGAACACTGAACTACCCCAAAGCTAGTCTGAGCTTATCCCAGAACTCCAGACTCTGTATCCTAATTATCAGAGGTACTATAGATTCATATCTTTGCTTTATGATCTCCCATGCCAAGATTTCTGAATGTTCTTGGCATGAGTTTGGTAGTACAGTATTACTTTGATTATGGCTTCTTACGTCTGGCATAAATATATTCCCTTTGTGCATATTCTTTTTAGCTGCAGTACAAAAAAGCATGACTCTTCTTTTTTTTCTTTTTCTTTAGGAGAAGCAGCTGTGAAGTCATAATTATGTTCACTTCCCACTGGCGACTGGCAAGCCTTTTATTTTAGTGCATTTGGAACTCACCAAGAATAAATAAAGTCCATTCCATCCTTGAGGGGCTATTCTGCCACTCCATCTAGGATTTCACAGTTTGCCCGTTTTTAAAACATCTATCATTATAAAGAGCTTTGGCTTTAAAAGAAATGCAAGGAAAATGAAATTTAAAAAAATCATATCACTGGGTATCTTAAAATAACATTATCACCTGTAACACATTCTCTGGCTTTAAAATCTCATTATTATAATTGTTATCTAATTGGTGCTATACATCGCCCAGTATCATCATGCAGTTCTCATGAAAAATGAGCTTTTTCAACTTCATTTTAATTGTTAAACAGAGAGGTGGGTTTAGAACATTTATTTTTCACATGTTCAAGAACAAAGGGCAAAAGCTTTCAAATATGTAAGATAATGTATAATGAATTCTGTTTTCTAAATTTAGAAAACAAATCAGACAATGCCCAAGAATAATTCATGGTAGGAATCTAAGATCTTGGAAAGAAAAGTTATCAGAGTTTTATATTTATGAATAAGCCAACTTCTCCTGGGTGAGATTTGGATGCTGTCCAAAAGCATTAATGAACATTCTCCAGCTTCATGCAGACCTTCAAAAAGGTCAGAACAAGGGTACATTATTTATGTTTTATGGGAAGATGTATTTAATGTTTGTAAATCCATTTGGATAATAACATTGATTTTAATGGGCTGATAGATGTATTTGTCTTTTAATGTCCATTATAATAACGATTGCCTGCACCTATGAAAAATTTAACATTTACTTGTTGATTAGTCTGGTTTTATTCATAGGTGCAATTATTACTTAACCAAAGTTTTCAAAAAGCAGTAGACCTTACTCTGAACATTCCATTTTTTTTTTCATTTCCAGAATGTGAACATCCAAGGACTTAGAGATGATGGGTCATTCTCTAGCCCAGGGAAGAGGATAGACTTGGGTTGCTAGTACCCTCCCTCTTTGGTTGGCCTTTCTACCTCCTTGACTGGCCTTCCTTTATTGGCTGGCTCATAAACCGGTTCTTACTGGCATCTCTAAGGAAACAGCTGTTGTCTAAGAACCTTCTGTTTACTAAGGACCATGTTTTCTTTAGCAGGTATGGGAGTGGTGGCAGGGAACGGGAAGAGGAAGGTGTAGAAAAAATAAGCCAGTTAGGGTTGAGATGAAATTACTGAAACTTTGGAGGCTAGCATACAGTTTACCAAGATTTAGACTGAGTTGATGACTCCCCAAAGAAACAATGTCTAGCAGAGAATTATTGGAGCTAACCAAAAGGCTGGCTTCCACCAAGCCAAGAGAAGGAGAAAGGGCCTTTGAAAGTACAAGTAACTTGAAGAGGTGGTTTAGAAATTCATTTTAAACTAGAAAAATATCCCATTCAAAGATTTAAGTTCATGGAATTTATACTGAGCAAGAGATGGCTTGCTCTTTTTGACATTTATTGAAAATTTCCTTCCTAGAAGAATACTTTAACTGCTTGCTACTTCTCAGTTACTTCATAATTGAAAGGGCCTTCAAAAATACTCCATACAACCATAAAAGTCTAGGGGTGTAGGGGGTGAAATGGGTAGAGTCCCAATATATCAGATTCTGTGGTAATTTGATATTTGGACTTTAAAGAGAAACAGGTTTTGTCAAAAAAAGTGCGGTGGAAAGCAGTGAAGGATTGTCAGTATCTTAAAGAATCAAATTCAGGCACCATTTCTATTTATGGATGTCCCTATAGGTGATGGATCGGTGCCAAAACAGATCAGGCAGCAACTGTCCCTCCCTTCCTTATTCTTCATTTCCAGAGGCTTCCTCTTCTTCCTCTTTCCATCAAAAAATGGGAAACAGAAGATTTAAAGGAAGAATAATGTATATAGTAGATCATTTTGATGCAGTGATACCATCCCATCAAAATGACAGAGGGAGCCTCTTTTCCTTCAAGACATGCATGAAGGGACTGATTATAGTGCAAGTGTTTTGAGTAGCCCCATTCACATTCTCCCATCCCCGGCAGGTGTTTTCCCTGTGAGGTGGGAGGAGTAACAATGGGAACATCAATATTTATTCATCCAATCTTATTTATTGAGCACTTATTCCATGCAGAACATTGTATTAAGAGCTTGGGAGAGTACAATACAACAATAAGCAGACACGTTCCCTGCTCACGAGTTATCCACCCACAGAAAAAGGCCTTCAATCAAGAGGATGACACTATTTTTTTATGGTATTTGTTAAGTGCTTACTCTGTGCCAAACACTACACTAAGCATTGGGGTAGATAAAAGCTGGTCTGGTTGGAAACACTCTCTATCCCACATGGGGCTCACAGTCTTAATTGCCATTTTACAAATGAGGTAACTGAGGCACAGAGAAGTTAAGTGATTTGTCCAACGTCACAGAGTATACAAGTGGAAGAGCCAGCATTAGAACCTATGACCTTCTGCATACCAGACCCAAGCTCTAACTATTAGGCAACCATGCTTCACAGCAACACAGTGAAATTGTATCTACAGGAATGGAAATGGCTGAAAAGACTGAGATCTGTCCTGGCCATTCCATCCATGTACCTTTGCTGTGCTGTAGTGTTTGCCTCATACAAGCCTGTGCCTGATCTGGATACTGCATTTTAACGTCCCAATGTTCATGAACTCTTTGCTCCAAATACTTTCCCTACTGATCCCACGCACAATAGTTTCCTTGAGCTTTGTTTATAATCAAATTCTCAGGAACCAGAGCCCACACCTATTTGATTTTTTGATGAGTAACATCTAAATCCTATGCTCAGAGTAGATTTAACTCAGGGCTTTAAGGAGCTGCATACCTGAACCTCGGGATATGGGCAGCGCTCCAGACCTTACTCCAAATGGCAACTCTGTGCCTGCACACCCTCTTAAGATGGCCAGCATTTGGGACATTATAAAATGGCATCTGCACAGGCTTAAGATGATTGCCACGTATGGACAATGTCACCAGGGAGAGAGAAGCACTAAAGTCGACTTGCAAGCCCCACAGCCCCTCTCTCTCAGATGCTGTGCATGTGTGGCAGCTATTTTAGGAAATTTCATTTTCTAGGACTTTTCCATTCCCCTTTCCCTCCCCTAACATTCCTGCCCTGCTGATCCCTCACTAAATAAAATCTGGTATGAAAAGCCACACCAGCAGCTGGGAGTTCTTTCATCCAGTAGCTTCTACACATCTCTAGACTGTAAGCCCACTATGGGCAGGGAATGTTTCTATCCACGTGTTATATCCTACTCTAACAAGTGCTTAGCACGGTACATACAGTAAGTGCTCAATCAAGACCATTGATTGATTGATTGATTGATTGATTGATTGATTGGGGGAAGCAGCGTGGCTCAGTGGAAAGAGCCTGGGCTTCGGAGTCAGAGGTCATGGGTTCAACTCCCGGCTCTGCCACTTGTCAGCTGTGTGACTGTGGGCAAGTCACTTAAATTCTCTGGGCCTCAGTTACCTCATCTGTAAAATGGGGATTAACTGTGAGCCTCACGTGGGACAACTTGATTACCCTGTATCTACCCCAGCACTTAGAACGGTGCTCTGCACATAGTAAGCGCTTAACAAATACCATTATTATTGATTGAAATCTGCATGTCCAACCCCAAACCCTCAGCCACCAGCTGCTGAGGCAACCGACCTTAGGAAGGTTTTTATCGGTCTGGAATGGTGTTCTTGAGCAATCCCCCAAACCTCCCACTTGCCTGACTGTTCCTCACACTCCCATCCTTCCCCATATAAAGATGGTTCTGCAAAATTTATTAGCCTGGGTCCTGTGTGGGTTTACTTCACCCATTCTGTGCACACAATACTGAAAGGAGAGGTGAAAGAAGATGATCAGAGAAACTGTCTCGGGTTCTGCCTGAAGCAAGGGCTGCTTTGAGGTTTGGAGGAAGCAGAAAAACTGGAAACCATTCCTCACTGCCACCCCACCACCATCATCCTTTCATTGTGGTGGGTCTTTTCAAGACTCTCAGAGTTTCTGGGACTTCGAGTCCCAAACCAGCCCACTAACTCCATTCTCTAGCTTTGGGAGCTTAGACTCATGGACTGCTTCAAATATCTTAAGTCCTGTCTGAATCCTTGAGGGCAAAGTAGAAATCTGTGAAACTCTATGGCTTTAAGGTTAGAGGATATTGAGGATGAAGAAGATTAGCATTTTATAGATCTGACTGTACTGTCCACAATCTGACCCAAGATGGTGATGACATCACCCATCAGGAATAATGGAAGAGCCTCAGTCCTGAGCCCTCAGGACCTTAGAGCCCTCAAAGAGGAATTGATGAGAGCACCAAGAATTCCCCTAAGAGTCAAGTGGTAATTTTCCTGAAAGAAGCCTGTGAACCTGGGATTGAGGAACACACTTTATGATGAATGGCCACATATTGCAGAATTGGACAAGTAATTCTACCTGTGGTAATGAAAAAAACAACTAATGATCACAAGAAATCATCCACCAACAACAAAGCAGGAGGCTGAAAAATAGACTGCAAATCAAATGTTAAAATAGATATAAGCTAATCACCCAATGCCAAAAGATAGTTCAGGACCTCTCCATAGTCTTCTCAATGAACTCAGGTAGGAGTAATTTTGGCCATTTTTTTCTATAGCCCAGGTAATCATCACCTTCCTCTCACTTTTGCCCTTCAATTAGGATAGTGTGTCTCAGATGATAGCTGCATGGTTTTTTTTGTGTGTGTGTCTGCGTGTGTGTGTGTGTATTGTGGGGTTTTCTTTGTGCATTTGTTATTATCGCTAATCATTTTTATTACATTTTTATTATTATTACTTGCCTAAAACATAGGTGAAAGAAAAACAACAAAATTAATGCCTTCCACCTATTCAGAGTTGCTTTCCTCTGAGACCCCGTTGATCCAGATTCCCCCCCTCCCCGCCCCCACCCCGCCCGCCTAAACACTTCCTAAGGGAACACGTTAGGCAATCTTGGAAACCGGATTAACTCTTTCAGATCAGTGATTTACTGCCAGTGGGGAAAGTCGGGGTGTTTAATGAAGCATAGGAAGAGATATATTTCAGTGGTGTGTGTTGGGTTATAAAGTAAGCCATGCAGTAAGAACAGCATCACATCACACCCTTACCTCGATGAAAACACAAGTATCATCTGCCCCCAAGTTTGACTTCTAAACTGAAGAGGATGACCATATGTGACTGCTGGTGAACAATTTTTGTTTGCCATCACTGTTGTCTACTCTGTGACCTTGGCTTCTCCCCTGCAGTTCTATAGCCACTCCAGGGCAGTAGATAAGTAGCAGCTTTCATTTCCATTCTTCTTGTGCCCCCTCCTCACCCCCACCTCGTTTCTCCAACCCACCCCATTTCTCCAACTCACCCACACCATTTCTTCTCCAGTATTAAGATATTTTAATACAGCATGACTCGAGCTGTACTCCTGTGCTGTGACTTTGATGTAGCTCAAGAAAACCAGCGAGGATTGGAAGCATCAGTAGGCATGCTGAGCTCTCATTGCATGACCCAAGATTAGAGGATATACCTGCACCCCTCAGTCTCAAGAAAGCATCTTAATAAGATAGCCAATATATCACTGTGAGGGTTACTGCCTCATTTTTAGACTAACAACGTGCCCTGCACTGTATGATTTGGGTGATGATGCTCAGTTTTCTTACCTTTGAAGAAAAGGGGTGGGAAGGACATGAAGGGGTTTCAAGTTCAGCAGAAGAAAGTGAGGTTAGACATTACAAAGACTCTCCTGATGTCACAGACCACAAGCAGGTTTGCTGAGGCACTGGAACAAAGGTGGGGAATATACAAACAGTGGTTTAGTGCCTAAAGCATGGGCCTGGGAGTCAGAAGGTCATGGGTTCTAATTATGGCTCCTCCGCGTGTCTGCTGTGTGACCTTAGGCAAGTCACTTAACTTCTCTGTACCTCAGTTTACTCATCTGTAAAAAATGGGGATTAAGCATGTGAGCCCAATGTGGGACAGGGACTGTTTCCAACCTGATCAACTTGTATTTACCCCAGCAGTTAGAACAGTGCTTGACACATAGTAAGCGCTTAACAAGTGCTATAATTATTTTTATCATTAATATTATTATTCTCCAGATAGACTCTGAGACAGCAGCTTCTGCTCTTAATGACTTCTACATCACTCTGAGCCAGCTACAGACCTTACGAGAAGCCTCCCAACACAGCAAGTCCCAGGATGATCAGCACATTTGAGAGTAAGCAGTTTGGCTTAGTAGATGGAGCACAGACCTGGGAGTCAGAGGATCTGGGGTCTAATCCTGGCTCCACCGCTTGTCCAGTGTGTGACCTTGGACAAATCAGTTTACTTCTCTGGGCCTCGGTTACCTCATCTGCAAAATGGGGATTAAGATTGTGAGCCCCATGTGGGACATGGACTGTGAATGATATGATTAGCTGTGTCCAACCAAGCTAACAATCCATGGTTGGCTGAGTCAGGAAGCAGCATCCAAGTAGGAAACAGAATATATTTCTACACTTTTAACACCCCTTACCTCCACCAGAAGGTCCAACTTTCAGCAGCTTCCCTCCAAATCTCTACCAAAGGTATCTTGTCCACAGCAGCCTAAAACATGTGGCAGCCATTTCTCAGTCTTTTGTTTTGTATTTATTTTTTATGGTATTTGTTAATCACTTGTATATACCAAGCACAGTACCAAACACTGGGGTAGATACAAGCTAATCATGTTGTACCTAGCCCATGTCACCCAGTCTTAATCCACATTTTACAGATAAGGTAGCTGAGGCACAGAGAGGTTATGTGACTTGCCCAAGGTCACAGAGGTGAGAGAAATTGTTCACTGGAACAACAGTGAAGGTGTGGATCTTCCTTGGAGAGAAATTCTAAGGATAGCATTTCAAAAGGCTATTTGGTGATAATAATTTAGATGAAGTTTGCCTGGAGGCATGAGAAGAGATTAGGTGACTTCCATCCATTATTCAATCAATGACACTTACTGAGAGCTTATAGAATGCAAAGCACTGTACTAAGTGCTTGGGAAAGTACAGTACAATAGAGTTGGTAAGCACATTCTGTGCCCACAAAAAGTTTATAATTTAGAGGGGGAGATAGACTCTAAAATAAAAATTGAGGATATGTACATAATGCTGTGGGGCAAAAGTGAGGTGATTCTCAAGTACACAAAGTCTACAGTCCACAGTCCAAATGCTTAGAAGAGAGTGAGAAAGGGAAATGAGGGTTTAGTTGGAGAAGGCCTCTTGGAGGAGATGTGCTTTTAATGAGGCTTTGAAGGTGGGGAGAGTGGTGTTCCATCAAATATAAAGGGGGAGGGAGTTCCCAGCCAGAGAGAGGACATGGGCAAGGAGTCAGTGGTGACTTACATGAGATTCAAGTACAGCAAGTAGGTTGGCGTTAGAGGAGCGAAGTATGGGGGCTGGGTTGTAATAAAAAATCGGCAAGGTAAGATAGAAGAGGGTAAGCTAATTTATTTCTTTAAAGCCAATAAGAAGGAGTTTCTGTTTGACGTAGAGATCGATGGAGGTTCCTGAGCAGTGGGGACCTACGAACGGAACATTTTTAAGGAAAATATACTGGGCACTATGGACAGAAGGCAGGGAGGTCAACAAGGAAGCTGGTATACTAGTCCAGAAGGGATATAATAAGCACTTGGATGAGTGGAGTAGCAGTTTGGATGGAGAGGAGAAGATGGATTTCACTGACGTGAATGTAGAACTGACAGAATAGATTTAGTGATGACCGATTATGTGGGTTGAATGATTGAGGTGAGTCAAGGACAACACCTAGGTTATGGACATGAGAGACAGGAAGGGTAATGGTGTTTTCTACATTGGTAGGAAATACAGAGGAAGACAGGGTTTGAGTGGGAAGATAAGGAGTTCTGTAATGCACATGTAAATTGGAGATGTCGGTGGGGCATTCAATCAATCAAACAATCATATTTATCAAGCAATTCATGTTTGCAGGTACTGTATTAACTGGTTAGAGAGTGCATTACAACAGTTGGTAGACATGATCCCTGGCCACAAGGAATCAGAGATGTCCTAAAGCCTCTGTGGCCCTACCTGCTGTCTTCCAGATTCAAAAGTGACGTTATTGATGGTGCAAATTCTTGTGTGTGGGTGGGGCGGTGAAGACCTCATGCAGCCAACTGCCATTCTACACCAAGAGCAACACTCAACATTTCTCATTAGCAGCATCTATCACCACATTAGAGCAGTTTTTGGAATGCCAATCTTCCCCAAATCTCTGCTTAAGAAGAGCAACCATCTTATTGCTGGCAAATAGCTGACCTATCACCAAATGCTGTCAGTTCATCCTTCACAACTTTGCTAAATCCACTCTCCATCCAAACTGGTATTTCATTAATCCAAGCTTTTATCCTATCCCCCTTGATTACTGAGGTTCCCTCCTACTGTCTCTCCCCGTTCCAGTTCATACTTCACTCTGCTGCCCAGATTTTTTTTCCTACAAAAACATTCAGTCCATGTTTCCCCACTCCTCAAGAAACTCCAGTGATCGCCCATCTACTTCCATATCAAACAGAAAGTCCTTACTATGGGGTTCAAATCACCTTGCCCCCTCCTAACTTATTTGCTACTCTGATTTCCCACTCTGTAGCAGATATAGCATGGTTCTAGGAGTCAGAAGGCCATGGGTTCTTGTCCCATAACTGTCACTTGTCTGCTGTGTGAACTTGGGCAAGTCACTTCACTTCTCTGTGCCTCAGTTACCTCAACTGTAAAATGGGGAATAAGACTGTGAGCCCCACATGAGAAAGGGACTGTGTCCAACTCAATTTGCTTTTAATTCATCATTCAATCATATTTATTGAGCACTTACTGTTCATGGAGTGCTGTACTAAGTGCTTGGAATGTACAATTCGGCAACAGATAGAAACAATCCCTGCCCAACAACGGGCTCACAGGCTAAAGGGGGAGACAGCCAGCAAAACAAGTAGTCAGGCATCAATACCATCAAAATAGATAAGTAGAATCATAGATATATACACACCATTAATAAAATAGAGTAATAAATAATTTATACAAATATACACAAGGGTTGTGAGGAGGGGAAGGGAGTAGAGCAGAGGGAGGGAGAAAGGGGAATGGGGAGGGGAGGAGGGGCAGAGGGAAAGGGAGGCCCCAGTTCGGGAAGGCCTCTTGGAGGAGGTGAGCTCTCAGTAGGGCTTAGGTGAGGAGGGAGGGCATTCCAGGTCAGCGGGAGGACATGGGCCGGGGGTAGACGGCAGGACAGGCACGAATGAGGGACCGTGAGGTGGTGAGCGGTGGAGGAGTGGAGTGTACAGGGTGGGCAGTAGAAGGAGAGAAGGGAGGTGAGGTAGGAGGGTGCCAGGTGATGGACAGCTTTGAAGCCATCATAGAGAAGCAGCGTGGCTCAGTGGCAAGAGCACGGGCTTTGGAGTCAGAGGTCATGAGTTCAAATCCCAGCTCTGCCACTTGTCAGCTGTGTGACTGTGGGCAAGTCACTTCACTTCTCTGTGCCTCAGTTACCTCATCTGTAAAATGGGGATGAAGACTGTGAGCCCCACATGGGACAACCTGATTCCCCTGTGTCTATCCCAGCGCTTAGAACAGTGCTCTGCACATAGTAAGCGCTTAACAAATACCCACATTAAGCCAAAAGTGAGGAGTTTTTGTTTAGTGTGAAGGTTGATAGGCAACTACTGGAGGTTTTTGGGGGGGGGGGGGGGGGGGGAATGCCCAGAGACTTTTTGTGAAAAGATAATCTGGGCAGCGGAGTGAAGTAGCGGTTAGAGAAGCAGCGTGGAGCAGTGGAAAGAGCACAGGCTTTGGAGTCAGGGCTCATGAGTTCGAATCCCAGCTCTGCCACTTGTCAGCTGTGTGACTGTGGGCAAGTCACTTAACTTCTCTGTGCCTCAGTTCCCTCATCTGTAAAATGGGGATTAAGACTGTGAGCCCTACGTGGGACAACCTGATTCCCCTGTGTCTACCCCAGCGCTTAGAACAGTGCTCTGCACATAGTAAGCGCTTAACAAATACCAACATTATTATTATTATTATTATTAGTGGAAAGAGCATGGGCTTTTGAGTCAGAGGTCATGGGTTCGAATCCCAGCTTGGCCACTTGTCAGCTGTGTGACTGTGGGCAAGCCACTTAACTTCTCTGCACCTCAGTTACCTCATCTGTAAAATGGGGATTAAGACTGTGAGCCCCACGTGGGACAACCTGATTCTCCTGTGTCTACCCCAGGGCTTAGAACAGTGCTCTGCACATAGTAAGCACTTAACAAATACCAACATTATTAAGTATAGACTGAAGCGGGGAGAGACAGGAGGATGGGAGATCAGAGAGGAGGTGCATAATCCAGTCAGGATGTTATAAGAGATTGCTTGTATCCAACCCAGAGCTTAGTACAGTGCCTGGTGCAAAGAAAGTGCTTAACAAATACCATCATTATTATTATTATTACTATGACCCAGAACATTCACTTCACTTCTCCAATGTCAACTACTCCCTATACCCCGAGTTCAATTACGTAGCTGTCAACCTTTCACCCACATCATGCCTCTGGATTTAAATGCCTTCTCCTTCATATCTAAAAGAGCATCAGTCTCCCAACTTCAAAGCCTCTCTTTATTGTCATAGCTCCTAAAAGAGCCTTTCCCCACTTAAGCCCTCTTTTCCACAGCTCCCTCTTCTTTCTTCATCATCTACACACTTCGATCTATGACCTTTGAGCATTTGCTATTTGACCCCTTTATACCCACAGCACTTAAATACATATCCAATTTGTACATTCCAAGCACTTAGTACAGTGTTCTGCACATAATAAGTGCTCAATAAATACTATTGAATGAATGAATGAATATCTTTAAACTATATAAATCATTTATTTATATTGATGCCTGTCTCTCCCTCTAGACTGTAAACTCGTTGGGGGCAGGGAACATGTCTGCCAACTCTTTTGTACTACATGCTCCCAAGCTTTTAGTGCAGTGCTCTGCACATAGTAAGTGCTCGATAAATACTATTGATTGATGGACTGATTGAGTCAGACCTTCTCTAGCTCTATATCCTCTTTCCAAGAGTCTGATATAGTCCAAGCTAGGTATTAGCCATTCAGTAAAAGTTAAATGAATTAATGAATTGATCAGTTCGTGACTGAAGGAATGAGCAATTCATTCATTCAATAGTATTTATTGAGCGTTTACTATGTGCAGAGCACTGTACTAAGCGCTTGGGATGAACAAGTCGGCAACAGATAGAGACAGTCCCTGCCGTTTGACGGGCTTACAGTCTAATCGGGGAAGACGGACAGACGAGAACAATGGCAATAAACAGCGTCAAGGGGAAGAACATCTTGTAAAAACAATGGCAACTAAATAGAATCGAGGCGATGTACAATTCATTAACAAAATAAATAGGGTAACGAAAATATATACAGTTGAGCGGACGGGTACAGTGCTGTGGGGATGGGAAGGGAGAGGTGGAGGAGCAGAGGGAAAAGGGGGAAATGAGGCTTTAGCTGCGGAGAGGTAAAGGGGGGATGGCAGAGGGAGTAGAGGGGGAAGAGGAGCTCAGTCTGGGAACGCCTCTTGGAGGAGGTGATTTTTAAGTAGGGTTTTGAAGAGGGAAAGAGAATCAGTTTGGCGGAGGTGAGGAGGGAGGGCGTTCCAGGACCGCGGGAGGACGTGACCCGGGGGTCGACGGCGGGATAGGCGAGACCGAGGGACGGTGAGGAGGTGGGCGGCAGAGGAGCGGAGCGTGCGGGGTGGGTGGGAGAAAGAGAGAAGGGAGGAGAGGTAGGAAGGGGCAAGGTGATGGAGAGCCTCGAAGCCTAGAGTGAGGAGTTTTTGTTTGGAGCGGAGGTCGATAGGCAACCACTGGAGTTGTTTAAGAAGGGGAGTGACATGCCCAGATCGTTTCTGCAGGAAGATGAGCCGGGCAGCGGAGTGAAGAATAGACCGGAGCGGGGCGAGAGAGGAGGAAGGGAGGTCAGAGAGAAGGCTGACACAGTAGTCTAACCGGGATATAACGAGAGCCCGTAGCAGTAAGGTAGCCGTTTGGGTGGAGAGGAAAGGGCGGATCTTGGCGATATTGTAGAGGTGAAACCGGCAGGTCCGGGTAACGGATAGGATGTGTGGGGTGAACGAGAGGGACGAGTCAAGGATGACACCGAGATTGCGGGCCCGAGAGACGGGAAGGATGGTCGTGCCATCGACGGTGATAGAGAGCAATGCTTCTGGTGATATGGAAAAGAACAAGTTTAATCAATTATAGAAATTTAGGGCTAGTTTCTCGGAGCAGCGAGTGGGACCTCAAAGATAACAGACAATATTGGTCTATTCAGAATGGCAACAAAGCTGCCATCTTTAAAACTGAAGTGGATAAAACCTGGCTGCCGACCAAGAGTAAAAGAGGTAGACCTAGAAATCAGGCAAGTTGAAATCAAAGTTTGATTTTTCTCACTTTCAGTCAGTCCCCTGGGTTTGCAACTTTCTGCTTAAATAGGACACACTTAATTTAATATGAAAGGCCCAAGGCCTTGGCTACAGGCACATGAGGTATAATAATTTTAAGAGCACTCTGAATTACTATATCTCCAATGGGAAGCCCTGATTATTTTACATTCATCCTCCGAATGACCCTGTGAGCCAGACATTAATATCTCTATGGAAAAATTGAGCCCAAGTGAGGTATGGTGGCTATTTGAAGATCATAGCCATAGAGCAGGGGATAAACTAGGTAGGGCTTTTTTAATATTATGAGTGCAACTAATCACTGAAGCTTTGAGATAAGAAACAGTATCCCTTATCATTAGCTACTCAATAACATATCTCTAGTTTCTATTTTTTAAATAAAGTTCATAAAGGTAAATTATAAAAAAGGCTCCATATCCCAATGTCCTCAACTATTTAAAAATTATTTAAATAAAAAGAATATTGAAATGGTCTTATACAGGTCAAGACTGTATTTTTGTTGAGCCACTGGAGTCAGAAAACAGAATAGGTTTGATTAGAAAAAGAGAAAATGTTGTTATCCTTTATTTCACAAAATCAAAGAATATTCTAATGAGGAAAAGGTGTAGGCTGCAGGACAATGTTTTGTTACAAAATTCAAGCAGAAATGTATAAAACTTGGAAATTATCTACACATACCTATTACATTTCTATTAGTGCAGGATACTTCTGTACATGAATTCACAGCAATCACAAAGAAGTCTGGGCTAGTGCAAATTTACTGTTCTAAATGGATAATCAGTAGTATAATAATACATTTGTCAGGACTTTGAACAGTCCTGGAGCTCTATCAGCATTTCAAGGTTCTGGGTAGGTGTTAGGGAGCAGTCTGAGGAGATGCATCCCCCTCCCCCATTTTCCTCCCCAAATTCCAGGAGGCAAATTTCACCCATGCCACTGGAACGGAGTCCAGATAGAAACCAAATATCATGAGAGCCAGAGAAAAACCTCCATTAGGACTCCAGGGTCCATGGGGAACATCCTGATATTTCCCCCAACTGGTTTTGTTTATTTTTAAATAGTATATGTTAAGTGCTTACCATGAGAGGGACGTTTTACTAGGTGCTGGGATAGATTCAAGCTAATCGGGTTGGACAGAGTCCATGTCCCACACGGGACTCACTGTCTAAATCAGCATTTTACAGATGAGGTAACTGAGGCACAGAGAAGTGAAGTGACTTGCCCAAGGTCACACAGCAGACAACTGGCAGAGCTGATATTAGAACCCAGGTCTCTCTTGGATCCCAGGCCTTTGCTAAATCCACTAAGGCATGCTGCTTCTCAACTTTCTCTCCACCATCACTGGAGGCCAGCCCCATTCCTTGCATATAGAACGTTGGAAAGCAAAGGGTGGTTTGATCCTGGGTGTCCAGGATTGGACCAGTGAGGAGATATGAAATGAAATTTAACCCTATTCTAGACGGTTGTGTTTTCACAATTGTCATCTGACCTATTTTCCCTATGACGGTCTTACTTCCTTGCCTCTTTATAGATTGGAAATGCCATGTGACCCAGGGACCTGTCCTCAAGAATATCCGTGTGTTCATCTCACTGCTTAGTTGAGAGCTTCACACTTTGAGAGCATTTAATAAATGTGACTACTGAACTACTGAAATTCAAAAATTGGAAGCTAATAAAGCCTGCATAGAACTTGTCCATTCCAATTGGAATAGTGACCCCAATTCGGTATAGCACTGTGGAGACTGTGAATATATCGCACTTCAACAGAGATGAAACAACAAGAAGTACAGCCCCGAACACTGAGCAACTCTCTGGTGCTTCACTGAAACTGAGGAAATTTCAGTGCCCCACAGGTATTTGTGAGAGGTGGGTAGGACTCCACGATACAAGTAAAGTTGAATGGTTTTGAATAGTGTTAATATTCATTCACTCATTTATTGATCACCTACTGTGTGCAAAACACTGTACTAAGCACTTGAGGAAGTACAGTGAAAAAATAGACACATTTCCTGCCCACAATAAGCTTACCAGCTGAGACTTTGTATAGTCTAGTGGAATAATAATAACAATAATACTTGTTAAGTGCTTACTATATGCCAAGCACTGCACTAATCTCTGGGGTAGATACAAGTTAATCAGGTTGGACACCCCCATATGGGGCTCGCAGTCTTAATCCCCATTGTTTACAGATGAGGTAACTCCACACAGAGATGTTAATTGTGTTGACCAAGGTCACACTGCAGACGTGTAGCAGAGCTGGGATTAGAACCCAGGTCCTTCTGACTCCTAGGCCTGTGCTCTATCCACTAAGCCATGCTGCTTTTCCAAGCTACACTGCAGGCCTTGGAGTCAGAGGACCTGGGTTCTAATCCTGCTCTGCCACCTTCCCACTATGTGATCTTAACCAAGACACTTAATTTATCTATGGCTTAGTTTCATCATCCATAATATGGGGACTAAACCTGTTGCCATCTTACTTAGACTGTGAATCCCATGTAGGACAGGGACTGTGCCAGATCTGTGTATATTGAATCTACTCAGTGCTTAGTAGAATGTTTGGCATATAGTAAGTGCTTAACCAATACCACAGTTTTTATATAAAACATCATCTTAAATTAAGGCTCAAAAGAAGTGACCCAAAAGATAAAAGGTCAAAGCTAAAGGAAACGAGGCATGTTGTCTATTTAGTATCAAATGGGACAATTCTTTTTTATGTTTTATGTTGAGTGCCTTCTCTGTGCCGAGCACTGTTCTAAGCACGGTAAATAAAGCAGTGGTGTATCAGTTTTGACAGAGTCCCTGTTCCAAATGGGGTGCACATCTAGGTGAGAGGGAGTAGGATTGAATTCCCATTTTACAGATGAGGTAACTGAGGCACAGAGAAAAGATATGACTTGTCCAAGGTCACATAGAGTCAGGATTAGAACCCAGGTCCCCTGACTCCTAGGCCTGGCCTCTTTCCACTTGGCCATACTGTTTCTCCAGCATCATTGGATGATGATGCAACAGATCCATTCGAGGTGGAGCCAGAGGCACCCAAAATCTGGATTTTTAAATGGTTAATGTTACAACGAATGAAGAGAAATAATCCTCCTTGGTGACTTCCACTGGGATGAACTGCCACCCTTTAGCAGAATTTAGGAAAGAGAGTGCTGGATGATTTGGATTGGAAAGGGAAGAAAAAAAGCATACATCTACCTTATGAAATTTCTTGAAGAATTCTCTAACTCATAAGCGACAAAAGAAGAAAACATCACTAGTGTTGATGAGCAGTGGAATGATATTAGACATTTGCACTGACGATGAAAGTAATTAAAAGTAGGTAGCAGGAAGAGTAATTGAATTCACTAATTCCTTCCAAGTACCTAACATATTGACATATGGTACAGCCCTCTGAGCTTGTAACATGGTAAAATTTATATAGTACATTTAATTTCAAAACCCTAAAATTAATCACTGATTAATCCTCAAAACAACCCTGGGGTAAGGTCAATGTTATTATCATAGTCTTATCTATGCATTTATAATGTTGGTATTTATTAAGCGCTTACTATGTGCCGAGCACTGTTCTAAGCGCTGGGGTAGACACAGGGGAATCAGGTTGTCCCACGTGGGGCTCACAGTCTTAATCCCCATTTTACAGATGAGGGAACTGAGGCACAGAGAAGTTGTGACTTGCCCACAGTCACACAGCCGACAAGTGGCAGAGCTGGGATTCGAACTCATGAGCCCTGACTCCAAAGCCCGTGCTCTTTCCACTGAGCCACGCTGCATTTAAGCAAGCCATTGAAAAAGACCCTGAACTCTGCCTCCTAAATTCTTAAAAAGATACCGTGTCAGCATATAATCAATGCGGATATCTGAATGGATGGGCCATATAAGCACTTATTACAGAGTTCTGCACACAGTACTCAATAAATATGATAGAGTGAATGAATCAGATTCCTTATTGAACTGCCTGGTCACAGGCTCTCCCCTCTCGAGTCCATACTTCCTTCTCCTGCCCTTATAATTTTTTTCTAAAACACTTCTCATGGCATGTCTCCCCACTCCTCTAAAACCACAACGTCTGCCCATTCACCTCCACATCAGTCAGAAACTCATCACCGTTGGTTTAAAATGCTCAATTAGCTCCCTCCACCTCACTTATCTTTGCTCCTCCTACTAAAAACCAGCCCCTACACTTCACACCTCTAATGCCAACCTATTCACCTTGGCTTGCTGTCATATCTCTTCCCACTCTCGACGATCAGGTCTCCGCTCTCAACTCCACCCTCTCTACTCATCTCGACTCTCTTGCCCCCCTTTCCCTCCGCCGCTCTCGCGCCACTAACCCACAGCCCTGGATCACCTCCTCCGTCCGCCTCCTACGCTCCTATGCTCGAGCTGCCGAGCGCTGCTGGCGAAAGTCCAAGCACCGAGCCGACCTCACACACTTCAAATTTATCCTTTCCTGCCTTAACTCTGCCCTCTCCTCCGCCAGGCAAAGCTTCTTCTCCTCCCTCATCGACACCCATGCCCGTCACCCCCGCCGATTGTTCCGGACCTTTAACTCTCTCCTTAGGCCCCCTGTTCCTCCCCCTCCCCCATCTCTCACCCCTAATGATCTGGCCACCTATTTCCTCACGAAAATCAACACGATCAGGTCTGAGCTCCCGAAAGTCACCCCTCCGCCTCTCCCCTCCCCCCCAACAACCCCCTCCCCTACTTTCCCATCCTTCCCTGCAGTATCCTCAGAGGAGATCTCCTCCCTCCTCGCAAGTGCCACCCCCTCCACCTGCGCCTCGGACCCCATTCCCTCTCACCTTCTTAAAACCATCGCCCCTGCCCTCCTCCCTTCCTTAACTTCTATTTTTAACCACTCAATCTCCAAGGGCTCCTTCCCCTCTGCCTTCAAACACGCCCACGTCTCCCCCATCCTAAAAAAACCCGCTCTTGACCCCACTTCCCCCTCCAGTTATCGTCCTATCTCCCTACTACCCTTCCTTTCCAAAATCTTAGAACGAGTCGTCTACAATCGATGCCTAGAATTCCTTAACTCCCATTCTCTCCTAGACCCCCTCCAATCTGGCTTCCGTCCCCTCCACTCTACCGAGACTGCTCTCTCTAAGGTCACCCATGACCTCCTTCTTGCCAAATCCAATGGCTCCTACTCCATTCTGATCCTCCTTGACCTCTCTGCTGCCTTTGACACTGTCGACCATCCCCTCCTCCTCCGTACCTTATCTCACCTTGGCTTCACGGACTCTGTCCTCTCCTGGTTCTCCTCTTACCTCTCTGGCCGATCATTCTCGGTCTCCTACGCTGGAGCCTCCTCCCCCTCCCATCCTTTAACTGTTGGAGTTCCTCAAGGGTCAGTTCTTGGCCCTCTTCTGTTCTCCATTTACACTCACTCCCTCGGTGAACTCATCCGCTCTCACGGCTTTGACTACCATCTCTACGCAGATGACACGCAGATCTACATCTCCGCCCCGTCCTCTCCCCCTCCCTTCAGGCTCACATCTCCTCCTGCCTCCGGGACGTCTCCACCTGGATGTCGGCCCGCCACCTAAAACTCAACATGAGCAAGACTGAGCTCCTCATCTTCCCTCCCAAGCCCGGTCCGCTCCCAGACTTCTCCATCACCGTGGATGGCACGACCATCCTTCCCGTCCCGCAGGCCCGCAATCTCGGTGTCATCCTTGACTCGTCCCTCTCGTTCACCCCACACATCCTATCCGTTACCAAGACCTGCCGGTTTCACCTCTACAATATCGCCAAGATCCGCCCTTTCCTCTCCACCCAAATGGCTACCTTACTATTACGGGCTCTCGTTATATCCTGGCTAGACTACTGTGTCAGCCTTCTCTCTGACCTCCCTTCCTCCTCTCTCGCCCCGCTCCGGTCTATTCTTCACTCCGCTGCCCGGCTCATCTTCCTGCAGAAACGATCTGGGCATGTCACTCCCCTTCTTAAACAACTCCAGTGGTTGCCTATCGACCTCCGCTCCAAACAAAAACTCCTCACTCTAGGCTTCAAGGCTCTCCATCACCTTGCCCCTTCCTACCTCTCCTCCCTTCTCTCTTTCTACCGCCCACCCCGCACGCTCCGCTCCTCTGCCGCCCACCTCCTCACCGTCCCTCGGTCTCGCCTATCCCGCCGTCGACCCCTGGGTCACGTCCTCCCGCGGTCCTGGAACGCCCTCCCTCCTCACCTCCGCCAAACTGATTCTCTTTCCCTCTTCAAAACCTTACTTAAAAATCACCTCCTCCAAGAGGCCTTCCCAGACTGAGCTCCTCTTCCCCCTCTACTCCCTCTGCCATCCCCCCTTTACCTCTCCGCAGCTAAAGCCTCATTTTCCCCTTTTCCCTCTGCTCCTCCACCTCTCCCTTCCCATCCCCACAGCACTGTACCCGTCCGCTCAACTGTATATATTTTCGTTACCCTATTTATTTTGTTAATGAATTGTACTTCGCCTTGATTCTATTTAGTTGCCATTGTTTTTACGCGATGTTCTTCCCCTTGACGCTGTTTAGTGCCATTGTTCTTGTCTGTCCGTCTCCCCCGATTAGACTGTAAGCCCGTCAAAGGGCAGGGACTGTCTCTATCTGTTGCCGACTTGTTCATCCCAAGCGCTTAGTACAGTGCTCTGCACATAGTAAGCGCTCAATAAATACTATTGAATGAATGAATCTCTTGCCATTAACTTCTTGCCCATGCCCTCCTCCTGCTGCTAGAACACCTTCCCCCTTCCCATCTTGCAGACCACTACTTGCCCCATCTTCAAAGCTCTTCTCAATCCATTTCTAGCCCAGTAAGACTGACTAATCTTCCATCTTCCCAATCCCTTGATTCTCACTTCAACCTGTCAGCATAACCTATGCATTTAAATCCTCATCCACTTATCACTTTGGTATTCACACCAACCCTTGCCTACCATAGCACCTATATAGATATCTGTTGCTTCCCCATACCTGTAATTTATTTTAGTGTCAGTTATCCCTCAAGACTGTTTATTCCTTGTGGTCAGGAATTGGGTCAACTAACTCTATGGCACTCTCCCAAGCACTCATTTCAATGCTCTGTATAGAGTAAGAGCTGATTGAAAAATGTGAACTGTTCCAAAAATCTTAGACAAGAACATATAAGAGCATTTTAGGAGAAAACACGTTGCTTTGTTTTTTTTTTTTTTACTTAAACCCAATTGGCAGTGGGTAAAAGAGGTCAGTGTGAGGAGCCCAGTGTTAAGAAGATAGAGAAATGTTGAATATGCTATCTTCCTCTGCCTTCCACATTCCCACAGCTGAATTGGAATCAGTTTTATCTCACCGAATAGCGGAGTGAAAATAGTGCAAGCATTACTTAAGTAAAGATCCTGCGTAAGTATAAACCTTGCCCCTGGCTAGATAAATTTTTGAACCCAACACTGATGAGAAAAGATGGCGGGTTCTCTCAGATGACAGCCAGGGAGCATAAATCCATATGGAAAGCAGCAATCTTTGATCCGAAAAGGATTTATGTCTTACAGCTTAGAACTGTATACAAGAGCCTTGATTCTCTGCAGGAATCAATGCCATGTATTGACCTTTGGATGGAGACTTCGTGAGTACTGTAAATAAATGAGAGGGGAGGATAATTGATCTAAATGTACCTCATCAGGTACTTTTATGCTGCTCTACTACAAGCAAATCAGATTTTCATTAGTGACAATAAGTTAGTAATGGCAATGAGGTCAAGTGGATAGGCAGAAGGGGTCAGAAGTTTGGGATTCAATTCCCATATCTTCCCTTGGTTTAAAACATGTGATTTTAGAGAATTTAACGGCTGGATTTCCCAAAGTGTAAAATGAAATGGTGTAAGAAGATACTGTGTGTGCACTGAATACATATAATGCAGTATTGCAATTTATGAATGATGCAGTGTCAGGGTATAAATTTAGATTCTTGGAATCACTGGCATATTTGGAAATATGAACTCTATGATGAAGCCCTTTTTCTCAGAATGAAGCCCTTTTTCTCAGATGATATTAACTACTAAAAAGAATCCTCTGATTTGCTCAGGCAGAAGGAAAAAAAATACTTTTTGCTTTTCATAGACTGTGAGACTCTTGTGGGCCAGGGACCATGTGTAATTCTCACCTGTGTAGTTTTTTCCCAGCGTTTAGGAGAATGATTTGCACTATCCATACTGTGGTTCACATATCATTTTTCTAAAATAAATTGATTGGCACTCATCTTCCCCACTTCTCAAAAACCATCTTGAGGCTAAAATTCCTCGCCATCAACTTTAAGGCACTCAATCATCTTGCTTTCGCTTACTTACTCTCACTCCTCTTCCGTTTCAATGCATCCCACTCCTCTAACACCAACCTACATACTTGGCCTCAATCTTGTCTCCCCCAAATTATCCCCTTCTTCATGTCCTCCCTCTTCCCTGGAAACCTCCTAGCCCTGTCATAACCAACAGACCTCCACTCTCCCCATCTTCAAAGCCCCAGTAAACTCATATCCTCCAGGAAGCCTTCCTTGGTTAATATCTCCTATCCAACACCTTACTCTCCCTTCCTTCTACATCACCTATTCTCTTTAATCCACAATCCCTAAACTCTTTGATGTTCACCCTACTTTGCACATATCCTCTGTTGCTTCCCATACCAGAAATTTATTTTAATGTCTATCTCTCTGTTTAGAATTTTAGCTCCCAGAGGACATGGATCACAGACTGTAGACTTTAGACTGTGAGTTCCTAGTGGGCAGGAAACAATTCTTCTTATACTTCACTCTCTCCAGTGCTAGGTACAGTGTTTGGACACAGTAATCACTCATTAAATATGATTGATCTATCAACTGATTTATGGTGTCTACCTATTTTATTATCCTATCCTCTCTAAAGCTTAATTCAGTGCTCTTTCAGTAAGTTCTCAATAAAGGTCATTGATTAATTGATTGATTGATTTGCATTATGTAATCACTTAGATATTATCGTTACTACTACTTCTTCTGGAACTGTTTCAATGTGGCAATTTATCTAATGAAAGTTAGAGAGAGAGATTTAGGAAAAAGATTTTATCCCTGCAAATAAATCTAGGAGAATGTGCATATCATATCTCTGAATCATCTTTAGGGAAAAAGAATTTCAGGTATTAATCCAAACTTCTATTACTGTATATGGAGTGTTTTTCACTTCTAGATGGTAAGCTTCTTGTGGGCAAGGATGATTTTTACCAACTCTACTGTATTTTACTTTCTCATGTGATTCATCGATTGCTACGACCCTATATTACAAAGTTTTCTGTGAATCAGGTAGAGTGCATTAACACAGAAGTTTCAAAAGGATACCCACATCTCCTGAAAATAAGATTACTGAATTGTGGTCTGATATAAAGCTATTAAGAAACTGGTAAGGCTTCTTTCAGCATCACTTTGAAGTATTTCTGAGAGTTGCTTTTTTCATCGTAGCAAATCACTAGCCAGTGGAAGGCTAACTGAAACAGTAGAGTGTTTTCATTAAATCGAGTCTCTTTAAATAGTCTTATGTGCTCTACAAACTATTGCATTAATATGCTTAGCATCTTGATCTGTGGGAGGCAACTGCTGTTTCATATTTTTTGAAATTGCATTTCCTGAAACCTCGATTTCTATATTTGTTTTTGACCAAATAGCCACATGGTTCTTTTGCAGGACTGAATTATGGCTCATATGAATTATGAAAATTACCCAATTGAATGTATGTCAAAAAAGAATGATTTAATAAGTCTGATTTGCAACATCAGATGTGGGCTGTGAATCAATGAGAATGCTGAAGCATGTAAAATCCTTTGTAATGGGTGACATCCCTTTCCTGATTCAGAATGATGTAATTTTTTTTAAACTTTAGAAATCCTCCCAAGAAGTAACCCCATTCTACATAAAAGGATAGATCCCTTAAGACCCTGACATATCACCCCAATATGCAAGAAACATCAGTGAAAGACTATTTTTTGGCAAAAAAAAAGCTAATACCAATCTAGTCTTCCTCTAACTTTGGTTGCCATAAAAGAGGCCAAGAAAACAAGAAATGTCTCAGGAAGAATGGATAATAGGGATATCAATATTAATAAAATATCTTATTTTGGGCAGGGAATGTGTGTACCAACATTGATGCACTGTACTCTCCCAAGCACTTAGTACAATGCTCTGCACATAGTAAGGGTTCAATAAATCCCATTGATTGATTGATTGATGAATAATCTGCAAATACCATATTCATAAATATTATATGTATGTTTATATGCATATAGGACATATATGTGAAAACAAGAGAAAAACTAAAGGTTAGAGTGATGAGAGAAAGCCTTGCCCATGATGATGTTTCTGATGGTGATATCCCACCTTTATGTCACTTATGTTCATATCCTTATACTTAATTGCTTCCCCTACTTGTAATTTACCTCTACATTGCAAGTGCTCATTAAATATAATAGGTTGATTGAATGACTGATTGAATGGGACTGAAAAGACCAATCAATATGTGTTGTGTCTGTTCAGTCAATCATTCATATCTATTGAGTGCTTACTATGTGCAGAGCATTGTACTAAGAGCTTGGGAAAGTATAATATAACTGAGTTGGTTCCCTTCCCGTTCCCTTAACTGACATATTCCCTTCCTTCAACAAGTTTACAGTCCAGTGACTAATCACTGCCCTAATTAGGCCCTCACTATAGCATTACTAGACTCTCGACTACAGGAGGGAGAGTCAAGCAGAGGCCTATCCATTCCATTCCTAGCTTGGGCAGTGACTAGTGAGTGGAAGGCAATCTGCTACAAGTCAAAACTCACCTGTGCTGGTCAGCAGTGGCATGGGAGAGAGTAGAGGGTGGAGACTGAGGTTTACTGTGTGGAAGGAGGCAATGATAAACCACTTCCATATTTTTACCAGGAAAACTCCATAGATCTACTACCTGAACAACTACAGATGGAGGTGGGGTGTTCTAGAAGAGACGTGTCCATGGTGTCACTATGGGTCGCAGACGACTCGACAGCATGAGGCAAGATGAGATCTCTACTTCTTAGCCAACTCAGCATTTTGTGGTAAGTCTTGATGTCTTGAGTTCTGATGGCAGTGTTTTCAGGCCTCCACCACAACTCCTTTTAGAAATGGGCATCGCTTTCCATGCTTAAATCTAAAGTAAATTCAAAGCATGCCCAGCTGTAATATAAGATCTAAAATTAGGAAACTGAAAGCAAAGAGGACCAAAAGTGTTTTTTTAGGATGCTGTAAAACAAAGCCTTCTTCAACAACATATGGATCACAGATGCCACCAACCTCACCATCTACAAGAATAAAGGTGAAAGATCAGGTTGTGGGGATTATGCAGGCATCTCATTACTTTCTGTTCCTGGAGAGGCCTTAGCCACAGTGTATTCCAGTTCGGCTACTAAAGAACACCATGAACCCAAGGCTCCCTGAATCTCACTGTGATTTCAGACCTCAACATAGCCCAGTAAGCATGATCTTTTCTGTTTGTCAGATACAAAAAAAAATGGAGGGAACACTACCAAGATCTGGAAGCATCAGTAGATCTAGGCTCTGAAAACTACTTAGCAAATTTGGTTGCCCAGAAAAGTTCATCAGAGTTCTAACACACGTTCATAATGGCATGGTTGGCAGATCACAGCCAATGGTGGCCTGTCTGAGCCATTCCCCATTGCCAATGGAAAAGATTTTTGGCTGGCCCTGCTCAACTCATTCAATGTAGCCATGCAGGAAGATGCAGCATGGCCAAGTGGAAAGAGCCCGGGCCTGGGAGTTAGAAGGACAAGGGTTCTAATTCTGGCTCTGCCACCTGTCTGCTGGGTAATCTTGGGCAAGTCACTTCACTTCTCTGTGCTTCAGTTACCTCATCTCTAAAATAGGAATGACGAATGTGAGTTCCATGTCAGACATGGACTATTTCCAACCTGATTACTCTGTATCTAACCCACTGCTTAGAACATTGCCTTGCACACAGTAAGTGCTTAACCAATAACATAAAAAAGGCAGCAAGGGGCCTGGATGTGGGTGCTAAAATACGCTTCCCAGTCTCTTGGACATTCTTTCCAAAAAAGAAGAATGTTCCCAAGAAGGTCTGTTCAGACTTTGAGTCTAAAGTCCAAAGTCCTAAAAACAGTCATCCAAGAAGTATTGTAAGTAGAAGACTTCATTTTAAGGGCAAACGCCCAAGAAGATATGAAAATGATTGTAAACCCCTTCACCAAATGCAAGCTAGGAGCTACAGACTAATAAATCTACGCAAAACTGAGAGTCAGCCTGTAACAGGGAAGCCATACACAATGAAGATGAGAGAGACCAGAAATAGACATTTTAGCCAGAGCCATCTTTAGGGTATGGCAAATTGGGTGACTAACTCTAATACCAAGATCTGGAGAGGCCTGTATTTACTTTGTAGACTCTTATTTCTACTTGGCCAACTAGGCAGTAGTTGGGTTCATTCATTCATTCAGTCAGGCATATATATTCAGTGCTTACTATGTGCAGAGCACTGTACTAAGCTCTTGGAAAAATACAATACGACAATAAACAGTGACATTCCTTGCCCACAACAAGTTTACAGTCTCCATGGGGGTTGGGGGGGGAGACAGTCATCAATAAAAATAAAATTATAGATATGTACATAAGTGCTGTGGGGCTAGTAGCAGGGAAGAGCTAAGGGAGCAAGTAAGGGCAATGCAGGAGGGAGTGGGAGATGAGGAAAAGTGGAACTTAGTCTGGAAAGGCCTCTTGGAGGAGATGTGCCTTCCATAAGGCTTGGAAGCAGGGGATAGTAATTGTCCTCAGGATTTGAGGAGGGAGGGCATTCCAGGGAAGAGTGGTCAGCAGCAAGACAGGCGAGATAGAGGCACAGTGAGAAGGTTAGCACTAAAGGAGTGAGGTCTGTGGGCTGGTTTGTAGAAGGAGAACAGTAAGGTGAGGTAAGACCTGTAAGTTAGTGGGAGTGCTTTAATCCACTGGAAGTTAAGTCACGGTGTCTAGAGTCTTGATGGCAGTACTTTCTGGTCTCTACAACAGTTCTTTTTAGAAATGGGCATACACACAACCAAAAATATATATTGTTAACACTTTGTGACCTTGGGCAAGTTACCTCACTTCTCTGTGCCTCAAGTTACCTCATCTGTAAAATGGGGATAGGAATGTGAGCTCCATATGGGACAGGGACGGTGCCCAGCCTGATTAACTTGTATCTCTCCCAGTGCTTAGAACAGTGCTTCACACATAGTAAGCACTTAACAAGTACCATTATTATAATTATTATTACAGAGTTAGGAGTTGTCATGGAATTATTTAAGGAGTAGCACAGCACACTGACAAATGACAAAAAGATGGACAAACAAGTAGAAAAACAATTCAAATAGGTCAGCACATCCTTTGGGAGACTGTCAGATTGTGGTGGTCACCTCTCAGGCTCCAGACTGAACTAAAGCTCTTTAGAGTTGTAGTATTCATTCATTCAGCCATATTTATTAAGCACTTACTGTGTGCAGAGTACTGTAATAAGTGCTCGGGAAGTTCAGCAACAAATAGAGAAGATCCCTACCCAACCTTCTCTAAGGCTGTGAAACAAATCCAAATCCAGATCCTTGAGAAGTTTCTATAGTATCATTTGCAGACCAGACTCAATATCAAAAGGCACAGCAAGATAAAAACCTAAAATTTTAAAAGTAGTCAATCTCTTATCCTCAAAGCTCTGCTTACCTAAACACTCCCTAGGCTGTGTGGAACATGTGAGGAGAATGAAAAACGGCAAAGAACTCAAAGGGCTGCTGCCTGGAGAGCGGAAACTGGGAAACAAAATCAATCATGTTTATTGATTAAATTTTTTACAGGGTATTTGCCAAGCTCTTACTATGTTCTGGGCATTGTACTAAGTGCTAGGATAGGTATTAACTCATTAGCCTGGACACAGTTCATGTCCTAAATGGGGTTCACAGTTTAATCCCCATTTTACAGATCGGGTAAATGAGGCACAAAGAAGTAAAGTGACTTGCTCAAAGCAGACCCCTCGTGGAGCTGGGATCAGATAACAGGTTCTCTTACTCCCAGGCCAGTGCTTTTCCCAACAGCCCAAGAGCACTTATCGTGTGCAGAGCAGTGTATTAAATGCTTGAGGGGGTATAATATGACAGAGTTGGTAGACACACTTCCCACACACAAGACGCTTACAGTCTATAAGGAAAGGCAGACAAAATAAAATGCAATTATGTATATAAGTGCTGTGGTGCTGAGGGTCGGGTGAACAGAGGGTACGATTCCAAATGCTAGGGTGATATGGAAGGGAATGGGAGCAGAGTAAATGAGGGTTTAGTTGAGGAAGGTCTCTTGGAGAGGATATGCTTTGAAGAAAACCCAAGCAAAGAGAACCTAGGAAACATTTTAATGACACAGTAAAACAAACCCTCTGACAATGTTGCATTTCACCTGAAACTTGGGAGTTACTCACATAGGATAGACTAGCATGGTGTATGTTTATCAAGAAAGGAGTGCCTCTTTTTGAATAAAATATTTTTAAGGAATGAAACGCAAGGAGATAAAAGAGAAAAGAGTGCCAGGCACTGAAAATATCACACAGTACAATGCAAAGGACAGCCTTCTTGTGTTCACGATAAAGCAAGGACCCATATTCATCTTTTCACAGGTGATTTTCACACTTGTGCCTCTCCAATTATGAAGTGCAACTATAAATACGATGTATATGATTACATATATATAAAAATATGATCTCAGAATGCTGCATCTTGGCCCCAAACTGACAATTGTAGCCAAAGACCCCTACGATGGGGTTTGTAATGTCTCAATTAGAATAAGGAAATGGGTTATATTTTGCTTTCTACTTATCATTTCTACAGAGAAGCAGTGTTGCTCTGTCTCCATTTGTCTGCTGTGTGACCTTGGGCAACTCACTCTGTGCCTCAGTAAATCTGTAAAATAGGGATTAAGACCGTGAGCACTATGTGGGACAGGGTCCTTGTCCAACTGGATTACCTTGTACCTACCCTAGAGTTTAGTACAGTGCCTGGTACATAATAAGTAATTCACAAATACCACAGTTATTTGTTCATTATCATTATTACACAATTTAAAAAAAAATGGTTGCTAAAAGCCAGGACCTTATTTTACCCCAAATAATGCAATGATATCTTCTCACAAGAGTGACTGTGCTTTTCCTCTCCCCAACATCACATGAACCAGGGTTCATAAAATGTTGTATGAAATATGGATTTGCAGGTGGCATTTTGAGATGTGTTAGGGTGTCTAATGGTAATGCCCTTTTATTCTTCCATGGGATTGATTTCAAAGCAGCCCTAAAGGCCACATACAGGGTTAAGACTCCTGGATTGATTTTCCACGTTGACACAGCAGGCCAAACCCTGGCTGGTTTAAAAACTGTTGTTATGTTATTTTCAGTTCCCTTTTATTAAATGGACCCAGGGAAGGGAGGCCTTGTGGTTTGGCGGAGTTTTTCCAAAAGCTGTTTTCTTCCCCATTTAATGTTTAGCCATTTTAAAGTGTCATCGTACTGTGAAAACACTGGTTAATTGGCAATATGATAGATTCTTTTACGAGAGCCGGTGTAAGCCCAGGATATTATTTAGTGTTATTATCACTTTCAAGTGATGCCTTGCTGTATTTTCTCCCACAAGTAGTTATTTGTTGGTAATAGATTTCTGTGGATGAAATTATATCCTCCCTTTAAAGATCATTTTAACTGTGTATCTATAACACCCTTTCAGAAAGGGCTAATTATTATTGACAAGGCTGATGGAGAGAGATATTTTATGGGGTAGCCTCTGATTCAGATTTATCTGGTGTCATAATCCTGCATAGAGTGCTTATTATGTTTTAAGTCCAAGATGAAAAAAGGAAGACACATTTTACAGAGTGTGAATGTGCCTAAACTCAAGTTTTGAGAGCAAGTGGAAGTTCTTCACTTGAAAATTGCAAGGCGTCTCTGTCTTACAGAAAGTTTCTTCCTGACCAGTGCGATCCATCTCACCATGGGTGGGCAGGAGGGAAGATATGGGAGGACAATCACTCTAACCTATGCTGAGTGTCCCAGAGACTCCCCAAACAGCACTGGGCTGCCGAACCCCAAGGCAGAGATCGGCCACGATGGGAAAAAAGCAGGTAGTGACAACAATTCTCCTCTCTCCAGTCAACTTTCAGCCTGTATTGGTCAATCAACCGATCACTCAGAGGTATTTTTTGAGAGCTGTCTCTGAGCTGAGCACTGTACCACAGAGTTGTTAGACTGGATCCCTGCCTTCAGGGAGCTTACAGTCTTGTCCTGGAAAACTACACCCTACTCTCCCAGCCTCCTTGAGGCAACCATCTTTTTTTCCAGGTAGGGGCAGAAGGATTAGTTAAAGGTTCCCCTGACTCATCTTGGGGACTGCAGGTTCAGTTCTCACCCATGCCGTTCCTCATGCTGGAACTTCCTATCAGCACACGACAAACATGACAGACTTCAGGTCTTACCATCTTCAAAGTCCTCCTGAAATCACATCTCCTCCAAAGGGCCTTCTCAGAATACTTTCTACTTTCTCCAGGTTATATACCCCTAACCACTCCCCTCAGTTCTGCATCATCTGAACACCAGTGACCTCAGAACCTCCACTAGCACGTTTGTATCTATCCTACATATCTTAGTGCCTACAAAATGGGATATGTAAAAATGATTTACATTTTTTTCTCCATCTTCAGTCTGTAAACTGTGTCCGTTTCTGTCTCCTCTCCTAGATTATAAACTCCTGGAGGTCAGGGACCATATCTACTAATTCTATTACACTCTCCCAGTTACTAAGAACGGTGGTATGCACAGGGTAGATGGTCAATAAGCACTGGGATAAGTTGATATAAAGAATTCCTTTTAGGAAAGGGAGGAATCTTGTTTATTATGGATAAAAGGATTGTTTGAGGCCTGGAACACCATTCCTCTTCATATCTGACGAACTATTTCTGTTTCCACCCTTTAAGTCTTACTGAAGCCACTTCTCCTCCAAGAGGTCTTCCTTGACTAAGTCCTCATTTCCTCTTCTCCCACTCCCTTCTGTGTTGCCCCTTGCACTTAGATTTGCTCCCTTTATTCAGCCCTCCTGCAGTCCCAAAGCACTTATGCACGTATTTTTAATTTCTGTATTTATTTTAAGATCTATCTCCCCTTCTAGACCGTAAGGTCACTGTGGGCAGGGAACCTTTCTACCAACTATGTTACATTGTACTCTCCCAAGTGCATAGGCCAGTGCTCTGCACATGGTAAGTGCTCAATAAATAAGATTGATTGATCAATTGATTAGCAACTTTTTATAAAATGATAACTGGGAAAAGAGGTTGAAATTAATTGTAAAAATGATATTTGGGATTATCATTAGTTTCTCTGCATGTGAAAACTGTACATTAGCATTGAAAATCTACAGTGGCTGTAATTAGTAAAGAGATGAGGAAGTAGCAAAACTATATATAAAAATCAGAGGATATGAATGGTACAACTCCTTGGGGAGTGAATTGCCAAATCTTATACAAATCCTTTGTGGAAAAGGTAATGGAGAAGTGAAAAAATTCAGAAAATGGAGATTCCAAAATAGAAAAGATAACCTTAATAACTTAGAATGGGAAAAGCCTCCAGAAATAACATGCTGGATGAGTTTAAAGATGCAATTAGAATATGTTTCAGAAACAAACACAAAGCTTTGGCATTATCCTTGACTCATCTTTCTCATTCAATCCACATAACTCAGTATGCCAACAAATCCTGATAAGAAGCAGCATGGCCTCATCGTAAGAGCACGGGCCTGGTTGACAGAGGGCTTGGCTCTACCACTTGTCTCTTAACTTCCCTGTACTTCACCTCCTTCTTCTGAAAAATGGGGATTCAATATCTGTTCTCCCTCTTACTTAGACTATGAGGCTCATGTGGGACCTGATTATCTTGTATCAATCCCAGCGCTTAATACAGTGTTTGACACACAGTAAGCAGTTAACAAATCCAGTGCTAATTATTATTTTTATTATTGTTATTATTATTAACAAGCAAAGATATAGCTCAACCTAGGATGGGTAAGGAAGTGTAAATAATGTGGAAGAAACCATAAAAGGCATTTGGCCTGTACATCAAATAATAATAATGTTGGTATTTGTTAAGCACTTACTATGTGCCAAGCACTGTTCTAAGTACTGGGATAGATACAAAGTAATCAGGTTGTCCCACGAAGGGCTCACAGTGTTCATCCCCATTTTACAGATGAGGTAACTCAGGCCCAAATAAGTTACGTGATATGCCCAAGCTCACACGGCTGACAAATGACAGAGCCTGGATTAGAACCCATGACCTCTGACTCCCAAAGCCATGTTCTTTCCACTATGCGAGGCTGCTTCTCGGTAGAAGAAGTAACAAAGTAGCAAAGACTCCTGCTTTGGAGTCAGGGCTCATGAGTTCGAATCCCAGCTCTGCCACTTGTCAGCTGTGTGACTGTGGGCAAGTCACTTCACTTCTCTGTGCCTCAGTTCCCTCATCTGTAAAATGGGGATTAAGACTGTGAGCCCCACGTGGGGCGACCTGATTCCCCTGTGTTTACCCCAGCGCTTAGAACAGTGCTCTGCACATAGTAAGCGCTTAACAAGTACCAACATTATTATTACATAATAATGATGAAATCTATGAGATTGTATAATATTATCTCAGGCACAATGATGTTGTCCAATCCCTTGAGTTGTTTAAAACTGAGCCACATAAAGCACTGAAGACTGTACAATAGGGAATAATCCAGGGTTGCCTTCATGAAGAGAATTAAATGATTAAAATAATGTGAGCATTCTGTTACACAAATAATTAAACAGCACAAGAATTACCCAACCCAATGAGAAATGTTTAGTAATACCCTTGCCATGAGAGGACCTTACATTGCCTTCCTCCAGAAAAAAATTGGTACAGTTAAATATTAATGAAATACATTAAATCGAAGTGGCCAATACACGTTTTATTCCTACTTTTCTTCAGCTGTTCAAACACAATCTAGTTGCTACTTCATTTAAACGGAAAAAAAACAAATGGAATTTCTAAAAAGTTAGAATGTCATAAGCCTGTAGTGCCAAAGGAATAAATAAGTTTATTACTTTGTTATTTCTTGTGCTTTTATAAAACTACCACCATTATCTTAGAGAACCAAAAAAACCATCAACAACATATATTTTAAATTTGTGAAGTACTTCTGTTTCTGTCTTGCTTTAACATCAATTACGTTGTTTTATCTCCATAACATCTCTTTTTGACTTTCTAAGAGGCAAATATTATTATTTCTATTTTAAAATGAATGCTTAAGTGATTTACCAAAAGTCACACAGGAGATCAGTGTAAAACTAGGAGAAGAACCCAGGCCCTCTAACCCTTTCCAGGAGAAGCAGCGTGGCTCAGTGGAAAGAGCACGGGCTTTGGAGTCAGGGCTCATGAGTTCGAATCCCAGCTCTGCCACTTGTCGGCTGTGTGACTGTGGGCAAGTCACTTAACTTCTCCGTGCCTCAGTTCCCTCATCTGTAAAATGGGGATTAAGACTGTGAGCCCCACGTGGGACAACCTGATTCCCCTGTGTCTACCCCAGCGCTTAGAACAGTGCTCGGCACATAGTAAGCGCTTAACAAATACCAACATTAATTAATTAATTTCCACTGACCATGCAGTCTTCTATGCCTGCATAGGACAAGTTCAGTTTCTGATGATAGTGTTTTAGAATAAAAATTAGTTTGGAGGATGAATCCATACTGCATGAAATGCACTGATCTGGGCAAATAAAATGTCCATTTTAAAGTCTTGCCTTTTAATCAGAAACAAAAAACCTGGCATCAACACATTCGACTGACAGGTGGTATTGCCAGCATAACCATACCTCCCAGTCTCCAAAAGTGGAGAGAATCCACTCAATCTAAATGCATCGATTCCAGATGTAGACCAACTCTGGCCAACTGGAGACCACTCCTAATGGATCAGAGTCTAATTCCAAATGGATCATCTCAGTGCAACTTGGTTATCTAAGTTAGAAGTCTTCGTTAGTCTAAGTCTTACTTAGAAGAGGGACTCTAATTGGAAAGAGAAGTTTTCATCCAGTGTCCTTTACCATCTTCATAATAATGTTGGTATTTGTTAAGCGCTTACTATGTTCAGAGCACTGTTCTAAGTGCTGGGGTAGATACAGGGTAATCAGGTTGTCCCATATGAGGCTCACACTCTTCATCCCCATTTTACAGATGAGGGAGCTGAGGCACCGAGAAGTTAAGTGACTTGCCAACAGTCACACAGCTGACAAGTGGCAGAGCCGGGATTCGAATCCATGACCTCTGACTCCCAAGCCCGGACTCTTTCCACTGAGCCACGCTTCTTCATTTCCACATCCCAAATGAATAAAGCCCACTGATCGTTGTTGGTAAAATGGGAATGCAATTCCTGGTTTCTTTCTCCATTAGAATGTGAACCCCATGTGACCTGATTGAATTGAATCTACCCCTTGCTTAGCCTAATGCCACCCCTCTTTGTAGTAGACTACCACCCAAAGAGTAAACCAGCTGCCCCCCCCTTCCCCAACTCACCTCTGCTCCTTAAAACCTGGACTCTACTTGATTTCTAAGCTACCTCTTAAATGTCAAACCCCTAGAACTAGGAGCCCCATGTGGGTTAGGAACTGTGAGCCTGGGGGAAGGTGGAGGTGCGTGTGTTTCAAAAACAAAAAGCTGCTCTGATGCTAGGTGTCTGCCTGTTTATCCCTTTCACCTTCCACCCTCTAAGGCCCCACACCCTCTCCTTCAGCAGGTTGTGCGACACAGAGAGAAAGACACATACACTGGCCAAGCAGTCTAAGGTGGTGTACTCAAGTCGCAGTCTCCCTGGCAGGATGGGTTTGAATCTCACTTCTGATCTTGCCTGACTACTTGTTTTATTTTGTTGTCTGTTTCACCCTTTTAGACTGTGAGCCCGTTGTTGGGCAGGGATTGTCTCTATCTGCTGCCGAATTGTACATTCCAAGTGCTTAGTACAGTCCTCTGCACATAGCATTCAATAAATACAATTGAATGAATGAATGAATAATTGTCTTGTATTTACCCCAGTGCTTGGCACTTAATAAGCACGTAGTAAATACTTCAGTTATCAATGTTAGTATTATCCACTTTTCTCTCTAGACTGTAAGCTCGTTGTGGTTAGGGAGTGTGTCTACAACTCCGTTGTACTGGACTTCCAAGCAACTAGTACAGTACAGTATTTTTAAGTGCTTAAAAAATACCACCGATGGATCATCAAACTGGCACTCCTTCTCTGAGGAGAGGGGCCTAAATGTAATCCAAAGGAGGTTCTACATGATCATGATCTACATGATCTGATCTTCCCTTTGGTTATCAGAGGGAAGACCGGCAACATAATCAAAATATATGGACAAGGGAAGAGGAAAAACCCCAAGAGTTGACAAATGAGTAATTTTCAAGTCCCATCAGCAAGCACGTAGAAATACAATCAATCGATCATATTTATTGAGAGCTTACTGTAGGTACAGCAGTGTACTAAGTGCTCGGGAGAGTACAATATAACAGAGATGATAGACATGTTCCTGGCCCATGTCATCATGTGTCAAAAATTCCCTAATGGATTAGTCTGAGGTACCTGACTAACCTTTTATCAGCCCAGGTCATTCTCTCTGCCTTGCGGGCCACCGATGCACTTCCATCCATGCCCCGTAAGCAGTTTGACACTCCCTATATCACACCCCCAGAGCATGTAGATACATACCTTATAATCTGTTGCTTCCCTTATCTGTAATTTATTTCAATATCTGTCTCCCAGACTGGGCTGATAACCCTTTGAGGCAGGGATGCCACCTACCAACTCCACTGTACTCTTCCAAAAGGTTAGAAGAGTGTTCTGCACATGGGAAGCACTCATTAAATACCAAAGAAGCAGTGTGGCTTAGTGGGTAGATCATGGGCCTGGGAGTCTGAAGGACCTGGGTTCTAATCCCAGTTCTGCCACTTGTCTGCTGTGTGATCTTGGGCAAATCACTTCACTTCTCTGGGCCTCAGTTACTTCATCTGTAAAATGGGAATTAATTGACAATGTTTTTAGGTCTCTCTTTACTGAATTTTAATGAAAAGATCTGATATCACACCCTGCTAAAATTATTGAAATCAGACAATAAAGACAAATACTGTTAAAACCTTAAGGTGATATGGACCATAAAATATCTTTACAACTTGAACTTAACCTTGGTCCAGGACAAATGTGGTCAATGTGAATTACAACTATACTATGAACTCTTTATTCATTCAAGAGAATACAGTCATCCTATTTTGTATCTATTTTCAGGAGATGATTCACACATATGGAAACTTCTATCTCCTTGATGTATGAAGTTTCCACCCTTCCAAAATAATAATACTTATGGCATTTGTTAAATGCTTATTTGTGTGACAAACATTGAATTAGGTACAATATAATCTGATGAGACACAGTTCTGATCCCACATGGGGCTCACAATTTAAGTGGGAGGAAGAACAGCTATCTTACTCCCATTTTACAGATGATGAAACTGAGACTCAGAGAAGCTAAATGACTTGCCCAAGGTCAAACAGCAGGCAAGTAACAGAGCCAGGATTAGAATCCTAGTCTCCTGACTTGAAGGCACAGCTCTTTCCATTAGGGCCAAGCTGTTTACATGCCATCATCTCCAAAGGAAATTTGGAGTTCCTATATGAAAGCACCGAGAGATGCAAGCATTAGTTTCTAAACACGATAGGAGCTTGGGCAAAGGTGGGAAAAATCCAGCCTTATAAGGAATCCACACCTGTGGTAAGGTCACCCATGACCTCCTTCTTGCCAAATCCAATGGCTCCTACTCCATTCTGATCCTCCTTGACCTCTCTGCTGCCTTTGACACTGTCGACCATCCCCTCCTCCTCCGTACCTTATCTCACCTTGGCTTCACGGACTCTGTCCTCTCCTGGTTCTCCTCTTACCTCTCTGGCCGATCATTCTCGGTCTCCTACGCTGGAGCCTCCTCCCCCTCCCATCCTTTAACTGTTGGAGTTCCTCAAGGGTCAGTTCTTGGCCCTCTTCTGTTCTCCATTTACACTCACTCCCTCGGTGAACTCATTCGCTCTCACGGCTTTGACTACCATCTCTACGCAGATGACACGCAGATCTACATCTCCGCCCCTGTCCTCTCCCCCTCCCTTCAGGCTCGCATCTCCTCCTGCCTCCGGGACGTCTCCACCTGGATGTCTGCCCGCCACCTAAAACTCAACATGAGCAAGACTGAGCTCCTCATCTTCCCTCCCAAGCCCGGTCCGCTCCCAGACTTCTCCATCACCGTGGATGGCACGACCATCCTTCCCGTCCCGCAGGCCCGCAATCTCGGTGTCATCCTTGACTCGTCCCTCTCGTTCACCCCACACATCCTATCCGTTACCAAGACCTGCCGGTTTCACCTCTACAATATCGCCAAGATCCGCCCTTTCCTCTCCACCCAAACGGCTACCTTACTATTACGGGCTCTCGTTATATCCCGGCTAGACTACTGTGTCAGCCTTCTCTCTGACCTCCCTTCCTCCTCTCTCGCCCCGCTCCGGTCTATTCTTCACTCCGCTGCCCGGCTCATCTTCCTGCAGAAACGATCTGGGCATGTCACTCCCCTTCTTAAACAACTCCAGTGGTTGCCTATCGACCTCCGCTCCAAACAAAAACTCCTCACTCTAGGCTTCAAGGCTCTCCATCACCTTGCCCCTTCCTACCTCTCCTCCCTTCTCTCTTTCTACCGCCCACCCCGCACGCTCCGCTCCTCTGCCGCCCACCTCCTCGCCGTCCCTCGGTCTCGCCTATCCCGCCGTCGACCCCTGGGTCACGTCCTCCCGCGGTCCTGGAACGCCCTCCCTCCTCACCTCCGCCAAACTGATTCTCTTTCCCTCTTCAAAACCTTACTTAAAAACCACCTCCTCCAAGAGGCCTTCCCAGACTGAGCTCCTCTTCCCCCTCTACTCCCTCTGCCATCCCCCCTTTACCTCTCCGCAGCTAAACCCTCATTTTCCCCTTTTCCCTCTGCTCCTCCACCTCTCCCTTCCCATCCCCACAGCACTGTACCCGTCCGCTCAACTGTATATATTTTCGTTACCCTATTTATTTTGTTAATGAATTGTACATCGCCTTGATTCTATTTAGTTGCCATTGTTTTTACGAGATGTTCTTCCCCTTGACGCTGTTTAGTGCCATTGTTCTTGTCTGTCCGTCTCCCCCGATTAGACTGTAAGCCCGTCAAAGGGCAGGGACTGTCTCTATCTGTTGCCGACTTGTTCATCCCAAGCGCTTAGTACAGTGCTCTGCACATAGTAAGCGCTCAATAAATACTATTGAATATTTTGGCAGAGGCTGCTGTGCTTTCCTTTCTGTAGTCAGTCAGTCCATTGTATTTAGTGAGCACCTACTATGTGCAGAACACTGTACTAAGCACTTGGGAGAGTACACTACAACAGGATTAGCATCCCTTGTACTGGGGTTGTTAAAAATGGGGGCAGAGAAAGGATAGTTACCGAATGTTTATGGAACAGTCTTAGAGATTGTTGGAATCACCACAGGCATAGGCCTAGTCACTTCTGTCCCTTTACACACTCTTCTCCTCCTTCCCTTTAAATCACTGGCATTTATTGAGTGCTTACTCTGGTGAGCCCACAACAAGCTGCCTTTCTAGTGACTGTTTGTGATCCCGAGGACAACAATAATAATAATGGTGGTATTTGTTAAGTGTTTACCAAGTGAAAAGCACTGTTCTAAGCGCTGGGGTGATACAAGGTGATCAGGTTGTCCCACGTGCAGCTCACAGTTTTTAATCCCCATTTTACAGATGAGGTCACTGAGGCACAGAGAAGTTAAGTGACTTGCCCAAAGTCACATAGCTGGCAAGCGGCGGAGCCAGAATTAGAACCCATGACCTCCGACTCCTAAGCCCGGGCTCATTCCATTGAGCAACGCTGCTTCTCAACAAAGAAGAGACTTTGCAAAGCCACTGATGGGTTCTACTTGAGGCACATGATTGCAAGTCTGTGGAGTTCGAAGGGCAGAGCATGGAGGGAGGTGGATCTTTTTCTCCCTGTTCTACTTGGTAACAGGCCTGGACCAATCAATGACTGCCATGAAGGGCCAAAACTGCAACACCTAAGGCAGATGAAAGGCAGTTGCTTTGAATCGCGTGGTGGGTGGGGGGCACCTGGAGGCAGCACGCAGAGGGGGCAGAAACTTGCAGAGAAGCAAGAAGAAAGCATGCTGAGAGTAACAGAAGCAGCAGAAGAGCAGCACTGGAAAGCAGCAGAAGGCATCAGCACTTGGAAGCACAAAGAAGCTTTGGCAAAATGGGCTCCTTTGACCAGAGACTCTTACTGGACCCTTGGTGGAGTGGACTGAGTGAGTGTGTGTATGTGTCACTCCCTTGCACACTGGTAAAACTAAGTAAAAAAACTTTTCACAGTAACCTTGGTGATCAGAGGTGTGGTTTGACTTCTTCTAATTGTTCCTGAGGCTCCCCTGATCCAGGAAGGTCCTGGTTAGTACGAACTGTACTAAGCACTTGTGAGAGTAAAATACAACAGAAGGAGGAGATGTGATCCCTGCCCAAAATGAGCTTACAGTCTAGAGGTGGAGGCAGACATTAATATGAATAAAATGATACACAGTATAATACATAACAATATGACACACAAATTCCTTGTTTTTCACTTTGAGGTGGTGTGTCCTTCAACAAGGTGGCCAAATCATTAAATCACCTTCCAGCTAAAATAATAATAAAATATCAGATACTGTCAGGGTCATATCAGCTGCTCAAACCTTTTAAGAGATCAATTGATCATTGGTATTTCTTGAGCAGTTACTATATGCAGAGCACTGGGGTCAGCAGCAACAGACAGACGTAAATAGATGAACGCAGCAAAGGAAAAAAAAAGCTGTAGTCAGAAGAAACTTCCTTTTCTTATTATCAGTCTCTGGATCCATTGCCAGTATGTGCCAGAGAAAAATGAAACCCAGATAAATACTGGTAATAGTGATAGGGATAAGAATGATAATTAGAAAAATGCATTCTGGGATATGTTATCTTGTTATAATGATTTCTAATCATTATATTTGTGCAGCTCTAGGTTATACAGGAACTTTATATAATGAAAGAAAATGTTCTGTTGTGATGCATGCCTGTTCCAACCATCTAAAATGCTTCCAGTTAAAGAAAAACATGAGATTGAAAGTGTTGGGAAAAAAAATTTGATGTCATTGATTCAGAAACATTCTAAATAAGCTACTGTGAAGATGCTGCTTAGAGGTCCCAGACGAAAAACAAAGGAAAGCTGAAATGTTAGATCTACACCCAAGAATATCAATATATGGATAGATAGGTAGACAGATATTTATTGCAAATTTAAATTGAGTTATCATTATTTAGTCAGCCCCTTGCTATTAACAAATATTCTCCCACTTGTTAGTCCCTGGAGGCTTTCTTAATCCTATCTGGATTTACTTTCTGTGAATTTCTGAGTAATCAAAAGTTATAGGTTGGATACATCTTGCGTTAGGGACACCCATGGTGTTACTGCTTAATTTTTCCTTTTCATTTCAAAGGAAATGGTCCATCCCAAGCAGAATTGTTGTTTTTGGTACTGAGCTTTGTTTGTTTGTTTGTTTCTCTTCTGTTGTTGTTGTTTTTAATCAGACAGAGTTATTTCAATCAGTAGCAATGAGGTTTTTTATTGTTTTATTTTTTCCCTATGCAGCTAAGAAAATGCCCTTGTTAGTACTGTGATTCATCTATTTTGCTACGCAGTGGAAGCAGCTGGGAACTTAAACTGTTAAGATACGCTTTCAGGTATGAAGTCTGTTTCTAGCCCAAATCACACTCGATGTCTCAGAAAATTTCCATTCCCTTTTTGGGGGGTGGGGGGTATGAGGAGACAGGGATGTAGAAATTCACCATTATGGCTAGAAGAACCTATGACTTAAGCAGAAAGTCTTTGATTGATTGATTGATTGATTGATCCTTAGCAATCCGAAAATTTTAACTGATGACCTTTACGGAGATCTCTTTTTCTGAACAGAAATAAACTCTATGGTTGAACTATTTCCCCTCAGGTGGGACAATCCAACTGCCCTATACCCATAGATATGCACAGTGGATAAGGATGTTCTCGGTTCAAGACCCTTATGTAAGAATGGCTCTCTCCTAACTGAGAGCCATTTTTTTTTTCCCCTAGAATTCACAGAGCCTATTACTAAGAACATTTTTACAAAGAAATATATAAATACAGTAAATGCGCAAATTCTAGAAATAAGAAAAGGAATCCCACCGCCTCCTTCTCTCCACCTGCCTGAGACAGGCATTGTGTGTAATTAGAATTTTCCTTGTATACCCTCTACTCGGCATAACTTCATCTCTGAATCCAAATATTTTGAGTTGTGTCCCAGAGTGATTATATAAAAAGTGTAATTATAAAGGAATGTAATGTTCATGTAGCCAGGATCCACAATACAGACCCTTATGTCATAAGAAGGGTGCTTGCCAGTCTTCAAAATAAGTAAAGTGTTTCCATTCAGTCTATCTGTAATGGGGATATTGCAGAGGATATATTATAGAGTATGTGCAGTTTCTGTTCAGCATGTTGCTGAATTAATAAGGTGTGCTTTATGGTGGTATACATTTGACAGACACTGCATACAGCTGGGTAATATTATTTGCAGCCCAAGTAAGATGGAACATGGATCATGGAAGTTTATTTAGAGAGAAATATTCAGAGAAACCCAGCTTCAAGTTCTAGGACTCTGAGTCAACTCAAAATAGTAAAATGAGCATGTTTATGCTCATTGTGAATATAGTATAATGTCAAGTTAATTTGCCATTGTAACGCACAGAAGCCCCAGAGGAAACAGACTAAGAAAGTGAGCTGTCTGGTGAAAAGGAATGAGGTCATTCCTAAACAGAAAGTTGAGAATTGCCTCTCTGTGTTCTGAAAAGCAATACAGCCTAGTAGAAAGAGCACAGGCCTGGAAGTCACCTAATATTTCTGTGTCTATGACTCGTCCTCTGTAAAATGGGGATTAAATACCTTTACTTCCTCCCTCTTCGACAGTGAGTGCCACGTGAGATCAGGGCCGTATCCAGTCGGATTGCATTGAGTCTACCCCAGTGCTTAGCACAGTGCTAAGCCTAAACCACAATTATTATTATCATTACACTCAAGGGTATCATCACCACCTGCCAGTAGCCAAGGAATGTCATTATTATTATGATTTTAATTGATATTGTGATTATTACTGTCATTATTATTACTGTTCAGGAATCTAGGATAAGAAATTGTAATTTGGATACTTTGCTTGCATTTCAATCTTTGTAAACAAAACCACAAGATGACAGAAAGGGGAAGATAGAACAAAGGAGGAATCGATGATCCTAATTTATTTATTAAAAGTACATAAAAGTGGATAAAACTTTTACATTCTTTCCACTAGTGGATTCTTTTTATTGAGGAGTTACTGACTGATGGCTGCCATCAAGAAAAGAGTGGCTCTCTTTTAGCAAAAACTTCTGAGACAAGGACTCAAAAGAGAAAATAGCACCAGGAGTTACAAGAGAAACAGCATGGCATAGCGGATAGAGTATGGGACTGGGAGTCAGAAAGTGATGGGTTCTAATTCATTCAATAATATTTATTGAGTGTTTACTATGTGCAAAGCACTGTACTAAGCACTTGGAATGTACAATTCGGCAACAGAGACAATCCCTGCCCAGTGACGGGCATAGAGTCTAATCATAGGTATTTGTTAAGCTCTTACTGTGTGCAGAGCACTGTCCTAAGCACTGGAGTAGATACAGGGTAATCAGGTTGTTCGATGTGAGGCTCACAGTTAATCCCCGTTTTACAGATGAGGGAACTGAGGCCCAGAGAAGTGAAGTGACTTGCCTACAGTCACCCAGCTGATAAGTGGCAGAGCCGGGATTCAAACCCATGACCTCTGACTCCCAAGCCCGGGCTCTTTCCACTGAGCCACATTGCTTCCAATCACGGCTCTGCCACTTGCCTACTGTGTGACCTTGGGCAAGTCACTTCACTTCTCTGTGACTCATTTATCTCATCTGTCAAATGGGGATTGAAACTGTGAGACCAATGGAGAAGCTGTTGTGAGCAGAGAATGCGTCCGTTTATTGTTATATTGTACTCTCGCAAGTGCTTAGTAGTGTGCTCTGCACACAGTAAGCATTAAATACATACGATCAAATGAATGACAGAGATTGTGTCCGACCTGATTTTCTTGTATCCACCCCAATGCTTATAACAGTGTCTGGCAATTAGTAAGCGCTTAACAAATATCACAATTAAATATTAAGCAAACAACACAACAAGAGACCACCTCTTTGTGTCCACAATGTAGATCAATCAAAAGTTCTTATTGAGTGCTTAATGTATGCAGAGCAAGACACACAAATTTGTGAAGTGTTCCACATTTTTAAGACAATTACTCTCCCCCTCTTCAAAGCCTTACTGAAGGCACATCTCCAAAAGTCCTTCCCAGACTAAACCCCACGTTTCCTCCTCTCCCACACCCTCCTGCATCAGCCTGACTTAACCCCTTTGCCCTTCCCCCTCATCTCAGCCCCACAGCACTGATGCATATATCCGTCATTTTATTTATTTGTACTGATGTCTGTCTCCCTTCTTCTAGACTGTGAGCTTGTTGTGGGCAGGGAATGTCACTGTTTACTGTTGTACTGTACTTTCCCAAGTGCTTAGTACAGTGCTCTGCACACAGTAAGTGCTTAAGAAATGTGAATGAATGAATGAATGAATGAATGAATGAATGAATGAATGAATGAAGCACTTGAGAGAGTACAATAAAACCGAGTTTGTAGACACAGTCCCTGCCCACAAAGAGCTTTCAATCTAGCGGAGATCCCGCACTGATTTTTTCGGCCACACACACTAACAGATGAACTTCACTATCAGTGGTGTCTTCTAATAATAATAATTATTATTATGGTATTTGTTAGCGCTTACTATGTGCAAAGCACTATTCTAAGCACAGGGGTTGATACATGGTAATCAGGTTGCCCCACATGAGGCTCACAGTCTTAATCCCCATTTTACAGGTGAGGCAACTGAGGCACAGAGAAGTTAAGTGACTTTCCCAAAGTCACACAGATGATAAGTGGCGGAGCCGGGATTAGAACCTATTCAAAGGACAACCATATATACATAGATGCATATACAGAAGTATGAAGCAGATTTACATTCAAATCTATTCCCTTTTCTCTTTCTTTTTGTCACAGTAGCACGGAGTGAGAGCATGCAATTTCCTCAGTGAGTGACCAAGCAGTTAGCATGGATTGGAGTTCCTTTCTCATTCAGGTTGTTGCAAACAGGAGATAAGCTACAGTCTGCACATGCACTAAGCAATTTAGTAGACCCTGCCTGAGTCATTTCTCAGTCTCAAGTCATGCTGCATTAAAATATATTATTTGTATGGTCTGGGGATAGATCAGATTTGTTACAAGCAGGAGGAAATGAAGGACTGTGTAGTAGGCCAGTGAAACACATTCTTACTCTGAGCCTTACACAGAAGACCGCAACCAATCTTCCCTTCAAACTATTGGAAGTAGTAGCTCCTAAGACCACAGATTTTTTTTTCTGATTTAAGCAATGCCATCTGATCCTAGACTCTCCATTTCACCCTTACAGTTTATGTTGAATAGGCTGCCCTTCCTCCATCCCAAGGCAGTGATCCCTTCCTTCTCTCTGCTCTTTTTTTTTTTAAAAAAAAGGCCCTTCTGAAACCAAGGAGAAAGAAAAATTCATATTTAGGGGGCTAAGAAAACACAAGGTGGTCTTGTCTCCGTGCCAAAATAAAAGCCTTGTAAAGCGTTTAAGACGTTTATTCTTCCCTTGGCGTGCAAAGCTAAACCACCTTAGCATTAATTGGAGTTTTGCATGCATATCAAGGGAAGAATAGCTCTTCCCCAAGGGCATGAGTCCACTTTGAAAATGCAATATATTGGTTTGCCTGCATACTTCAGCTACCCACAAGGAATATGCATGTAACATGCAGGCAGGTGTGAGGGGAAGTGATTGGTGGGCCAAGATTCAGAATGGGGGACCTGGGAAGAGATGGGAGAAGGAGCAAGAGAGGGTGTATGATGTGTGAACATATGGAAATGTGTGAAGAATGACTGGAAGAGCCAGTACACATGTTTACTAGTTCAGAGATCATTTTACTGCTATTTTTGTTCTTCAATCAAAAATGAAAATCTGCTTAGCTGCAAAGTCCTGGGAAGTGAACAGCTACATTAACAAAGGTCATTCTAATGATTCCAGCCTGCCTGGACACCTAGACATCACCTGGTCCTCTTTGTAGGGATTAGGAAGCTTTTATCTTAGATGCTAGTGGGACAAGAAGGAAATAGGAAAGGGAGATAAAATAATAATGTTTGTGGTATTGTTTGAGAGAATACTGTGTGCTAAGGTAGATACAAAGGAATCAGATCCGACACACAGTTCCTATTCCACTTAAGGCTCCCAGTTGAAAGGGGAAGGAGAATGGGTATTTAATGTCCATTTAACCGATGAGGCCCATAGAAATAAAGTGACTTGCCCAAGGTCACACAGCATTCAAGTGGCAGAACCTGGATTAGAACCTTCATCCTCTCTTGCCCCATCCTTATCCTATATTAATATTTGTCTCCTATTCTAGACTGTAAGTTCTTTGTGGGCAGGGAACGTGACTGCCAACTCTACTGTACTGTACTCCCCCAAGTACAGTGCTCTGCACACAGTAGTGCTCATTCATTACCACCAAGTTTGACTGATCCTGATTCCCAGCCCTGTACTGTTTTCACTGAGCCACGCTGCTTCCCGTTATCAAGTTATTTGTAATAGATCCGGTTGCTCCTGACTGCCCAGACCTACCCTTTCTTAATGGTGGGTCAAGTTTCTCAACATCCCCACCTGTGTCTTCATCATAACTGAGAGTTTCTTGGAGCCAATCACAGGTGGCAGAATCAGAACCACTGACCACACCACAGTTCTAGTGCTCCTGGGGTTTCACCCTGTAACCTCATTGTTTACAAGGAATGTGTCTACCAACTCTGTTATATTGTACTCCCCAAGAGCTTAGGACAGTGCTCTGCACACAGTAAGTGCTCAATAAATGCAACTGGTTGAGTGATCGAAACCACTGATTGCTAACAACCCTGCACCACTGGGGACAGAACAGAGGGAACATCTCTCATCTCATTTATGTCCTTGGCCATTCATCTCAAAGCAGAAGGAGACCTTTGCCTCAGGAGAAGGTGCCGGTGTTTTCCACGCTTTTGCTTCTGTCATATTACTACAATGTCTATGTATATCTTATAGACTTTTAGCCTTCTTATAGTATAAAATTCTGCTGATAACTGAGCCCTGAATAGATGTTACTCTAAAATCTGAGTTTGTGTATCATTTCCACTGTACTTTACAGAAAAAGACCTCATTTGTACCTTTAAGAGTGAATGAGTAAATGAGCTGATGGGAAATTTCTCATTTCAAAAGCAGAGATTTCCTTACCCTTTTCAGAGGAGATTTAGGATTAACCCGAAGCAGATGGTTGGGAGTATCCAGAATGGGAACAAAGTTTCCTAATAACACCAAGGTCAGTGAAGTAAAACACGCCATTTAGTGGCAGCTGATAAAATGACTGAAAAATGCTGATTGTTGTTTTCTGTAAACACATGGCAACTCCCTCTGACCCCTCATCCAAATTGCATTTTTAAAAATCATTCTCTTTCAACTTACCATACCCTAAATTTACATTGTGAGGGTCAAATTCAGCAAAGTCATAACCATATCCTGCAATAGACTTTGAAATCTTATGAATAAGAATGCATCTGTTTAAGGACTGTAACTAGGTTTTGAAATTTTCATAATATACACAACCCCTTTCACCCCTGTATTATCATTTTTATTTTGACCAAAACATATTACATCAAATTTTCATTTATCTTTGGCAATGGAAAATGAAAACATGGAAATGTAGAAACTGCCACATGGGACATCCTGATGTTTCACAGAGTCTAATAGTGTGTCTAATAATAATAATATTAATATTCATGATAATAACAGTGTTGTCAGGCACTCTGCTTAGTGTTGGAGCAGATAAAAAAATGATCAAATCAGACACAATCTCTTTCACACACAGGCTTCCAATCTATCTTACCCCTAGTTTACAGATGAGGAAACTGAGGACCTGAGAGCAATGTGGCCTAGAAGAAAGAACACAGGCCTGGGAGTCAGAGGACCTGGATTCTACTCCTTGGTCTGCTACTTGGCTGATGTGTGACCTTGGGCAAGTCACTTAACTTCTCTGTGCCTCAGTTTCCTCATCTGCAAAATGGACATTAAATACTTTGTTCTCCCTCCTACTTAGACTGTGAGCCTGGGAAGGACAGGGACTGTATCTGACCTGGCTATCTTTTATCTACCCCAGTGCTTAATTCCATGCCAGACACATATGAAGCCCTTAACATATGATTATTATTATCATTATCATCATCTTCATCATCACATGAATTGTCCTAGGTCACCCTGCATGTCAGTGATGGTGCTGGGATTAGAACCTAGGTCTCTTGACTCGACGTCCTGTGCTCTTTCCACTAGCCCACACTGTCTCTGATCATAAAATGCTTGGAGGAGCAGTGTGATGATAGCTCTTACTGACATGTATCCTCATGATTGGAGATGCATCTTCTAATATAACTGTGGTATTTAAGGAGCATTTAAAATTTATGAAGACCTGAGCTAAGCAGTGAGGCAGGCAAAGGATAATCAAATCAGAATCAGTCCTCGCCCCAACAGAGGCTCACATCCTAAGAGGTAGGGAAAATAGGTACCTGATCCCTATAGTACAGATGAGGGAACTGGAAACCTGAACAAGTAAGTGATTTTGGTTCAGTGTTCTGCACACAGTAAGCACCAATAAATATCAGTGATTGATCGATTGAGTACTGAAATAGCGGGGCAGTAGCAAAGATGTAGCTGTTATCTAAGTCTTCTGACTTTCAGCTCCTAACTCATTTCTAACTTCTCCCTCTAGTAATCCATTTTTGATTTATCATCCATGAATTTGTCCAAACCCTTATCGAACTTACTGAGCTTTTCTGGTAATACAGGTTCCTTTGATAACCAGTTTCATATACTTACCACACAATGTGTTGAGTGTTTCCTTCTGTTTGAGCCTATACCACCCTCAAACTCCAGTAAGTGCCCCTAGTTCTGATCTTGTGAGATAAGGCAAATATCACCTCTGGGTTCTCCCCTGTCCACATCCTGAAGGACTTAATAGGCTTTAATCATATCCCTTTTTTTTTCTAAACCAGAGTCCTAATCTTTTCCATTTTTTTCTCATCCCAAAGATATTCAATCCCTCAATCATTCGAAGTGCCCTTCTCCAAATCCTTTCTAGTTTTGTTATGTTTTTTCCTAAGAAAAGGTAAATAGAACTGCAGGTATTCTGGTCTTAGATCATGGACACAGCAGAAACTGAATATCTACTGGTGATTCAAAAATATCATTAGCCAACAGTTTTGACTACCACTCCAACTAACTTTTTTAAGAGATGATGAGAGCCTAAGGATCTGAGAAATGCCATACTGGAGTCAAACCAATGTTCCAGACAATAGCAAGGGGATAAATGGCTAAAGGACCAGAGTGATGGTTGCCCTCCTTGATACCCATAGACACCATCTAACATCCCTAACTCTTCTCTCTCTACTTCTAACTTTTCCCAGAGAAGTTCCTTATGGAGCTCTCTTCTGGGAATTATCCCAACCCTCCTTGAACTTGATAGTTTTGGCCTGCAAACCCACTGAGGTTACAATCTCCATAGGCTTATCACATTCTGTGTGAAAAAGTGTTTAGAACTTACCACCTTCTGCTTCTTGGTGCTAGAGGATTTGGCTGACAAACAATTTCATGTTTACCCTGGCCAAACATGTCAAGATTTTGTGAATTCCACTTCTGATATCTTGGCCACCTTCATTTTTCCTGACTGGGTGTATAATAATTATAATAATATCCATAATAATAATAACACTTCTGTTGTATAAGTGCTTACTATGTGCCAAGCACTACACTAAGCACTGGAGAAGATACAATATTTGCAGACTGGACATGATTCCTTTCAGTCTATCTGCAATTGGTAGTAAAACTGACTGTTTTGACTGTCACTTCTTCTTTTGTCTTTACCCATACTGTGTAATAGCCACAAGGAATGCAGTGTCGGACAGAGAGGGAGGGATGGAGGGACAAAGGGCCTGAAAGACTCAGGCTTAGAGGGCAAGGTTCTGGATACACGCAGATCTCTACAGCTAAGGGGACTTGTTGAAGAACCTTACGTTTTGGGAAATTCACATTATAATATCTATTTGTTCATGGAGAATTACTGGGTTAGAGGGCTAATAGCTTGAAGGCTAACTGGCATTATTTGATTCACAGTCAAATTAGTGTTATGTCCACTATTGGAAAAAAACCTTTATTTCCTTTCCCCTTAGTTTTATTTTACTGCATTAAATAGTATTATAAAATATAATTAAACACTAAAACTGTGAAAATACCAAGAAACAAAAGCACTGTGCATTACAGTAGCATAAGGCTAAGGCTGGAAGCCTAACATCATCTTCAATCCATTAGTTAGTCATAAATATTGAGCTCTTACTGCATGCAGAGCTAAGTGCTTGGCGAGTACAATATGATGACATGATAAAGGTGGTAGACACATTCCCTGGCCACAGTGAGCTTATATGACTTAATCAGTGTCCTGTTTATTCCTTCATCCACCAAATCTTCTTGCACCTATGGATCGTGATACACCAGAATGTATTCATGTGAAGAATGCTCCTTAATTCTTCAATCAGGTTATAACACAATTGTGTAATGAAAACACGTTATAAGAGCACTTGAAAAGTCATCGCAATTCCAGTGGAGGAGCGGCAGTTGATAGCAGAAATATTTATGTATACCCAATGTAGGCTACAACCTAGGCATAAAATATCTTAGTCCATCCTTGATGTTATCAATAAGTGTTCTACAACTATTACAGGCATTCCATGAGGTGTTCAGCAATTCATTTACAATCTTTCCTGCTTACTCCCCACTACTGTCAGTTGAACAGTTACGAGGTCATCTAAACCTTAGAAGCACTTTTATGCTTATTTTACATGCCCTATTACTTAAGCAGGCTACTTGTCTTCTTCCTCTGATCAGTAATTTTTTTTTTTAGTGCTGTCCTTCCCCATTTGTCTTTACCCATACTGTGTAATAGCCACAAGGAATGCAGTGTCGGACAGAGAGGGAGGGATGGAGGGACAAAGGGCCTGAAAGACTCAGGCTTAGAGGGCAAGGTTCTGGATACACGCAGATCTCTACAGCTAAGGGGACTTGTTGAAGAACCTTACGTTTTGGGAAATTCACATTATAATATCTATTTGTTCATGGAGAATTACTGGGTTAGAGGGCTAATAGCTTGAAGGCTAACTGGCATTATTTGATTCACAGTCAAATTAGTGTTATGTTCCTTGAGGGCAGGGATCATGTGTCCTAATTTTATCATACTTTCTACAGTGCTCTGCCCAGAGTGAGATCTGGAAATATAATTTATTAATAAATTGATCAAAATCTTTTCCATGACAATGGTCACTCAATTTTGATAACCACCCCAAAAATTACCAAATCTGAGGTCTTGTGAGATTTTGTCCAATTAAACCAACAGGTGAATAATATTCAAGTGTAATTCGTTCAAACCATTTGTAATCTACTTGGATTATGAAGTGTATTTATTTTCCATTAATAACCACTGAAAAATTTAGTACGCTCACACACACTCACACACAGAGCGTGAACAAGCTTTATCAAGTGGCTTTTATGAAACAAATTCTAAAGAAGTCCAAGACTATTTTTCAAAATCATTACGTATTTCTCCCTCTACAGTAAATAAGGGGAATCTTTTTATTTATTCATTTACTGGCCTTTTGGGTTTCTTTTGTCATTTTCGCACACACTATCAGACTGATTAACTTTCCAAAGCCTCATGCTTCTAGGTCCTTGCCAGGCCTCATTATGTCTGAAAAAAAAAAAATAATAAAGCATTCAACCTCTTGTTTTTCTTTATTGCTTCACTAACTCATCCAAATATTCTCCTTGTAGGGAAAAAAAGATATTTGAAGCCATGCAGAAGCAATGTCTCCGATATTAATAAAAACAGCAACATTCTGTCAGAGTGCTAAGCACTAGAATAACAAAATAAGCATAATTCTATTTGTAAATTGATTTTTCTTAACTCTTTTGGGCTTGGGGAATTCAAGAAGTTGAATCATAAAATTCCTTCTCTTTAAAGAAAAACTCAGATTGTTTTACAGGCCAGTTTTAACTGGACTACCTCAAGATATTAGTTGTAAATGCTGGAAAAGTTAAGACAAAATAATCTAGGATTCTAAGAGTCAATGGAAATTAATTTTAAAATGGAATTGAAAATGTGCAGAAAATACTCCTAGAGCCATTGCTATATCTGTTAAGCACTGAAAACTTAGTAGGAACAAAAGCTTTACTCTTAAAATAACATTAAAATTAACCTCACAAAAATTCTCAAAGCATATGATTCCCTTATTTTTTGAAAAATGGAAGTCAAAATGACTGTACTTCTAACAGACGACGTGATAACAAAAAAATTTACCTGCACACTAAATCTACTCAATAACATTATGATGAATTCATTCATTCAATCATATTTATTGAGCACTTACTATGTGCACAGCACTGTACTAAGTGCTTGGAATGTACAATTTGGCAACAGATAGAGATAGTCCCTGCCCAATAACAAGCTCACAGTCTAAACGGGGGAGACAGACAGTAAAGCAAAACAGAGCAAAACAAGTAGTCCGGCGATAAATAATTCCCTATTCCAAAATAAGTGAAGCAATTCGTTACTTAGTTAAGAAAACTTTTTAGAAGCTCAATTATACTAGGTATCATTTTCTTCAAATGATATTTTCTGGGTAAAATTTTCATTCCATGTGTAGTTTTTATAATAAACAGTGCATTATCATTTAAAACTTCTAAAATGCAATGGTCCATTCAAGTATATTTCACAAAATATCATGCATCATCATAAATATTTGTTGAACACCTACTTATGCAGAGGCACCATATGTATATGTAGATACATACAGTAAATGTCAAGAACATGGAAGCTGTCCACAAGTGCTTACAATCTATTGGAAGAGCTAAGCATACCCAATCAATCAATCAATCAATCAATCAATCACAAACTTATGAAAGGCACAAGAATAAGTGCTTGATTACAAAGTAGGTGATCAAATTAAAAAATGAGTAATTAAATCAATAAATATGCACATTAGTGCTGAGACTAGCTGATAACAATAACAGTGATTATTTGTTAAGTGCTTACTATATTCCAAGCACTGTACTAAATGTTGGGGTAGATTCAAAGTAATCAAGTTCCACATGGGGCACAAAGTCTAAGAAGAAGGGAAAGTGGGCATTAAGTCTCCATTTGCAGGTGAGGTTATGAGGCACAGCGAAGTTAAGTTATTTGCCCAAGGTCATGTACAGTAGGTAGCGTGGCTCAGTGGAATGACTCTGGGCTTGGGAGTCAGAGATCATGGGTTCGAATCCCGGCTCTGCCACTTGTCAGCTGGGTGACTATGGGCAAGTCACTTCACTTCTCTGGGCCTCAGTTCCCTCATCTGTAAAATGGGGATTAACTGTGAGCCTCATGTGGGGCAACCTGATTACCCTGTATCTACCCAAGCACTTATAACAGGGCACTGCACATAGTAAGCACTTAACAAATACCAACATTATTATTATTATTAGAATCCAGGTTCTCTGACTCCCAGGCTTGATGTCTTTCCAATAGGCAATACTACTTCCCATTAGTGGAGAAGTAGTGGAGAAGTAGGGGTCAATTCAGGGGTACTTCTTAGAGGAGGTGACATTTTTGGAGATTTTTGAGGGTGGGGAGGGGTTATGGCTTGGTAGATTTAAGGGAGAATATATTCTATTTTATAGCTTTACCAATCCCCAAATACATTTACTTTAAACCTCCTAATTTGAGGCTTCATTGCTTTTTTTCCAGTTAATTCTTTTTCAGATTATTCATGATAAATGTTACCACATATGATTTCAGATACATAGAGCATTTACCAGAAGAGTAATGAAGGTGACACCTTTCCTATAGATCACTAAAGGGAGCTAGGTCATCAAAGAATTAATAGTACCAGACAAACACAGGCTGATATTAGGTAACATTTCAAATTGGGTTAGATCTATCAGATATGGAATAATCTCCCCAGGGAAGTAATGGAAAACTAATCACTTGAGTCATTTAAAACTGCACCAGGCAAAGCTGTGTTATAAAGAACAATCCTCCCTAGCACAGTGATAGCCTGAATGACCCTAGAGGTTCTTCCCATCTCTAATTTTTATGACATGATGAAATAAAGACACACATGAAAAATGAATGCACTTTTAGACAGACTCATCTTTCACAAAAATAATTCACAGAAGAAAGATAGAGCCAAATAACAGAAACTCAAAAATTAATCTTTAATCATGGGAAAGAGTTTGTCACTGGAAATATTCCTTTAAGGACGGCCCCCATCTCACCCTCTGTTGCTTCAGAGCAGAAGAGGTCAGAAAGAGGCACTTTGCCAGAAAGCAAATCCCGCTGTTACTTTTAAACACTGCAAGCCCCTATATAAAGTTTTGCTTTTTTTAAAAAAAAAAAAAAGGTATTTCATCCCCTAAAAATCCCCGCTGTTTTCTTTTTTCACTTTTTGTGAGCCCAGTAATGTGTCATGCAATGCTGTAGATTATAAACACGGTTTGTAGACCTTGCAGAGAATAGCAGCTAACTTCGTGTGCAAAACATCTAGATTCACCCTCAATTCCTCACCACTGGAAGCGGAATTTCCTCAGTTACTATCTTAGTATACTTCCCCCACTCCCAGAGGAACTTGGAAGCTAGCAATCATCCCTTGGTGCTATTCAGTTAAGGGCAGGTGCTTAAACAAACCTAGGTAGACCCTGAAAAAGAGATTCTATCCTGTTGAGAATGTGAAATTTGGGGATAGATCTGGCTTACTGCAAAAGCTAGTTTTTCTTTGAAATAATATAATCATCTCCACTTCTAAATCTGACCAGGTGGATTTACCAAATGGATACCTAAAGGAGAATTGTGAATTTAAAATGTTGATTTGTGGCATTTTCAATGTCATAGAGATTTAGTTTAAATTTAGGAAAGAAAAGGAAGAAATGACTTTTCTGCCTTCTGGGATTTATGTCTGATAGCTTCAGGGACCCAGCTGACAAAACAAGGGTTTTTTTAGGGGATCTGAGATTTTGGAAAGTTGAGAAGAGGGAGGGGAGAATTGGATGACAGTGATGGGTTTCTTTGAAGCAAGAGTAGCCTGAAACAGTTTTAACAGAAAAAATCTTAGAATCCTCATCTTCTGCATCCTCCATCAATCAATCAATCAATCAATTGAGGGTATTTACTGAGCACGTATTGCTTATGGAATCAATCCATCAATTACATTTATTGAGCACTTACTGTATTCACAATAATTAATCATTTTTTTTTCAGTGTTTACTACATGCAGAGCACTGTACTAAGAACTTGGGAGAGTACAACAAGAATGTAGAGAACCAGCTTGGCTCATTGAAAAGGGTATGGGCTTGGGAGTCAGAGGTCATGGGTTCGAATCCCAGCTCTGCCACTTGTCAGTTGTGTGACTTTAGGCAAGTTGCTTAACTTCTCGGTGCCTCAGTTCTCTCATCTGTAAAATGGGGATTAAGATTGTGAGCCCCACGTGGGGCAACCTGATTACCTTGTATCCCCCAGAGCTTAGAACAGTGCTTGGCACATAGTAAGCGCTTAACAAATACCATCATCATTATTATTATATAGCAGTTATGATTAGGCATGCTCTCTGCCTACAGTCTAGAGGGATCTCACAGCTAGTGGTAGTCTTCCTTCCCCAAATTATATTCTTTTTGTAGACTGGGCACCATTGAGAGGCTGGAGAGAATGGATTTCAAAGCCTTAAATTGAAAGAATATTATTTGAATTTCTGAAGGGGGAAGGTAATACAGTCAGTTCTGCCAGTAAGGTAGGTTTTCACAACATTGTGCTAAGAGCAATGTACTAAATGCTTGGGAGAACACAACGTAACAGAATTGGTAGACACATTCCCTGCTCACAAGGAGTTTACAGTCTGGAGAGGGAGACACAAAATAATTATGGTTATTTATGTAAGTGCTGTAGGGCTGAGGGTGAGTGCTTATCAAGTGCTTAAAGAGTGAAGATTGTCTCTCTCTGTTGCCGAATTATACATTCCAAGCACTTAGTACAGTAGAGTACAGATGAGAGAACTGAGGCACAGAGAAGTTAAGCAACTTGCCTGAAGTCACACAGCTGACAAGTGGCAGAGCCAGGAGTAGGACCTATGACCTCTGACTCCCAAGCCCGTACTCTTTTCATTGAGCCAAGCTGGTTCTCTAATTGCTTCTTGTACTCTCCCAAGTTCTTAGTACAGTAAGTGCTCAATAAATACAATTGAATCAATTAATGAATGAATGTAGAAGTAGTGATGTAGAAGGTAGAGGGAGTAGGGGAAATGAGTATTATTTGGGAAAGTCTCTTGGAGGAGATTTGATTTTAATAAGGCTTTGAAGTGGAGAAAGTGGCGCTCTTTTGCATAATGCGGGGATGGAGTTCTTGACTAGAGGGAAGACAAAGGCAAGAGGTCGGTGGCAAGATAGACAAGATCTAGGTACAGTGAAAAGGTTGGCATTAAAGGGGCACAGCATGCAAGATGGGTTGTAGTAGGAAATCAGCAAGGTAAGGTAGGAAGGGGCATGACATAAACCACTTGGAAGAATTAATAATAATGTTGGTATTTGTTAAGTGCTTACTATGTGCAGAGCATTGTTCTATGTGCTGGGGTAGATACAGGGTAATCAGGTTGTCCCACGTGAGGCTCACAGTTAATCCCCATTTTACAGATGAGGTAACTGAGGCACAGAGAAGTTAAGTGACTTGCCCACAGTCACACAGCTGACAAGTGGCAGAGCCGGGAGTCGAACCCATGACCTCTGACTCCAAAGTCCAGGCTCTTTCCACTGCACCATGCTGCTTCCCTAATTAAACAAAAGCAAAACTCAAGTCCCCTGTCCATGAGGAACTTAGTATCTATTAATGGGAATATGGCCTGGCTAGGCTTCATTTACTGACTAAAAATGGTGTGGGGCATTGTATTATTACTATCAGTATCAGAACTCATGTGGCACAAATGAAGATTGGGCCAGAGAAGGAGAGAGTGTCAACATGGCTCCGGCAACCTTTGATTTTTTCAGAGTTCCCAACATTAGACTGATTCCACATTTTATGAGAGACTTAGACGGAGATTAAGTTGTTTGGGTCTGGCATTTTGCAGCAGGCAGGTTTTTGGCTTTACTTTAACTTTGTAGTTTATATGTTATTTATTTGTTCCTTGATTCTTTTTAAATGTACCCATAGCTTGAAGGCAATGGGTACATTTAAAATGAATCAAGGAAAAAATAAATAATTTGAACTAGCTTATCACTCCAGTTCCTCCATAAATGTGCTATTGGCTTTTTATGAGTAAAGCGTTTAGGGTTCAATCCGCTCTGGTGCAAATCTAGCTCAGATCATAGCCTCTTAAAAGGAATCAGAGGAGATTATGGTGCTCGTGAGCCTTCCATGATGCCACTGCAGTGCCAAGAAAGACACAGGGACAGGGTGTTCTAAAGCTCAGTGTGGCATAAATTACATCTCTATGAAACATTTTTATATATTTTAATTTCAAAGTCACTTGCAAATCCAGCTTGTTGCTTATAAACAAGTTTTCTGGAGACATTTACAAGAAGAAATGTGATGCTGATACAAAACGCCAAGGAGAGGGAGAGAGAAGGGAAGCCAGAAGATCTTTGAATAATTTAAGCCAATTCCCTCCCACTTAGGCTCTCTCTTTTTAACCTGTGAAACTTCATGGAAACTTCTTAGTTTGGCTCTGGTAGCAAGGCGGAAACTTCCCATCTGCCATATCCAATGAGGATAAGGGAAAAAAATGCACTAGAGACTTTAAAAACTGAATTCTTTACAAAATGTATTCCTGCTGGGATGGGGAAGAGGGCAGAGGATGTTTTTAGTTTTTTATATTAAAATGCTAAAGCTTTCAGTTTAGGTAAGGACCTAAACCCTTCATCTTTGAGGGTTCTTCTTGTTATATGAGAAATGAATTAAAGGTGTTGGCTCTCATAGCCAATAATAATAATAATTATTATGGCATTTGTTAAGTGCTTACAATATTCCAACTTCTAAAGTAAGAGGTGGGATAGATACAAGCAAATTGAGTTGGACAAAGTCCCTGTCCTATATAGGGTGTACAGTCTCAACCCCCATTTTACAGATGAGGAAACTGAGTCCCAGAGAAGTGAAGCGACTTGCCCAAGATCTCACAGCAGACAAGTGGAAGAGCTGAGATTAGAACCCATGACCTTCTGACTTGTGCTCTATCCACTTGGCTATGCTGCTTCTCTAATGGTATCGACTGTAGGATCTGGACACAGCACATAGCTGATTGTTGCTGACTGAATACTTGCTGAAAGACTGGGATTGACCAGAAGAATTCACAGGTGAGGAAATGGGATGATCCTGAAGTAGGAGGATGTTTACTCAGGAGCTAATGAAAGGATATATGCTGGAAACAACGGATACTGACTAGAAGTAAGACTCTGCCTGAAGAAGGGGCAACCCAGAAATTTTGGTCAGTTAAATTGTGACTTATCTTTAGTCCACTAGTGACAGAGGACAGGAGAAAGAGAGACTAGGAATACTTTCATTAAATTAAGGAGACACTCTAGACACTGATAATAATTAACTGTTTAATAGGAGTGATAATACCAGAGAAGAATTTAAAAATTTACTCCTTGGGTTTGACACCTAAGTGCTTCGAATAAAGTTCCAAACCAAAAGCCCAACAGGCTACGCTGCTTTCTTTCTCCATTACACTCAACTCTAAATACTCTTATATAGAAGTATAAGAAATGCCATTACTGCCCAATAATGTATTTGGGGCCAATGTCACTAGGATGAGAAGGTTGTTCTCCTTGATATTATTCTTAAGATTAAGAACCTTATCTTTCCTTTTAATTTTTTTCCTATTCCTTCTAGCCCTTAGAATGGGACCCCACATGCGCACCTGAGGAACGGAGACCATGTCTAATTCTCACCTGTGTATTTCTTCCTAAATCTTAGTATAGTGGCCTGCACATGATAAGGATGATAAATATTATTACTATAAATACCATTCTGATTGCTATTATGACTACTACAAAAATTCATTCATTCAATAGTATTTATTGAGCGCTTACAGAGCGCTTACAGAGCACTGTGTTAAGTGCTTGGAACGTACAAATTGGTAACAGATAGAGACAGTCCCTGCCCTTTGACGGGCTTACAGTCTAATCGGGGGAGACAGGCAGACAAGAACAATGGCAATAAATAGAGTCAAGGGGAAGAACATCTCATAAAAACAATGGCAAATAAATAGAATCAGGATGTTCAGGCCCTGTTTCCCTTCTCCTCAGAAACCTCCGGTGGTGCCCATCTACCTCTGCATCAAACAGAAAATCTTAACTATTGGCTTTAAAGCATTCAATCACCCACCTCCTACCTCACCTTACTACTCTCCTACTACAACCCAACCCACTTTGCTCCTCTAACACTAACCTTGTCACTATACCTCGATCTCATCAACATCCTCTTGCCCACATCTTGTCTCTGGTCTGTAATGCCCTCCTTCCTCATATCCAACTGACAATTACTCTCCGCACCTTCAAAGCCTTACTGGGGAAACACATATCCAAGAGGCCTTCCCTGCCTAAACCCTCCTTTCCTCTTCTCCCACTCCCTTCCGTCTCACTCTCTTTTTTTATCCCCCTTCCCAGACCCACAGCACTCATGTACAAATCTGTAATTTATTTATTTATATCAATGTCTGGCTCCCCCACTAGAATGTAAGCTCAGTGCAGGCAAGGGAGGTGAACTGTTTTTTTTAATAGTGTACTCTCCCAACTTGCTCTGTACTCGCATTTGCACAGAGCAAGTGCTCAATGAATATGATTGACTGACTGACTACTACTGAGTCAATTAATCATGGGTATATATATATATATATATATATATATATATATATATATATAATGCCTAGTGGGGGCAAAACACTGAATTAAGCAGTTAGGACAATACAATAGAGTTGGGTAGACATAATCCCCGCCCACAAGGAGCTTAGAGTACTCATCTGAATTTTTCAAAACCCCCCTTATACTCACTGATACTTTTCACCTACACAATTTTCCGTGTGATAAATTTGTATCGTCAGTAATCAGTGGTATTCAGTAAGCATGTACTCTCTGCAAAACACTATACTAAGCACTTGGAAGAGCACAATATGACAGAGTTGGTAGACAATTTCCCTCCCTGAAAGGAATTTACAGTCTAGAGGAGGAAACAGACATTAATATAAATCAATAAATTATGGAGATGTACAAGAATCTGATAAGAGCTAGGTTCCAACAAATTCTCAATACTTAAAATAATGCTCTCTGGCTCTCACAGTCCCCTTCAACTATTGATCCATTTTTATGTGCTGATAAAGCACTTTCCACACTTTCTCCCCATCTTATGTACACCTCTGCCTTCCCTTTCTCTCCACCAAGTCTTTTCTTGACTCACTTCAATCGATTTTTCACTTCCTTCCTTCCACTGAAGAAGCATGGTGTCTGCTGTGTGACCTTGGGCAATTCACTCCTTTGTGCCTCAGTTTTCTCATCTGTAAAATGGGAATAAGACTGTGAGCCCCATGTGGGACGTGGACTGTGTCCAACCCGATTAGCTTATATCTACCTCAGCACTTCATACAGTGCCTGGCACATAGTAAGCTCTTAACGAATTCCATAAAAAAGAAAGAAATCACTGGTCTGGGAGTCAGAGGGCCTGGGTTCTAATCCTAGCTCTGCTATTAGCCGACTGTGTGATCTTGGGCAAGGCAATTTACTTCTCTGCGCCTCAGTTTCCACAAACATAAAATGAGGATTCAATTCCTGTTCACCCTCTTACTTAGACTGTGAGTCCCATGTGGGATGGGGACCTGATTAATTTGCATCTGCCCCAGCACTGAGAACAATGTTTGACACACAGTAAATGTTTAATAAATACGTTTAAAAAAACTGAAAAAAAAAAAGCCTGGAGAGGCTTCTGCTTCACCCACCCACAGAAATGTATAAAACCAGAAAACTCATTCCTAGGTGCGAAAAGATAGAGGGAGCTCCTTACCCCTTTTCTCACCCACCCGGAAGTGAGGGGAGCTACTAGATGGGGGACCCCACTCCCCCAGGTAAAAAAAAAGCCTCCAGAAGTGGAGGGAAACACCCCAAGTGATGGGAAACAAGCTACAAAATCCTCAAATGATTTACTGTCCAACTTTAACACCTCCAAAGATCCTTCTAAAGTTTCCAGCTATACATTAGCTTAGCCTACATTCTAATCAACACACCCAATTTAGAGGGGAAATGCAATTTTAATCAGCAATTTCTCTTCATAGCCATTATATTATTTAGTGGTGGGCTCGTCCATGTCAGTTGTGTCACTGAGGAATATCTGACCACCCAAAGCAGTGGTGTCACACAAAATGCCATCATAGTCATCAGAAACTATTTTTCACAGGACATTAAGAGAAGATCTCACTTGATGATGATTCTAACCATTTTAGCATTCTCTAGATTGAGAATCCATTTCACTAGATCAAAATGCCTATCACCCTAAAATTGGAATTGTCCATGCAGGTGCTTTTCCTAGTTTTATAGAAACCTAAGGTCTCTTCTTCACAGTGTATCAATAGAGTTGGGTTACTGATCTGGATTAAAGCTCTCCATCACATAAAAGGCAGCTGTGGGATGTCTGCAGAAAGCCCAGGTAACAAGACACATATCACACCTAATTGAGGTAAAAAGGACCTAAGGTTCTGGATTAAAGCCCAAATCTGACACTTAAAAGAATCCCTTGACCATTACTGGCTCAACAATGAAGATCAAAATTAATGCAGATGAAACACACTCAGAAGTTTGGTAGACGCAACACAGTTCACCCACATTCTCCTGTCAAACTGACTTCCTTTTCACTTTCCTTCCTGATTCCCAGATGCCTCTGTTTCTTTTTGTATAAATTCCCAGGGTTTGTTTGCTGGCTTCACTGACCACCTCCCCAATAAGCCAGCCCTTAGAATAATGTTGGCTCCAATCTCTTGTTCTCAGTGGGTTGGAGGGCCGGGAAACTGACCCACTGTATGTGATGGCATGAAGGCTGCAAGAAGCATCCTGATGAGCTTGAGTATATCACAGGTCTCCAAAGGAGAAATTTGTTTCTAATAACCTAAGTGTCCCACGAACATTAATTTCTATAACTGAGCATCAAACATAAATTGAAGCATTCAAGGTAATTCAAGGGGTGTTTTTTTTAAGAAAACTATTTACCTCCAAATTGATGAAAGTTGTCTAAAGAAAATTGACTAAAACCCTTGAAAATATGATCACCTCCAGCAGAAAAATCTAGCCTGGGGACTTCTAAGATTTCCTTGAATTAGTAGCAAGACATTCTGTTAAATTTCAATGGAATCTAATCCTGGCAATTGCTGAAGCAGAAGGTAGTATCTTATCTCATCATAAAACACAATAAATATGTGAACATAGAGTTATCGTTTAAAAGATTTTCTAAACACTTATTCTTTCTCTTTAATTGGCCTGGCTGTAAAATCAAGGGCGAGTGACTTTTTTCAGTGAGTATATGAAATTCAATACCAATATCATTTCCCCAGCACCACCTGCAGTGCCCCAGAGAATGAGTTTCCAAAGAGAATTATTTAATGCAGGTGGTGTAGATTTTCCTTTAATTTATTTGGGGGCTGGGGAAAGGTGGGGAGTGGGGAGAGGAGATTTTCCATTGATCCGTTTCCTCTATTTAATTATTTGACACAGTTGACTCATGACTGTGTAATTATCTCTTGGAGTGTTTAACATTAATGTAAAACGGTACAGTATTTCCAAGCCAAATGGAATTTTTATGAGACCATACAACCCTTCTTGGATTTCCTTTTTGTTTAATGGTCATGCTGTAGCAAACAGCAATGTGCGATATGAACAGTTAAACTATTCTCTTAATTATTGCATCTGGTTTACCATATCCTAGCCATCTAGTATGTTTTAATTGAAGGGCAAAAAAGATCTCTGGTTGATCATTGATGGTTTTAAATTGGCACATAATGATAATACTGCATTCTGGGGGGATTTCTTCCTAAATCTCAGCATATGCCTTTATGTTAAACAATTAAACCACATCTGGATACAGCTAGCAGATCAGCACATTCCTCAGTGGGTTGAGTGAAAAAACGGATTCATTGGGCTGAATACTTGATAAAAAAAAAAAGATAACCTTGAACCGAAGAGAATTTTCAGATAAAAAATGAACAGGTGTTTGAAAGAAAATTCCCACAATGAAATAAATAGTCATATATCGGCAAGGGCATTTAAGCAATAATGAGGAGATTTCATGCATTTTATGGAAGTGCACCAGGGGAATTAGAAGCAGAAGAATATAAAGATCTTGTTTCAAGAAACTATATTATTATTAAGATTTGCCTTGTTCAAGTACAGTCTTAAACTGAGTAAGAGTAAGAAACTGCTTAGCACTAAAAAGTGCATTGGAATGTTAAGGGTTCAAAAGAACTGTAGGAAAGGGTTAGTAAATATTTCTTTCCTTTGGAGTAAATCAAACTAAGAGCTAATGTCAAATATTTTTCCAGATAGATTAAAATTACTATTTCATTTATCTTGGGATTTGAAGATAATTTCTAGGAAAATGTTATTTGTGAGGGGCATACATTCTTTGGTGAAAATTATGCACCTTGTACTTCACTTCAGAAATGGCTGATATTACCAAGATAATGTAAAGCAACAGGAGAACAAGGACAAATTGATCCAATGGCCCAAACAATGGATTCGAAAATTATAGGTTTCCCATTCTAATCTTGTCCTGATAGCAAACTGGTTCGGTTATAGAAGTCCCACTGGATTTAAAGCTCCTTGTTGGCAGTGATCATGTCTATCAGCTCCATTACATTCTACTTTTACAAGTGTTTGGTAAAGTGCTCTGCACACAGTGTCACTAAATACCACTGACTGATATACCTTATGATATAACCCAACTACTTTCCTTGAAAAAGTGGCTTTATTGTTAGGCCCCAATATAATGGTTGTGTCTTTCCGTACTCCCCTAACAGCCCGTCCCCTCCTCTATTCTTGTTGGGGTTCCTGCCTCTGACCCCTAGATCCCAGCCTTCTCCCTTGATTCCATGTTCCCCTGTTGTTTTTTCTTTGTTTGAACTTCAAATTTCCTCATATGGCTCCTATCAGCTGCCCTAAGACCTTCTCCTTGGAAATCATCATGGCCCACTCCGGTCTCAAAGCCATCACTCTTTCCCCAGGGAAGAACTCCTCACTTTAAAGTCAAACATCATAAGGTCACATCTCCTCCAAGAGGCCTTCCTTGATTAAGCACTCCTTTTCCTGGCTAACTCTCCCTTTTGTGTTGTCTATGAACTTGGATCTGTGACCTCTGAGCATTTGATATTCTCCCCAGCCACAGCATTTCATTCATTCATTCAATCATATTTATCGAATATTTACTGTGTGCAGAGCACTGTACTAAGCCCTTGGGAGAGTACAATACAACAATAAACAGTCACATTCCTTGCCCATAGTGAGCTCACATTCAAGGGGGTCGGGGGTGAGACAGACAATACAAATAAATGCAATTACAGATATATACATAAGTGCTGAGGGGCTGAGAGCAGGGAACAGTAAAGGGAGTAAGTCAGAGCGATGCTGAAGGGACTGGGAGATAAGGAAAAGTGGGGCTTAGTCTGGGAAGGCCGCTTGAAGGAGATGTGCCTTCAATAAGGCTTTGAAGGGGGGAGAGTAATCATCTGTTGCATTTGAGGAGAGACGGTGTTCCAGACAGAGGTAGGACATGGCCTAGGCATCGGCGCGAGACAGGTGAGATTGAGGCAAAGTGAGAAGGTTATCAATAAATACCATTGACTGATTAATTCAACCATAGCAATAGCTGTAGTGTCAAACAAGCCCATGACCACCAACAACCCAGTGTCAACTTTCCTCTTTCCCTTCCCCTTTATGACTTTTAGCATCACCACTTCGACCCAGCCCCAGATGCCAATAACAATCCAGGAAAAGGACAAGACAGGGGAGAGATGGTCCAGTGTCATAAATTGATTCATTGATTCATATTTATTGAATGCTTACTTTGTGCAGAGCACTGTACTAAGCACTTGGGAGAGGACAATACAATAATGAACAGGCATATTCCCTGCCCACAACAAGCTTACAGGACCTCTGTGGTTATTGTATTCATTTATTCAGTTGTATTTATTGAGAACTTACTGTGTGCAGAGCACTGTACTAAGGGCTTGGGAGAGGATAATACATTAATAAACAAACACATTCCCTGTTCACAATGAGCTGACAGTCCAGAGACAAGCTTACATAAGACCAAAACACACAATCAGCTTCAAGGCTCTCCATCATCTGGTCCTGCTTTATCAAGAAGCAGTGTGGCCTAATGGGTAGAGCAATAGGTATTTCCCTCTTAAAGCAGCTTGGCTTAGTGGAAAGAGTGAGGGCTTGGGAGTCAGAGGACATGAGTTCTAATCTCGATTCCACCACTTGTCTGCTGTGTGACCTTGGGCAAGTCATCTAACTTCTCTGTGAAACAGTTATGTCATCGGTAAAATGAGAATTAAGACTGTGAGCCCCACAGGGGACTACCTGATTACCTTGTATCTGCTCCAGCATTTTGAATAGTGCTTGAAACATCATAAGCACTTAACAAATACCATTATTATCATTATTATAATTATATCCCCTTTCCACATCTAGGACTGGGGCTGGGAGGTGCCATTACCAGCAGGGAGGGGAAGACAAGGTGGCATTGGAGGTAGTCACTCCTATCAAAAGGGTTAAATTTTAGAAAGTTAAAAAAAAATTGTGCCAATGTGGGATAAATGGGAGGAGGGACTGAGTTCAGGATCCAAAACAAGGGCAGGAAAATGACTGGGGACAGGGAAAAATGGTAAAAAGGTGATGAGGGGAGAAAGAGAGTAGTGAGGAAATTGTCTTACCTACAGAGATTGAACACAACGACAGCCAGGGCAGGGTATAGGGATGCTGGAGTAAATCAGCAAACTGTGACGGACATAGCCCTGGGCTGCACATATTGTGAGGTGGCTATAACCCAGAGAACCCACGTATTATATTGCGTAGGTCACTGAACTCATCTGTTAATCCATATGGTTCAAATGGTTTGAGACTAGAGTTATTGTGGGGTAACTAGAGAAAACAATGCAAAGCAGTTTGAAAACAGAAAGCCATATTTAAACTCTTTTATTAATAACCTGGTCTCTGCTGAGCACATGTAGCCATAGATAATTAGCTTTATAAAGAGAGTGGTCACTAATTGGATCCAGATGTGAAGAAACAGGAAACACACTAAAGGAAAACTGTAAGAGAAAAAAAATCACAGGAAAACAAATAGCATTGTGCCTCAAATGTTTATGGAGAAAAATATGTAGACTGACTATGAAGACTTTCAGGCAGCTATTAGTTACACACTGGAAGAAACGTATGGAAACAATGAAGGTTCTTAAGACTGCAAGCTCATCTCTACGCTGTTAGTTCATTTTCAGTAAGAATTTGTCTGCTAATTCTGGTGCATTGTACTCTCCCAAGTGCTTAGAACAGTGCTCTGTACATAATAAGCACTTACTAAATAACACTGATTGATTGACTATGATTGTCAGTAACCAATGTTGTACCCTAGAGAAGGGCATCAAGTGTGTGTCACACTGGAAGTCTGCATTTCACCATTCCAAACATGCTACATTTGATAAGTGTCATGGGCATTTTGTTCATATGAATTTAGTAGCGTTTGAAACTAGTGATTCAATCTTTAAGGTAGCTCCAAATGATGATCTGTTGGATTCTCAAAAGCCAAATATGTATATGTATACATACACACACACACACATACATACATATGTATTCAGTGTCTAAATTCCAAATTATATGTAGACCCAATAAGTGGGAAGCAGTGTGGAGTCAGAAGGACCTGGATTCTAGTACGGACTTCAATTACCTGTCTGCTGCGTGACCTTGCGCAAGTCACTTATCTTATCGAGTCACCTTCACAACATTGCCTAGATCCGCCCTTTCCTCTCCATCTAAACTGCTTCCTTGCTAGTACAATCTCTTATAATATCCCGACTGGATTATTGCATCAGCCTCCTCTCTGATCTCCTATCCTCCTGTCTCTCCCCGCTTCAGTCTATACTTCACTCTGCTGCCCGGATTATCTTTCTACAGAAGCACTCTGGGCATGTCACCCCCTCCTCACAAATCTCCAGTGGTTGCCTATCAACTTTTGCATAAAGCAAAAACTCCTCATTCTTGACTTCAAAGCTCTCCATCATCTTGCCCCCTCCTAGCTCATCTCCCTTCTCTCCTTCTTCAGCCCACTCTGTACACTCTGCTCCTCTGCCGCCAACTTCCTCACGGACCCTCGTTCCCACCTGTCCCACAGTTGACCCCTGGCCCACGTCCTATCTTTGGCCTGGAATGCCCTCCCTCCTCATGTCTGCCAAACTAACTCTCTTCCCCTCTTCCAAGCCCTACTGAGAGCTCACCTCCTCCAGGAGGCCTTCCCAGACTGAGCCCTCCCTTTCCCTCTGCCCCTCCTCCCCTTCCCATTGCCCCTACTCCCTCCTTCTATTCTACCCCCTTCCCCTCCCTGGTGTATATCTATATATACTATTTATTACTCTATTTTATTAATGATGTGTATATAACTAGGATTCTATTTATTTTGATGGTATTGATGTCTGACTACTTTTTTTGTTTTGCTGCTTGTCTCCCCCTTTTACATTGTGAGCCCATTGTTGGGCAGGGATTGTCCCTATTGGTTGCCAAATTGTTCATTCCAAGCATTTAGTACAGTGCTCTGCACCCAGTAAGCGCTCAATAAATATGACTGAATGAATGAATGAAGTCACTTAACTTCTTTGGTCCTCAGTCACCTCATGTGTAAAATGGGGATTCAGACTATGGGATCCATGTGGGACAGGGGCTGTGTCCAAACTGATTATCTTGTAACTTCCCCAGTACTAAGAAGAGTGCCTGGCACATAGTCTTAACAAATACCATAAAAATGTATATCTATGAGTCTGTATATCAAACATACATGTAACTATATCCAGGTGCTATAAGACAAGAGAGTTGCTAGAAAAAGCACATACATATGACTGTAAGGATTTCTGAACATAAATACTCAGACCCTTATCAGTTCAGGAAAAAGAGAATTATGCCAACTTTGCAAAGTATTAGTGAGGCTGAATAGTCAGAGAATAAATCACTAGAGGCTAAAATGGATGTGTGTGGGTATACATATGTATATACACTTGTGTTTCAAGGATACAGTCATTCCCTTCACTTATGGGCACTAGAAAATATATATACCAATCAACACATCAAAGCTATGTATAAATATGCACACATGCTATAGATGAATGTTATGAAAATGTAATAGAAATATTCATCAACTTCATAATTACAGAAAGGATGTAAGCTCATAAAAGTATACATACATAGATTTAGCATACTAGATGAATTACTACTGACTGTGAAAGTCTACATTACTGTGTATATGCATTTTCCTTCTCAGAAAAAGATCCCATTAAGGTCAAGAGTGGGCTCTGTGAGATCTGGGTAGAGGAGAAAAACATAATCCTTAAAATAAGCGATCCCGAAACCAAAGTCAATGGGTTCCAAGTGACCAGTTTATAGGACACTTTGATGTTGTTGGGTTTTTAAAAATAAAATCTTTCCAATTGTTGGTATTTATATTCATTCATTCATTCAACTATATTTATTGAATGTTTACTATGTGCAGAACACTGTACTAAGCACTTGGGAGAGTACAATACAACAAGAAACAGACCCCTTGCCCACAACAAGCTTAAATTTATAAAGTACTAACTCTATGCAGAGTTCTATAGTAGGTGCTTAGGAGTGCTGATAGAACTGATTCCTGCCCACAAGGAACTTACAGTCTTGAGGGAAGAGAGATGTTAAAATAAATTAGAATGTAAGCTCACTGTGGGCAGGGAATGTATCTGTTTATTGTTTCACTGTAGTTTTCCAAGCATTTAGTACAGTGCCTTGCACATAGTAAGCACTCAGTAAATATAATTGGGTTAATGAATGAATGAATAAATTACAGATAAGGGAAATGTTGGAGTAAAAACTTACGTGCATAAGCGCTATAGAGTCTATGGTTGGGTGAACATCAAATGCTTAGGAGGTACAGATCCAAGTGCAGTGGTGATACAGAAGCACTGGCTCAGTGGACAGAGCACAGGCTTGAGAGTCAGAGGTTGTGGGTTCTAATCCCGGCTCCACCACCTGTCTGCTGTGTTACTTTGGGCAAGCCACTTAACTTCTCTGTGCCTCAGTAACCTCATCTGTAAAATGGGGATTAAGAATGTGAGCCTCATGAGGGACAACCTAATTACCTTGTATTTACCCCAACGCTTAAAACAGTGCTCAGCACAGAGTAAGCGCTTAACAAATACCATCATCATTATTATTATTATTACAGAGGGAGGGCAAGTAAATGAGGGCTTAGTCAGGGAAAGCCTCTTGGAGGAAAAGTGATCTGAGGAGGGCTTTGAAAGTGGGTAAAATGGTGACGACCAACCCCCCTCTAGACTGTGAGCCCATTGTGGGCAGGGATTGTTTTTCTTTATTGCTTTATTGTAATTTCCAAGCACTTACTACAGTGCTCTGCACACAGTAAGCACTCAATAAATGTGATTGAATGAATGATGAACTCACTCATATTTATTGAGCGCTTACTGTGTGCAGAGCACTGTACTACTATACTATGAATGAAGGGGGCAGGAAGTTACAGGTCAGAGGGAGGATGTGAATGTTCTCCTGCTGTAACTATAATGTCTGTTGAGTGTCTTTTGGGTGTAGTCCATCCCATCTTTTTTAAAAAATGAAAAGAACTACCTTTTCACCAAAAAACCTTATTTGCAGCAAGTGTGTGTATGTGTGTGGTTGAGGCAACTACGAATTCTAACTATGTTCCCAAGAACAGTGCTTGGCACACAGTTAGCACTTAACAAATACCATGATTATCATTATTATTATTATGTAAATTGCTCCTTGGTGAATTGCTTTGGTCAAAGGTTCATTCCTGTTCCACCAGATATCTTTGCGATGGCTCTCCGGTGCTGTTGTCTGCCTAGAGGATATGTATAGAATTTACAAATGCACGCCATTAGATAGGGTTCCTTAACCAATAATAGATATAGGCCTTTCAGGCTCTGCCCCTAGGTCAGAAAATACAAGCAAACATTCCTCACTATCTATTATCCCTCAACCCCAGGCTGGAGATGGGCTTTACAGACAAATAAATTAAAAGATCCATACCGGGAATTCTTCATTCTGACTTGGAGCACTGGGTCCGTAAGTATTTGTATTTGACAATTTTGCCAATGAGAATAGCATAAGCAATCCATAATGGTTTCTTTGAAGCTGTTGCCCAGGACTTGGCCCCACTCTTATTGGCTTGAAATTCTGCTCATTAGGAAGGTCTACAAACCAGGAAAACCTGAAAAACCAGCTCTTTTTTAGCAGGTCACCCTCCGATTCCAACACACTTACTTATACATTTGTACAGATAAATTTGTACATAGGGAAGGAGCATGGCCTAGTGGAAGAACATGGATTTGGGAGTCAGAGGACCTGGGTTCTAATCCCAGATCCACCACTTGGCTTCTGTTTGAACTTGGGCAAATCTCTGGGTCTCGGTTTCCTCAACTGCAGAATGGGGATTCAATATCTGTTGTTCTCCCTCCTACTTAGACTGTGAACTCCATGTAGGACAGGAACTGATTAACCTATAACCATCCCAGCTCTTAGAGCACTGCTCAATGCATAATAAGGTGTGACAATTATTATTATTCAAGTATTGACTCAGCCAGTGATTCCAGTTATATTTATACTTCTTCCTGCTAAATCTTTGTTTTTTCTCCTCCTACTACTTGTAAATATTTTTTGTCAACTCCATTGGATTGTAAACTACTGGTAGGTAAGGAGCATTTATCTCACTTCAGATGTACTTTTCTAAGTGCTAAGTACAATGCTAAGCACTCAATAGGTATTCTACAATGGGGATAGGAAACATGTCTATCAAATCTGTTCTACTGTACTCTCTCAAGTGTTTAATACAGTGCTCTACACACAGTAAGCTTTCAATAAATACCACTGATTGATCACAGCTTACTTGCTATTTTTATGATGCTATTCATTAAACATTTACTATGTGCCAGGCATTGTACTAAGCACTGGGATAGATACAAGATAATCAGTTTGGACATAGTCTATACCTCTCATGCGACTAATAGCTTTAATATCCAGAGAAGTTAAGTAGTGAATTATCCACAGTCAGAGCAGACAAGAGGGCAGAGCAGGATTAGAACCTAGGTCCTGGTCCTAGTGGAAAGACCCCACTGCTGCTCAATCAAGCTAGCTTGTTTGATTGACCAGGGGCAAGAAACAGCCCGTGAGTCTACCACACTTCCATAACCTTTTTGTATTCAGGCTGAATGTCATTCTGGACACTGAATGAAACTCCTGGACTCACAGTAAAAACCAGTTGTAACTTCAGAAAATCATTTGTTTGGGTTTCCTCTTGAGATTCACCCCTGAAAGAGTATTATGCCCAGATTCATGCCCTAGAATTCTCCTCAAGCTAGAGGGTAGTCCTTTCAAAGTAGCTATGATCCATTTCTATACATGTTCTGGGTCAGAAGAGTTGCAACTTTCCAAGAAGCAATTCCAGAGAGAGTATTGGAACATACATTGTTGAGGTCTTATTTTATTAGATTTTTCCACTCAATGTTTCTTCAGTGCCTATTAGAGAGAATCTTCTGGATTGCTTCACAGCCTGTTCTGTTTCTGATTTCCAACCTCATACTGAACTTTTTCACTTGTCCTTGGTCATATCAACTTTTCTAGCCTCCAAAACTACATACCCAAAGCTACAGGTGCCTCTCCAACGCTAAGGCTGGGCCTATGGTGACAGATTAAGATGGACCCGTCTGGGCACTGACTGCCTTGGGCACTAGCCCACTCTTGGTCCTGTTTGAAAACCATGATTTCCGATGACAAGCATTTTATATAAAAATATAGGGAACAATCACCGGGTGACCGATGGTCGGCTTCCTCTTTGATTTCACTGTGTTGGCAAAGGGATGTTCAAAGCGATCATCAAACAATTTTTCAGAAGTTGGAGGTTCAATAAAGTCCATTTACGTTTTTGCTCAAGCATTTGTCCCCTTGCTTTCTATGATGTTCTGAGTCAAGGGAAATTTAATCTCCAGCACATGCTGGTGCAGAGAACTTAAGAAGAGCAGCAGCTAGCTGGAGAGGGGATGAACAAATAATACCACCCCTTCCTTCACTTCCTCTCTTGCCATGAGACACAAAAACTTGTAACCTTCTGGAAGCAGGGATTGTATGTCTTGCTTTCACTGTACTCTCCTAAGCACTTAGTGAAACTCTTGAGAGTCAACTTACTCTCAAGTGGTGTGCTCTCTTGGCAGCATTGGTGATAATGAAAATGGCCAGCTCCAAACCATGGAAGAACAGCAACACCTTCTTCTAGGTTTCTTCTGAATGGAAAGGGGGAACTGACCAATACCAGCTCTTTGTTGCACCTAGCCCCAGGTGTTCCTGAGTAGCATTACATGTCACTGAGATGTTTATGTCTCTCGCTCTGGGAAAACTTCCAGATATTCCATGTTCTTCTTGGCACCTCGAAACTCCATCTAGTATCTGAGCTCTCTCCTTACAGCATGTATTCCACCTCTGAAAGCCACTCCTTCTCTGTATGGCTGTCTTCTCTGCACATGCGTCCTGTTAATCTCCTAAATTCCCCCACTTACCCTCTGCCCTGTGCTTTCCACTCCCATCCTCCATTTCCGTACACCTCCTTCCAGTTCATCAAGATGAGGTCCTCTCCTCAGGAAGTATTCTTCACCCCAGCCCTTCTTTCATAACCAGGCTAAAACCATGCAATGACTGGGGCTATTTTTAGTTGGCTAATTCTATGGGACTCAAACTTGGGACTGGGTTTAGCTACTGTGGCTTAACTTAAGCCATGTTTGCCTGATTTTCCAATTGCCCCTTTGTCCTCAGTTTGGGATCCTGGCCAAGGGGTTGGGATGTTGCCAGATGGAAAGTTAGCTAAGTCAAACAGGAAATGAGTCACACTAAGCAGCATGAGAGTACCTCTGTGGGCAAAATCCCACATCCACTAATTACCTCCTGGAAGTGTCTTGTCTTGTCGAATGCCGTCGAATTGTTTCTGACCCATAGCGACAAGACAGACACATTTGTTCCAGAACCCCTTGCTCTTCATCTGCAATTATTCTGGTAGTGTGTCCACATAGTTTTCTTGGTTAAAAACATGGAAGTGGTTTACTAGTGCTGCCTTCCGCTCAGTAAACCCGAGTCTCTGCTGTTAACACTCACCCGTGCTGTTGCTGCCCAGCATGGGTGAATTTTGACCACAGAAGATTGCCCTCCATTCATTAGCCACTGCCCAAGCTAGGAATGGAATGGGTAGGCCTCTGCTTGACTCTCCCTCCTGTAGCCAAGACTGATGGAGTACTGGAAACTCTTCAGGTGTGACCCTGAGAGGGGTCCTGGAAGTGAGTCCTGGCTATTTTCAGTAGGACTGACTCAGTTCCATTTAGTTAGTGTCTTCATTACTTCCTTTTGGTTGGGACAGACCTGGGCAATTGTCTTTGGGTGGCTGATCAATCAGTGGTATTTGAGCCTCACGTGGGACAACCTGATTACCCTGTATCTACTCCAGCTCTTAAAACAGTGCTCTGCACGTAGTAAGCACTTTACAAATACCAAAATTATCATCATTATTATTATTATTATTATTACTGAACACCTACTGAGTGCCAAAGACTGCAATTAAGTGCTTAGGATTATTCAACAGAAGGAAGGCACACTTTACAAGAAGCTTTCAATAGTCAATCCATCAGTGGTATTTGTTGACCACTTACAGTATTCAGAGCACTGTACTAAGCACTTGAGAGTATAATAAAATAGAATTGGTAGACACTCTCCCTACCTGTGAGTGGCTTAGTATCGGTATCTTCTGAGAACCCACTGGGGCAAGCTGTCTCCAACCCCAAATTTCCAAATGATGCATGTCACTTATCTGCAGGGCGGTCCCGAATTCTGGACACCAGCTCTGGACAACAACGCCTTCTGAGGTGTCTGTGACTTTGCTAAATATCCCTACAGGTAACATCCTGGTGCCATTTGATATTATAACACCACTTAACATTATTAGCATAATTCATTCAATAGTATTTATTGAGCGCTTACTGTGTGCAGAGCACTGTACTAAGCACTTGGAATGTACAGTTCGGCAACAGATAGAGACAATCCCTGCCCAATAATGGGCTCACAGCCTAAACGGGGGAGACAGACAGCAGAGCAAAACAGAACAAAACAAAAACAAGACAACATCATTAAGATAAATAGAATCAAGGAGATATACACTTCATTATCAAAATAAATAGGGTACTAAATAATATATACAAATGAGCACAGCACTGAGGGGAAGGGGGAAGAGCAGAGAGTTGGGGGGCAGGGGCGGGGAGGGAGAACAGAGGGAAAGGAGGGCTCAGTCTAAAAAGGCCTCCTGGAGGAGGTGAGCTCTCATCGGGGGATACCCTATTAACAGAAACTAGAGCCAAACTTCACTACCTATAGTAATGAACCTCTAGAACCTTCTAAACCCACTTAAGTAAAAAAATATATTATTATATATATGTATTATATTATTATATATTTATTAATAAGAATAATTGTGTTATTAAATGCTTACTACAATTACCATTACAGTTCAGTACCAAGAACTGTACTAAGTGCTGGAGTAGATACAATATAAATAGATCAGACTCAGTCCTTGCCCCACACGAGGCTCACAGTTTAAGTAGGAGAGAGAATGGGTATTTTTTCATCCCTAGATTGCAAAGGAGAAAACTGAGGCATAGACAAGCTAAATAATTTGCCCACATTCACTTAGCAGGCAAGTCATTTAGACTGTGAGCCTGTTAGTGGGCAGGGACTGCCTCTATCTGTTGCCAAATTGTACATCCCAAACTCTTAGTACTGTGACTAGCAGGCCAGTGCTCTCTAGCCACCATGCCTCACCGCTTCCCTTTTCTATGGTCAGAGTGCCTCAAAATGTTGTTGGGATTCTTTGCAGTGAGTAAGTGATCCCCCTAACAGGCTCCAGCCAGTTATCTCACTTATTCTTCCAACTTTCCACCATCATCCAGAAGAACAAACGAGGATTCTCCTTCCCATTTAATGATTGCCACACTGACTCAAGTGGCTTGACTCCACTACAAGAAATAAAGCAGACAGTGCCTGGGGTTTCCTCCGCTGGTAATGGCTCCAGTGGCTCCTACTCTATCCTAATCCTCCTCGGCCTCTCAGCTGTCTTTGACACTGTCGACCCTCCCCTTTTCCTCAACATGTTATCCAGCCATGGCTTCACTGACTCCATCTTATCCTGGTTCTCCTCTTATCTCTCCGGCCGTTCATTCTCTGTCTCCTTCGCAGGCTCCTCCTCCGCCTCCCATCCCCTAACTGTAGGGGTTCATCGGGGTCAGTTCTTCATTCCCTCTGTCTTCCAGCTATATTCAGTCCCTTGGTGAACTCATTCACTCCCATGGCTTCAACTAGCATCTATTCATGGATGATACCCAAATCTACATCTCCTCCCCTGTTCTCTCTCTCTCTCTCTCTCTCTCCAGGCTTGCATCTCCTCCTGACTTCAGGACATCTCCACCTGGATGTCCTCCCACCACCTAAAACTCAACATGTCCAAGACTGAGCTCCTTATCTTCCCTCCCAAACCCTGTCCTCTCTCTCTTACTTTCCCGTCACTGTGGACAGCACCATCATCTTTCCCATCTCACAAGCCCACAACCTTGGTGTCATCCTTGACTCCACTCTCTCATTCACCCCACACATCCAATCCATCACCAAAACCTACCCATCTCACCTTCACAACATCGCCAGGATCCGCCCTTCCCTTCTGTCCAAACCGCTACCTTGTTTGTACAATCACTCCTTCTCTCCCAGCTGGATTACTGCATTGTCCTCCTTTCTGATCTCCCAACCTCCTGTTTCTCCCCACTTCAGTCTACACTTCACTCCCGTTGCCCAGATTATCTTTCTACAGAAATGCTCTGGGCATGTCAACCCCCTCCTCAAAAACTTCCAGTGGTTGCCTATCAACCTTCCCATGAAGCAAAAATTCCTCACTCTTGGCTTCCAAGCTGTCCATCTTCTTGCCCCCTCCTACCTCACCTCCCTTCTCTCCTTCTCTATCCCAGCCCACACACCACGCTCCTCTGGTGCCGCTAACCTTCTCACTGGGCCTCATTCTCACCTATCCCACCATCGACCCCTGGCTCATGTCCTACCTCTGGCCTGGAATGCCCTCCCTCCTCACATCTGCCACTTCCTCCCTGCCCGTTAAAGCCCTCCTGGAAGCTCACCTCCTCCAGGAGGCCTTCTCAGACTGAGCGCCCCATTTCCTCTGCTCTTCCTCCCCTCCCTATTGCCCCTATTCCCTCCCTCTGCTCTACCCCCTCACCACCCCACAGCACTTGTGTATATATGTACATTTTTATTATTCTCATTACTTTTTTAATGAGTATATTTCTATAATTTTATTTATTTATATTCATGTTATCAATACTGGCATCTCATTTATTACCTACTAGTTTTGTTTGGCTGTCTGTCTCCCCACTTCTAGACTGTGAGTCCGTTGTTGGGTAGGGATTGTCTCCATCTGTTGCCAAATTGTACTTTCCATGTGCTTAATACAGTGCTCTGCACACAGTAAGCACTCAATAAATACAATTGAATGAATGCTCTGCACATAGTAAGTGCTCAATAAATACTATTGAATGAAGTAGTGGAGCCGGGATTAGAACCCAGGTCCCCTGACACCCAGGCCCATGCTCCTGCCACTAATCCAAGCTGCTTCCCTTTAAGGTAAATCCAACTTCCATGGAACTAATTGGTGAATGTCTCACCCTACTCTCCTACCTTGCATACCCCCATTGCCATCCAACATTGGCCCTCCTTGTTTCCCAAGCTCTTTCCTATGCACTACTCAGTGCCACCACTATACCTCTTCAGATGCTTCCAATGGAACTCCATAATGCAAAGTGCACAAGCTAACTCAACAACCTTCTTGTTTCAAAACTTCAGCTTCCTCAACTTAGGAATCAGTTTGGGGTGTCCTCTCAAGAGAAAACTGAGGTCACCAGCTTTACTTAGCTCTTCTCCCTATCTTTCCCACTTTTTCACTTCTCCCTTCTATTCCTCATGTTTCTGACATTGCTGCTGCCTTGGCTAAAAAAAAACCCATTTTTTTTCCTTTCCTTGTTTCTTTTTCCTTTTTATCAATCCAATTTGTTCCTCTGACTCCTCTTCTTCTTTCAATCATGCTGAAGACTCCCCATTTCTTAGAAATCATTCTCTGGACTCACAAACTACTGTTCCTTTCAGATAACACGTACATAGAAAGTTACAAATTCTATGTTGCTTCCTTTAGGATCACTGTTAGTTAGCATAACAAACCCTACAGTACTAAGTGAATTCCATGGATACATGGATCAATAACCTATTAAACTGTAATGGCTACTTCATTCTAAGCCATTATAGTCCATTGGGTAACCCCAGGTGCCATTAACCTAACAGACAATAATAGATACATTGGAGCCATTACATATGAACTATTGTGTCTGTGCCTTCCTACAAAATTTCTAGTGTACATGGCTGATCGACTATAATGAAAAACTTCAGAGACCCTAAAAGACTTTTGGGTCAATATGAATGTGGCACTGTACATTAAAACCAGAATTGCATTTTCAAAAACAGAAAAAAAAAAGTAATTGACTGAGTGCACCCTAAGAAGCAATTACCAGTCTTATTTTATGTAAAAACAGTCTGACGCAATTTAGTCTTAGATAAGCTTGCATGCTCACCATGCTTTATTCCACAACAAGCCAACCTGACTAAATCACTGAATGGAAAGTCCTGGTCCATTTCAGGTCTTTGAATTAAACTCCTCCAGAAGAACCTGATTAAATGTGTAAATTAACTCTTCCTCTGCAGTAAACCATACTCTGGTGTTTTGAAAGAGTTACTTGATTTGGGCAAATAGTTTATGCCCCAAGAGTTTCTGAAAAACACAGTATGACCTAGTAGACAGAGCTCTGGCCTGGAAGTCAGACAGGCTAAGCTTCTAACCTCAGCTCTGCCACTTGTCTCCTGTGTGACCTGTGTCACAACTTCTCTGTGCCTCAGTTACCTCATGTGTAAAAGGGGGATTAAGATGGTGAGCCCCATGTGAGACATGAAATGTGTCCAACCTGATTGGCTTCTAATTACCCCAGTGCTTAGAACAGTGGTTGGCACATAATAAGTCCTTAACAAATAGCATAATACCATACCATACCATAAAAGAAGAGTCATTTACCCCCCGTTGGATCAGTGAAACTATGATACTATTATTTTCACCTAAAGAATTCCTTTCCTTTTTTTCAACTGGACAGGATCAGTCTTGTGAATATCTTATTAATCCAGTGATGTGAGTTCAAACTGGTTTCCTTGGTTTTAATTACCCTCATTTAAGAAAAAAAAATTATGTTTAAAAAAATCGGAACTCATTAGTCTATGGCATAGGCTAATCACCTGTAAAATATCTTTTCAGGGAAAGCAATTGCAAATAAAAAGCACATAAATTTGAAACTATTGGCTTCATTTTCCAAGTCTTGGAGAAGCAAAAAAAGCTAAATAAATTTTCTCAGAGTTTATAAAAGAAATTAACTTCCTAGCTTAAGATTTATTTTTTTTTTTACCAAGTTTCAACTTAGAGTGACTTTTTACAACCAAGTTATAAAACTTTTGAAAATACTACTGGGACCTACAATGGAAAAGCTAAAAGACCTCAGAATGTTACTGCTACATGCCAGTCAATGATAAGCTAAGTGCCAAAAATACTTGGTAAGGTATGTTTACTTGCTTTCCCAAATGGTGAAGTAGGGAACATATTTCAGGGAAAACTCATATGGTGGAATAAATGATACATTTTATGGCATTCATATATTTTGAAAGTCATTCCAGAGGGCAGTCTGTGAAAATTTATTGGGATCAGTGGGAAGCTGAAAGGCTCAAAGGTTGGTAATGGGATAGAAAGCTCTTCACCTGAGGGCCAGGCATACAAACCTCCTCTATGATGATAGTGACAAAATCTCTTATAGTAATATAAACTTCATTCATATGTAATACCTACAGCTGTGAGAGTCTTTCCCTCTTATGCAGCTCTACCAGTTAGCCAACCTGCCTCTGCAATCCATGATCTCTTTCTCTTTCAACCCCTTGTTGTCTCTTTTGAAGTGAGAGTCTTTCCCTATTATGCAGCTCTACCAGTTATCCAACTTGCCTCTGCAATCCATGATCTCTTTCTCTTTCAACCCCTTGTTGTCTCTTTTGAACACTTTTATGTGGATTTCATATAATTATAATCATTATTATTTCTAATATGATATTTCTTAAGTGCTTACTATATGTCAGGCAGTGTACTAAGTATTGGGATGGATACAAGCAAATTGGGTTGGACACAGTCCCTGTCCCATGTGGGGCTCACAGTCTCTCCCCATTTTACAGATGAGGTAACTGAGGCATAGAGAAGCTAAGTGATTTGCCCAAGGTCACTCCTCAATAACAATCTGCTTTAGGTTGGATCCTTTGTTTCTGTGGGACAGGGAGGAATATGCACATAGGCTGCATACTCCCTGGTTCAAAATGTCTGAGGAGAGTAAACCAAGGAAATATCACTATTATTACAATCCAGAATTGACAAAGGAAAGGAGTTTCTCCTAACTTCTCTCCCCTATTAGACCTTGTTTGTTGAAGAAGGAAATCACTTCTATGATTATGTCACTCAAGTGTCCCAACAATGTTATCCACTTTTGTAAGAATGCAATAAATGCAACTGACAGACTGTTCTTTCTACAAGGAGTTAAGGGTGCTTCATTGTCTTGGCTGTATTAACCACCACCCTTGCGAGTGAAAGAGTGCATCGGGGCACCCAATTCCATTCCATCACTGGATGAAGAGGTAAATAAATGCAAGCTCCACCCTCTCCATGGTCTCATAAACCCAGCCCCATCCCCATGATTCCCAGCCAATGGCATTCCTGTCCTGTCTCTCTGCACCCTAAAGTCAGTCGATAGTATTTATTAAACACTTACTATGTGCAGACCACTGTACTAAGCACTGGAGAGAGTAAAATACAGCAATAGACACACTTCCTGCCCACAATACGCTAACAATCTAGAGGACTGAAAGCTCAGCCCCTTGAACTCAACCCCACTTCCCCATTGTCTCTGCAATTCCTCTCTCTGTTCTAATAAATTATCTAATTTTTTTTTTTAACAGCTGCTATCACTGCTCAGTTTCAATGCTGAATTCTCAGCTGCTGCCACTGCCATTCCCAGCAATTACTCCTTTCGATTTTGCAGAGTTTGGGAGCAGGGACAGGATTGAAGAGGGATGTGGGAGAGCCAGCAGCCAAGGGAGGCTGGCATGGAAGCCGTCATCTCTGCCTTTCTCCTTTTATGTTCGTATTCATATTTATTTTAATGTCTGTAGACTGTAAGCTCCTTGTGGACAGGGAACTTATCTACCTACTCTGTTTATATTGCACTCTGCCAAGTGCTTAGTCTAAGGTTCTGTGGACAGTAAGTGCTCAATAAATATGATTGTTGATTGTGCAAGCATCAGAAAACTAAATATATAGAGAATAGAAATAGAATAAAGCAGGGGAATGGGGAGGAGCTGGAGAGATGGGAGGGTGAGTTTAGGATACAGAAAGGACTCAGGAAAGTCTAAGATTAGGAGGCAGAGAGGTTTAGCCACACGGGGGGATGAGGGGAAACAGGGAGTGGGTCCAGGTTACAAAAATGGAAACTAAAGTGGTAATTACTCCAAGAACTGGCTGATGTAGAACTATTAAGCTTAGAATTGCACAAGTATGGAAGTTGTGTGATGGGCATTTAACTGATTTGCCAAGATGTCTATGGACGAGTTTGAGTTCTACAATAAACAGATCTTTGCAATTTCAGTCTCTGTGTATATTCTTCCTCTTCTACTTCCCACCCTTAATTAGAACTTTCTTGAGATTTTTTTTGATAGTCCTAACACCTACTCCAAGAAACATTGAGCTAGGCTACAGTGGTATTTCATGAACACGGACATTTTGCTCTACTCCATGGGCTGTAAATAGAGGCTCTTATGGTCTGCAGCCTAAGTATTTTATAAGCAAATCTCTGCCTTTGATTTGGATAAGGGGAAGAGGTTGTTTGGATAACTAGAATTGTTAGCATCAGCATCGTTTTCTATAATTAGTGATTTGTTTATTGTTTTATATAAGGTGGGATGAAGGAATCAAAGTTATGAGCATATCCAGGTTCAGCACATTGCAGAAGTTTCCTACTCCATATTTGGATTTCTAGATTATTTTAGTTTCCATTTGCTATCACTAGAAAGTTTCCATTAACATAAGGATTAACTTTCTGCATTTTCCATTTTTTTTTATTTTTAAACACCTGAGGAAACAGTCCTTTGTTATGTTTTCATTTACTCAGATTCTTTTCATTACTGAAATCTTTTCTGAGCCTATCCATTAAAAACATCCTATTATCCTCATCTGTAAAATGGGGATTGAGATTGTGAGCCCCTTGTGGGACAGGGATTTTGTCCAAACTGATTTTCTTGTATCGACCCCAGTGCTTAGTAGAGTGCCTGGCACACACTAAGTGCTTAACAAATACCACAATTACTATTATTATTACAGTAAGAGCTCAAAAAATACAGCTGACTGATGGATTAATTGACATGAAACTGTAATTCTTTGTAATGTGTGAATAAAGATTGTCCATTTGGGTGCCATTACTTTTTTTTTTAATTTTTAGTACCTGATGTAGATTTCATTTCTGTCTCTTGGTTCCTTGATCCTGAAGTTTCTGTTCTAAAAAAGTCACCTCATTCCCAAGGTTGGTTTGTCTGTTGCTGTTAACTCCTGCATCCTACAGTTCAACCACATCTATTTTAAAACATTCTTGCCTTTCAGTGCCCCCAAACTAATGTCACAAACTCTTAGGACCTCCTCCTGCCAATCATTCTCCTCACACGCCCCACCCAATGTTGGCATAGCATGGTAAACATCCCCTTTCTTCAAGACCTTCCTGACAGTTTTCCTTAGAGGGAGCATCTTAAAGTAAGCTTCTGATAACACTCTTGCCTTAATGCCTTGTCTTATGCCATCGAGTTGTTTCCAACCCATAGCGACACCAGGGACACATCTCTCTCAGAACGCCCCCCTCTCCATCTGCGATTGTTCTGGTAGTGTAACCATAGAGTTCTCTTGAAAAAATACGGAAGTGGTTTACCATTGTTGCCTTCCACACAGTAACTTGCCTTAATACTTTAAAAAATCTGGTGTATTGGAATGGGAAAACAGCAGCGGGGAGAGTCCTATAGAGAGACCCATGAGACATGTTTGGCCAGACACTGATGCTAGCCATCCTGGAATGGGAACAGTGGTGGAATCCCAAGTGTATAACATCCATGACTGGATCAATCGATTATATTTACTGAGCACGTAGTGTGTGAAGAACACTGTAACTGCTTGGAAGAGTACAGTGAAAGAGAGTTGGTAGACATGTTTCCTACCCACAATGATCTACCAGTCTAGAAGGAGAGATAGTAATATAAATAAAAAATTATGAATATGTGCATAAGTGATGCGGGGCTGATGGAAGGGTGAATAAAGGGTGCAAATTCAAGTACAAGGGGGACACAAAAGGGAGAGGAGAAGAGGAAAGGAGGGCTTAGTCAAGAAAGGCTTCAATAAGGCTTTGAAGGTGAGGAGAATGATTATAAGAAGAGGGATGAATTTCCAGGTCAGAGGCAGGATGTGGCAAAAGGCCGATGGCAAGATAGATGAGTTTGAGATACAGTGAGAGGGCTGGCCTAGAGGAGTGAAGTATAAGTGCTGGGCTGTAGAAGGAGAGCAATGAGGTAAGGCAGGAGGGGGCAAAGTGATTAAGTGCTTTAAAGCCGTTGGTAAGAAGTCTGTTTGAGTCAAAGGTGGATGGGAAACCACATTGGAGGTTCTAGAGGAGTGGGGAATCATGGACTGAAGATTTTTGACCTGAGAAGTAGAGTGAAGTATGGACGGGAATAGGGAGAGACAGCAGGCAGGGAGGCCAGCAAGGAGGCTGATACAGTAATCGAGCTGGGATAGAATAAACGATTGGATTAACATGGTTGTAGTTCGGGTGGAGAGGAAATGGCAAATTTTACAGATGTTTAGTGACTGGATGAAACCTCTGCGCATTAAAGAAAGCCATTTACACAAACCATTTGCTCTTCCACCCCATCTTGTTGCAAGCAAGGTAGACAAGCAGTGTAGAGACATGATCACATGGTCTAAATGGTAAAATTGGAGAAGGTTGAACATTAAAATAATGTTAATTATTAAGACCATTAAATGGAAAAATTGATAACCTTTGACAATATTGGCACATATTTTATTACTTTTATTTTATTTTTACTTTTATTTTATTTTTACTTTCATTACTCTATTTTATTAATGATGTGGGAAGCAGCATGGAGCAGTGGAAAGAGCCTGGGCTTCGGAGTCAGAGGTCATGAGTTCGACTCCTGGCTCTGCCACTTGTCAGCTGTGTGACTGTGGGCAAGTCACTTAACTTCTCTGTGCCTCAGTTACCACATCTGTAAAATGAGGATTAACTGTGAGCCTCACGTGGGACAACCTGATTACCCTGTATCTACCCCAGCGCTTAGAACAGTGCTCTGCACATAGTAAGCACTTAAAAAATACCAACGTTATTATTATTATTATTATATCTATGAATCTCGTTATCTATTTGATGATATTGATGCCTGTCTACTTGTTTTATTTTGCTGTTTGTCCCCGCCTTTTAGACTGTGAGTCCGTTGATGGGCAGGTACTGTCTCTATCTGTTACCAAATTGTACATTCCAAGCGCTTAATACAGTGCTCTGCATATAGTAAGCACTCAATAAATATGATTGAATGAATGAATATTTTCAAGTAATCTGCTTCAACTTGTCTATTCTGTGCACTGCCAGCTTCCATGGATGGACCAGTTTTGCTGGATAAATTTCAAGAGAAAGTGAGCTACACACAAAAGCATCAAGCTTAATTTTATAATTTAATTGGACTCCAAAGAATGTCAAGTGCAGTTGAATTGTGTTCAACATTTTCAACTGCCATTGAGTGCATTCCAAAAAAATAAAAGGCAGCTAGGCTATTAAATTCCATGATAGTTGCCTATGTTTTCAAATCAATTGTACTATGCTGGAATTAAGCACTGAGCCCTCAACATAAGAGTAGGCAATAAATTACATGTGAAATATTTTCTCTAGTTTAGTTTTGTATCCAGTGGCTTCCTCTAGTAGACTCAGTGCCCCAGAAGTTTGGCCACTGACTTGTGATCTTGTACTAGTATATTCTAGAAGTGGGAACTATCCTAAGCAAGGAAGCACTGTCTTGCTGTCTTTCAAGAATGACAAGAGTTTTGGATCAAGGGAAAATATTTTTAAAAAAGAAACATTTAAGTTATAGAGATAGGCCTAATGGCGGATGTGAGGGCTACTGACTCCAAGAATAACTAGGCTTTTTTCTCCTCATTGGTTCACTTTTTACAAAGTATTTTTCAAAGTTTGAAGCATTGAACATTTGTGATGATTTCATACAATAGGGGGAAGTTAGTGTTCAATTCTCTGAATACTATTTTGTATTTTTGAATAGAGGACAAAATTAAAGCTTTACAAATGGAATTATAAGGACTTTTTCAGTAAGAATTTTCTCCCCAACTGCACTGGATATACGCACAACCTGGAGAAGCTGGGTGGTCAAATGGAAAGAACCCAGGCTAGAGGACCTGAGTTCTAATTCTGGTTCCTCCACAAGTCTGCCAGGTGAACTCGGGCAAGTGACTTAACTTCTCTGTGACTCAGTTACCTCTTCTGTACATTGGGATTAAGACTGAGATCCCCACGTGGGACAGGGACTGTGCCTAACCTGATTAGCTTGTATCTACTCCAGTGCTTAGTACAGTGGCGGGCACACACTAAGCAGTTAACAGATAGTATTTTTAAAATAAAAATAAATACCTCCTCTTTTCCAATTTGTGTGTCATGAGTTGTCTGAGGAAAAATTCTTTATTCCAGGTTTTAAAACTTCCCACAGTCTGAGAGACCTAGAAATTGAAATCACTTAGAAACAAACCTCAATTTAATCTGGTTTCACTTTCTCGGTAGAATCAAGTGAAGAAGGTAGTTGAATGTGCTTAATTGCTTCTTTAACTCTTTTCCTTTAACTCTTAATGCAGAAATGCATTCTGTAAAAACCGAGGGAGAGGACTGGCATTTATTTAATCATTCAAGTTCCTTAGATAGTCACTCTGGATATTTTCATGAGGTGAGGGATGGAGAATTAGTTTGTTGAACATTTGTTAATGTTGAATCCGATGATGTGTTTTCACAGTCTTCAGTTTGAGCACTAGCTCTGGCCAATGTCTGGATGGGTTTCTGCCATCTCAAACCCAATTGTGTTCATTAGCCCAGTAACATGACCGGGAAAATGAAGAGATCCTCACCAGATGATTTGGATGCTGCCGCCTACACCTGTTTCCAGATGAAACACTCTGAACCGAAATCTCTGCTTTCCAACAGCAAATTGAGAAAGTTGAGAATCTCTGAGGCAGAATGAGACTGTGCCAAGTGGAAGCTGGGCGGTGTCCTTAGCAGTAACGACATTCCGTGTAAGACACATCCATCTGAGCCAGAAATAGCCAAAACATTTCAGCCAAAATTCCATCAGCTCGTTGACATACAATCTGTTTCCTGCCCAGGAGAATACCGCTTCCAATGCTAATGAGGTTGCTCCCTTTAGAACCCTTTCCCAAAATGGCCACTGGCTGCAAAATAGAGTCACAAAGTCCAGGTCCAACTGAAGAAAGGAAATAAATTCCATCAGGCATGGAATCAACTATACTCCTAGTTCCGAGCAACTTCCAGCCAAAATAAGGCAATGGAATAATGTGATCACATCTTCGTCACCAACCCTGCCCTTCCGTCCAGATGATGAAAAGTGCTTTATTCCTTATTTCTCCCACCTTTTTCTCTGACTTTGAGAATGTGCTCTTTGTAACCGCTTCTTCTTCTTCTTTAGGACTTTCCCTCCATTACTGTGGCTGTCATAAATAGCACGGGCTTGGGAGTCAGAGGTCATGGGTTCTAATCCTGGCTCTTGTCACTTGTCAGCTGTGTGACTTTGGGCAAGTCACTTCACTTCTCTGGGCCTCAGTTCCCTCATCTGTAAAATGGGGATGAAGACTCTGTGCCCCATGTAGGACAACCTGATCACCTTGTATCCCCCCTGGAGTTTAGAACAGTGTTTTGCACATAGTAAGTGCTTAACAAATACCATCATTAATTAATTAATTTAATTCTGGGTCTGCCACTTGTCAGGTGTGTGACTTTGGGAAAGTCACTTAACTTCTCTGGGCCTCAGTTACCTCATCTGCAGAATGGGGATTAAGACTGAGAGTTCCATCTGGGACAACCTGATGACCTTGTATCTACCCCAGTGTTTAGAACAATGCTTGGCACATAATAAGCACTTAATAAATACCATAATTATTATTATAATTATTAGGCAAAAAAATGCATTTCTAGGCAAAGACATCATTGCTATGACAAAGCAATCGTTGAAAATACAAATAAAAATTATGAAGTCCTGGGAAAACATTTCATGCAATGGTAAATGATTTTTAATTTACCTGCAACCCTCTCTCGTGTGGTAAGAATGTCTCAACAATAGTTTAACAAAGACAGTTACTTATTAAAAATTGCTGCCTCCCCAGCAAACTGCATGGCCTAGTGGATAGAGCACAAATCTGGGAGGCAAAAGGACGTGGGTTCTAATTCCAACTCCACCACTTATCTGCTATGTGACCTTGGGAAAATCATTTACTTCTCTCTGCCTCAATTTCCTCACAGTCTGATTGAAGACTATGAGCCTTATCTATGTGGGACAGGGACTATGTTCAACCTAATTATCATGTATCTACCTCAGCATTTAAAACAGTGCCTGGCACATAGTAAGCACTTAAATATCATTTTTATGTAGTATGAGCTTTTAAATCTGAGATTCAATTTCATTATTAGCTGCATTCTTCCCCTTTTGTAGCTTGCCTATCTTCAAAAACTTTGGACCTTTCAATAAAAGGTCATTAGCAACATCAATGAATGCTTATTGAACACTACTGCAAGCCAGGTGCTTTTCTTTAGCATTTCCAGGGTATAGATTAGACACGCTCTCGGCCTTTGTAGAGCTTACATTTGAGGAAGGGGAAGGAAGGACAAGCAGTTAGTCAATATAATGATATATACTAAAAGATCATATTAGCTACCATGGATGCTTCCCCTTTGCAGAGGCTGATCAGCTGATCAGATTTTTCCCCTGATTTAAAGAGTTCTGTCAGGCTGCCAATGGATCGGTCCATCATTTGGACATTGGAAAAGAATGACAGGAAATCATTATTAGCAAAAAGCTTGTTGACGTGAATAAAATGACATGGTGATTTTCGAAAAGTGGCTCAATGCCATTTACAAAGACGCCAAGACATAAAGGCAGTGTATAGAAAATGCCCTTCCCGTGCCCTCCACATGAAGTAGCATGGCCTAGTGGCAAGAGCAAGGGCTTGGGACTCAGAGGACGTGGGTTCTAATCCCAGCTCTGCCACTTGTCTGCTGTGTGACCTTGGGCAAATTGCTTCACTTGTCTGTGCCTCAGTCACCTCATCTGTAAAGTGGGGATAAAGACTGTGAGCCCCACATGGGACAATCCGATTAGCTCGTATCCACCCCAGTGCTTAGAACAGTGCTTGGCATGTAGTAAGCACTTAACAAATACCAAAATAATTAATTAATAATTCATTAATAATCAGTATGGCCAGGATACTGCCCAGAAGAGAACTTGGCTTTTCCTGGGCTGCTGTAACAAGAACAAAAGAGCACAGGCCTCCTTCAAACTGCTCATAAGCCTGCTGGTTGTTAGTATCATGAATCAGAAGAAAAGCTAAGATAGTAAGATGACAGCCAGCTCTGCTTTTGACTTCAAGATGAGTTAGAGGTCACCAGTTAATTTCAAGGAGAGCACAAGGAATATTCTGAAGTGCAGAAAAGTGATCCTACAATGTAAAAGCCATAGAAGTCTGCGAACATGAGTATGTTCTTGGAGCAGCAGTCAGAGAAAGGCAAACACTCAGATCTTCTGCAGTCTGTACTGCCTGTCAAGGAGAAACATGTTCCTCTGTGACCTTTAGAAACCAACAGCAAATTTTCCTTCACTGGAGTCTTAAGGAGAATGACCAATCGCCTGTTTTTAGTATCCAAGGGCTGTAACACAGCTAAATGTTTCAGCAACAGAGTTTCAGAAAATGTTGTTTTCTTGAAATATGTCACCTGGAAATTTGCTTCTGATTGAATATTAGATTTCAAATATTCATCTGTGTGGCATATCCTTTCACCAAACCTCAGTGCAAAAGATATCATTTTTTAAGTATTCTCTTTATCAACAATTCACTTTCTGTTGAGAAAGAGGGAAGATGATCAAGATTCTACTAAAATTATCATTTCTGAAAGCTACTCGGCAAAGGGGAAAAAATACCAAATGGAATGAGGTTTTTCCTTTACTTCGGTTCTTTTATTTCACCCAGCTGCCTCAAAATATCAAAAAAAAGCCACTTCCATCAAATCGAGTTGGCATTTCCCCTAACACATCCTGCCCCTGTCTCATCTTAGCTCCTGAAAGTGCTTGCAGTGTCATATAGAGAAGCAGCATGGCTTAGTGGAAAGTGCACGGGCTTGGGAGTCAGAGGGCAAGGGTTATAACCCCGGCTCCACCACTTGTCTGCTGTGTGACCTTGGTCAAGTCACTTCACTTTCTCTGTGCCTCAGTTACCTCATCTGTAAAATGGGGATTAAAACTGTGAGCCCCACGTGGGACAACCTGATTACCTTGTATCTACCCCAACACTTAGTAGAGTGCTTGGCACATAGTAAGTGCTTAACAAACATCATTGTTATTATTATTATAGATTGGGAGCCCTTGGAGGGCCCAAGGCCAGGTCTCATTCCCACTTGCATACTTGCATACTAAGCACTTAATAAATACTATTTCCCCAAGCTCAGAGAGGAAAGAATCCAGTTTCTCCACTCTCCTTCTCAGTTCTCGGGCTACAGTTAGGGAACCAGATGGCCAAAACCTGATGCAGCACTTCCTTAAAAATTCCCTCTATTTTGAACATAAAAATGTGTATTCAAAAAATACAACACACTGACAACCAGACGTAAGTTGAGCAAGTGAACCCAGAAAATGACAGATAAGGAAACTCACTAGGTCTTCTTACTCCCAGCCATGCCCCATCTTGGGGGCCATGCAGTAACTTATATACCAGATCTTTTCACACTGAATCATAAACATACACACACACACATATACTCACACACAATCATACACATACATTCACACACATAGAGAAGCAGCATGGCCTAATGGATAGAGCATGGCCTGGGAGTCAGAAGGACTTAATCCCGGCTTCACCATTTGTCTTCTGTGTGAACTTGAGCAAGTCACTTCATTTCTCTATGACTCAATTATCTCACCTGGAAAATGGGAATGAAAACTGGGAGCCCTGAGTGGGGCAGTGCATCCAACTGATTAGCTTGTATCTACCCCAGAGTTTAGGACAGTTCCTGGCACATAGTAAGCACTTAATAAATATCACAATTATTATTATTATGCAAAGGTACACGCTCACACACTTACAAATATAGACTCATACAAACATACACAGGTATACACACTTACAAATATACACACAAAGACATAGCAAGCACCTTTCAAAGGGTACAAAGGGCCAGCCCACTCATGTTTATGAGAGTCCATTCTTCCCCAGAGTACAATCCGTCATGCGTTTCATGCTTTTGATCTCTATAAGCATCTCTATGTGCATCTTGCATAATACTGGAAGTGATGGGACTGAGATTCATATGTCGCTTCCAATGGGAGAATCCATCACCATCAGCCAATCTGTTAGTGGTATTCTTTGAGCAACTGCTATGTCCTGAGCACTGTCCTAATTGCCTGAGCACTGCTATCATTGTTTGGGACATGACATCGGTAGCAAGGTATTCGATCCCTGTCTTCAAAGCTATCTTTAGCAAACACAGAGAGAAACATAGAGAAGAACTCAAAAACTGGAAACAGAGATATAAAGATGCAGAGATTGAGAGAGACAGATGGTTACACAGAGACACACCAATCTAAGCTCAAGCCACAAAGCACTCAGATCCAGTCAGGACACAGACATACAGAGTAGGGAGATCCAGATCTTAATGAAGATCTGAGCTACTGAGGCCCTGGGTACTTGGAGAGAAGGAGGTGCTGAGATGAACTCTTGACATTGTATAATATAATGAATGATGTTACTGAGATTCCATGAATCATATTCCAGAGACAGACCCTATCATTACAACATAAGGGAGAAAAACATTAGTATTCCAAACCATTTTTAATTGTAACAGTAGAAGGAACACAGTCACTTGATACTGGGAAGATGCAGTGTTGGGAGACAGAAAGGGGGAAAGGTTATTCCCATGAACTCTTTCCTCAGCCATTTGAAATGGAAGGGATGAGGGGGTACCTCAAAGCAGCCATCAATCAGTGGAATTTATTGAGCTCTTTTCTGAAGGAAGTAGCAGGGTCTTAAGAAAGCAGCATGGCCCAATGGAAAAGGCATGGGCCTGGAAGTAAATCAATCATTTGATCAATCATATATACTGAGCACTTACTATGTGCAGAGCACTGTATTAAGCTCTTGGGAAAGTACAACATACTAGAGTTGGTAGACATGTTTCCTGCTCACAAGAGAGCTTACAGTCTAGAGGGGGAGACAGGCATTAATATGAATAAATTATGAATATGCACATAAGTGCTGTGGGGATGAGAGAAGGGTGAATAAAGGGAGAAAATACCAGTGCTGGGGCAATACAGAATAAAGAGAGAAGAGGGAATGAGGGCTTAGTCAGGGAAGTTCTCTTGGAGGAGATGTACCTTAATAAGGTTTTGAAGGTAGGGAGAGTAATTGTCTGTTGGATATGTAGAGGGAGGGTGTTCCAGGCCAGAGGCATGATGTGAGTGAGGAGTCAGTGGTGAGATAGATGAGTTGGAGGTTCAGTGAGTAGATTGGCATTAGAGGAACTAATTGTGTTTGCTGGATTGTAGTGGGAGGGCAAAGTAAGAAAAGAAAGGGGTAAAGTCATTGCTTTTGTTTAATGTGCAGGGGATGGGCAACCACTGGAGGCTCTCGAGGAGTGTAATTCCATAATTTATTTATTTCTAATACTGTCTGTCTTCCCCTCTAGACTGTATCCTAATGTGTGCAGGGAATGTGTCTTTTTATTGTTATATTGTCCTCTCCCAAGCACTTAGTACAGGGTTCTGCACTGAGTAAGTGCTCAGTAACTACAATTGACTGACTGATTGAGGAAACCTGGACTGGACAGTTTTGTAGAAAAATGATCCAGGCAGCAGAGTGAAGTAAAGACTGGAGTGGGAAGAAACAGGAGGCATGGAGGTCAGCAAGGAGTCTGATACAGTAATCAAGTGCTTGAAGTAATTGTTCCCCTGACCTCCTCAGGTTTGGGTTCCATGGTAGAGAGATAAGCTCCCAGTTGCTTCTAACATTTAGCCCCAGACAAAGAGCTTCTGCTGCCATGGTGGTTTATCCCCCTGAGTCTTTCCCTCCTCGACTTGTGAGACAGAAAGGATGGTGATGTGACCTATAGTGATGGAAAAATCAAGGGGAGGACAGGGTTTCAGTGGAAAAATAAGGAGTTCTGTTTTGGACACGGTAAGTTCAAGATGTCTTAAAGGCAGAATGAAATGTGAGAATGCAGAGAAGGAGAGAGATCAAGGCTGGAGAGGTAGATTTGGGAATCATCCATAGAGAGTTGGTAGTCGAAACCATGAAGCAACAAAGTATATATGCATGAGTGCCATGGAGATGTGGTGAATATCAAATGGCTTAGAAGCTATAGACCCAAGTGCATAGCTGACCCAGAAGTGAGGCAGAAATATGTGGGGATATGAAAGGCTAGTTGGAAAGCTTCCTAAAGGAAATTTTATTAGGGCTATGAAGATAGGGAGAGTGGAAGTCTGTCAGATATGAAGGGGGCTGGTGTTCCAGTAAGAAGAGAGGGCACGCGCAAGGGGTCAGCGGTGAGACGCAATAACAAGGGACAGAAAGTAGGCTGGTGTTAGAGGAGCAAAGTATGCGGGCTGGGCTGTAGTGGGAGGGGAGCAAGGTTAGGAAGGACAGGGAGAGCTGAATGAGTGCCTTAAAGCAGAAAAGCCAAGGGTAGATAGTGTTTCCAGAAAAATGAGCCGGTCCACAGTGTTCCTCATTCTCACTCAGCCTCAAGTGGTCTGGAACTTGGGCTGCCCTTGACACTCGGTCTACTGAGCAGTTTTTGGTCAGGTTCTGGCATGCAGGCCTGAGTTTCACACTATAGGGAGAGACAGACCTCGAGATTCCTCCCCCAGACAGCCACACCACCACACCCTCTCCACTTCCATCTGGCCCAGGGAACCAAGCTGCAGTAGGAATGGGACCAGATGGCCAAGAAAAATGTGGAAGGTAGGGGGTACCACACCAGGGGCCTAAGAAGGGAAAAATGGTTAAGATCCATGGAGCCCTAACCATGAAATGTTCACGGATGCTAACCAATTTGCAAGCGTTCATGAATTTAAAGAGCTAAATAAATCCCAACCTCAAGTATGTAACCCTAGTGATAGCTTTCAAATCCCTAGGAAGTCAAAGACTGTCCTTGATAGTTGGAGAAAATAATAGACTACTAAAAATACAGATTCCCCCTCATTTTCTCCCTCTTTACCTTTCTTCCTCCCTCCACCTAGTGTGGCTTGAATTTTGATTATCATAGGTTATTTAAAAGGGAAGCCCCTCTAGTCTTCTCTTAAGGACAGATGTGCAGAATCAATACCAAAACAACCATTTTGTGAAAGAGTACTTAAAAGATCCCAATCCCTGCCCCATCAGGGTGAAAATAATCAATACAGGAACAGACAACAAGGCAGTGACCCTTATTGATGCTCAGAATCAGCCTGCTTTCACTATTCTCCCTCCCAGGTTTATTGGGAATTGCATTTAGTTTGGCGATTGCACCTTCTATCTGTAATTGAGTGCCAATACAGTCTTCTTCATATGCCTCCAGCGACTGATGGGACAGCTCTAATTTTCCTGAAATTTCCTTCTAATCTCTATTGACAAAATACATTTGGAGAGTATTTAATAGTCTCTGCATTAACAGCTCCATCTCTAGTTAAATGACCAAATTCTTTTCCATTATAATCCAAGCAGACACCTGCATCCCAAGGAAACCCCACTGAATCATTAGTTCATCCTCTAACTTCAAAATATCCCTCACTGGTGTTCTCATGAGAGTTGAAAATTCTTTGGCATACTCTTGGTACCCTTTCAGAATACCATGCAAAGGCAAAAATACATCTTTATAATGTGGATGGTTCAAGGTAATTTCAATTTCAATCAAGTATTCCATATGATACCTCTAGACTGTAATCTCCTCCTCTAGACTAAGTTTCTAGTGGGCAGGGAACATGTCTACCAACTCTGTTATATTGTATTTTCCCAAGAATGTAATACAGTGCTCTGCATACAGTAAGTGCTCAATGAATACAATTTATTGATTTATTGATTGATTGATTAAGCTCTCCCCACAACCATAAAAATTAATTAATCATATATAAGGTTGGATTTTACTATCTGTCTTATGAAATCAAGAGATAATCCTCATGATCCAGAAATTTTTGAATGTAGCTTTAAAAGGTCTAGGACCTATCCCAAACTCTCTAGTAGAAGCTACTATCTTTGTGTTGCCATGTAGTTATTTAGTGACCTTAATCATAAATAAGTAACAACAAACAAGCCTCTACTTACTCCTTAATGTACAGAAAATGTATAATGCAGCTGATTCAGGGAACGAAAAAAAACAAAAAACTATTCCTTGGCCCTATATTACAGCCTGTAAAGCATGAACATTGAATTAACCCAATAAAAGTGACAATTCTGACCCTGGGCTATATCCATTACTCGAAGGTTACAGCTTGCAAGCAATCTCAAATTGTTCTCAATGTGGTACTTTACTGAAATACTTATCATCTGGAATCTGTATATACCACATATTCTTAATAAATAATAACACATTTTATTTTGGTTTACTGAAAATTAACAGGGCGTTTGGGAAATTGCTGTTATTGTGAGAGGCTGTTCCACAATCGCCTTGGCAGTACAACAGTTATCTAAGTGGAAAACGAGAGAACCAATGGTGGATATTTTTTCCCTTCGCTGTTGGTATTCAGAGAAAACAATGCAGCTGGTAACATTAATGACATCCTATATCCTCAGAAGAGATGAAAGAAGTCAAACAAAGTTGTAATGGGCTTAACCATATGAAATAGTCATCCTGAGTTGATTAGTTTTGCATCCAGACCCTGTAAATCTATTTTCTTTCCAACTATATTCCAATCTGTAGTCCATTGGTCTGCAATGTTTCAAGACATTTTGATGATTGCCTAGGACAGTTTTGTTAGCATACTTTGCTATGTAGCAGAATGTAAAGAACCTTCCACTTAGGTTTCCACGAAAACAGCCAATCTGGCTAATTCTGATCTCATGTAACAGACTCCTCTGCAGCTCTGTTTTCAGGAGTTTGCAATTATAACTCCATCACAAATGTCCTCCTGCCTGAAACTTAGCAAATGAGAGATCAGCCCAGAGGGGGTTTATTTTAATTAGTGAAAAATCAGTTCCACTATAGGGATGGAGGGAGGGGAGGGGCTGGAGGAGTTGGGTGGTTGCAAGCCTATTTTGATGGAGGAAGACAAACAAAAACAGATCCTTCGGTGGTTTTCAAGTTGTTGTTGTTTTTTCATTTTCTTCCTGAGGAGCCAAGACCATGTCAATGTAATAACCCGAGGGTAATGAGCTCCATATTTTGGAGGAAAGAATTGCTTGCCAATTTCTCAACACCACTGCAACTCTTACTGGGCCCCCCTTGTTCTGTCTACCCTGTTGTCCCCATCATTGCCATCCCCCGGGAAGGGTTTAGATATTTAATGTCTCCTCACTGGACAGTGACACTTCCAACAGGACCATTCCCTGAGCGTGACTCTTGAAAAAGACTACCTCGAAACAAGCAGGCTGTTTAATTCCCCTATTCCCACCGAGACTGTGAGACTTTTGCGTTTGAACTTGGAATGTCAAAAATGTGCCGACATCCTCTCAAACAAACAAAATACCATGGCTTTTTCCTGTCTTCATGAGAATCTCCTGTTGCTGCTTAAGCCCCGTTTCTCCTTGGAACCACAACACAAAGCAATTCAAGTAGGAAGCTCTCACTCCCCCTGCCAGCAAGCAAGGGGCTCCCAACTACTCAATCTGCCTTGAAGCCCCTCCCTTCCCTCTGACTAATCCAAAATCCAAAAAGTCGTCTGGCTGCACCTAGCAGGGAAGAGACTATTCATCAGTGAGCACCTTCATTGGAGGTGCTGCACTGGGAATGCCAATTAAAGCCGGACAGATTATGGAAGGCACAACCACTCTCAAGGCCATCCGTGCTTTATGTTCTTTATGTTCTGACAAGGGAACAGACTGCTAAACGACAATTCTAATTTCAATTCTTCCTAGGTTCATAGCACAATTTAAGCGTCCTTTGTATTACACCACTTAGACTTGACTAAGGCTAAACCTTGCTTCAGAGAGAATGTATTATGGATGCCTGAAATAAAAGCATGAAGGAATAAAGGGCGGGGACAACATGTTCTTTCAGCATGAAAGGATGAGGAGTGAAGAGTTTTTCATCCGGTGTTTAAGGAAAAGAGCTAACTGCGGCCACTAGCATTAAATATGTAACAAAACAAAACCTGTCACAAGTCAAAGCATTGGTGACCTTGTACTCTATGAGCTCTTCTCAGGATTTGAGAAAAAAAGGATTTTAATATGCCTTAGAATTCTTCATATTTACAATTGCACAAAACAAAAGCAAAACCTTGAAACCAATTGGAAGGAGTTTGACCACGGCCATTTTATCTTAATTTACTTTTTCAGAGTCCTCTATGTCTTTCAAACAGAAAAGGCCAAGAACAAATGAAAAGCAGAACTTTCTAAAATTCAACCTTTGTTCGACAGGCTTGAATCAAGTCTATTTTTCTTGTAGTCCTTTGACATTTTTGCAGTTCATGATCAAAGACCAGCCTGTCTTTTCTACCCACTAAACATTAAGAAGATGTTAAAAGAAGAAACTTAATTTATGACTGTAAAGACCAAGAACATTTTTCACATTACGTAATTAAAACTAGGTCAGATAGCAAGGAAGAGAGAGAAAGAGAGAAGAGGTTGTCTAAATATCACACTGATAAATGACTAAACCACCTTGAAACAATTCCTCAACCATTTCTCACTTTATATAGACATGTCCTCGGGTGTTCGTCTTTGCATTTACAGAATGTTTAGTTACTAGGATATCAAGTTATCCAACTCTCCCCTAGGTTTGTTTGCCAAATGTTGCAGATGGAGCTAAAATGATCCTCGGTAATTTGCTGTTCTCTAAATACAAAGGGCAAATTTCTTTGCAGTCAGCGCCACAGACCTCTATTGCATATTCTGCAGTCCTTCCCTGGGCAGAGAGCCCATTAATATTTGTGGAAGTCCCACGTGTAGAATCTATGTGACGAGATCTACAGTGCAGATCAGAAAGAATTCTGTCCTGAGCCCAGCTGGGCATTCCAGAGGGGGAATAAGAAATAAACAAAAATAATATCAACAAGTGGGGGAAAAATGCACTGACTCTGCAAGCTAAGGATTTGTGACTCTTCTGTGAATCGTATAAAATATCCTCCATGGTGCAATTTGGTGGATGAGGTAAAGCCCAGAAATAACCGGGGGAATAAGATGCCAGAAAAAAAGAAAAATAAGTCAAGGAAATCACTCAAAGTACTGTTTGATAGCCTTCCAGGAAGTCATTCTTCTGGAACACCCAGAACATTATTGACAAAGGGGTGGTTTTGTGTGTTCAGTTTTGGTTGATTCTGAAACGTGGAAGGGATTAATTGCAACAAGTGGACTGGAAGATGTTTTGAGTTTTCCCCCGTGGAGTTCTGCTGATTAACTTCAAAGCCAGCTCCCTTTACTCTCTCCGAGTAGACTACCCTTGCATAGACTGAAAGCCCCACGTAGGCCAGGAACAGTGTCTGATCTGATTAACTTATATCTACCCCAGCACTTTATTATTATTTGTTTATTGGAATTCCCCACCTTTAATTGTCTCTCTAAATCATCTCTTAGAGCCCCAATAACTGGGAGCTCCCTGAGTTAGGGAACTATGCTACCAACTCTACCAAACTCTCTCAAATGCATGTTCTACATTAATAAATAAATAAATTGTGGTATTTGTTAAGCGCTTACTATGTGCAGAGCACTGTTCTAAGCGCTGGGGGATACAAGGTGATCAGGTTGTCCCACGTGGGGCTCACAGTTTTAATCCCCATTTGACAGATGAGGTAACTGAGGCACAGAGAAGTTAAGTGACTTGCCCAAGGTCACACAGCTGACCAGTGGCAGAGCCGGGATTAGAACCCAGGACCTCTGACTCCCCAGCCCGCGCTCTTTCCACTGAGCCACGCTGCTTCTACATTAAGGTTACCACTCAAAAATATCACTGAATGGCTGGCTAGATTGCAGGAAAGTTTGGCTTGAGAGCTTCAGAGAGCCACACAACTTTCTAGTTGACCTTAGCAAAGGAGCAGTAAGGCCTGCCACTGCCAGAGATCAGAGTATACATTTTCCTGAGAATGAAGTTGACAATGAACCCATCAGTTGAACCTTCACAACATCACTAAAATACACTCTTTCCTCTCCATCCAGATTGTTACCACATTAATCCAAGCATTTTTCCTATTCCACCTTGATTACTGTTGTCAAACTCCTTGCTGACCTCCCTCCTGTATCTCCCTACTCCAGGCCATACTTCCCCTTGCCAACCGGATCATTTTTCAACAAAACCATTCAGTCGTTGTTTCCCCATTCCTCAAGAACCTCTAGGGGTTGCCTCTCCACCTCCATCTCAAATAGAAATTCCTTACCATCAGCTTTAAGCACTCAATCACTTTGCCCTCTCCTTTCCTTATTTCCATGCCACTACATAACCCAGCCCCACACTTCGCTTCTCTAACCTACTCAATGTATCTCGATCTCATCTATCTCACCGCCAAACCCTCACTCACATGCTGCCTCTGGCCTGGAATGCCCTCTCCGTGGCTCAGTGGAAAGAGCTCGGGCTTGGGAGTCAGAGGTCGTGGGTTCAAATCCCTGCTCTGCCACTTGTCAGCTGTGTGACTGTGGGCAAGTCACTTAACTTCTCTGGGCCTCAGTTACCTCATCTGTAAAATGGAGATTAAGACTGTAAGCCTCACGTGGGACAACTGATTACCCTGTATCTACCCCAGCACTTAGAATAGTGCTCTGCACATAGTAAGCACTTAACAAATACCAACATTATTATATCTGACAGACAATTACTCTTCCCACCTCTGAAGCCTTATTGAAGGCACATCTCCTCCAAGAAGTCTTCCCTGTTTAAGCCCCCATTTCCTCTACTCCCATTCCCTTCTGCTTCACCCTGGCACTTGGATCTGCTCTCTTTATTCATCCCTCCCTCATCTCCACAGCACTCATACACATATCCATAATTCATTTATTCATATTAATAATTCACATTATTCATATATCATTTGTATTATTTATTCATATTAATGTCTCCCCCTCTAGACTGTAAGCTCTTTTATGGGCAGGAAGCATGTCTACCAACTCTGTTATACTGTGATTGTGTGCTCTCCCTAGCTCTTAGCACAGTGTTCTGCACACAGTAAGCTTTCAATAAGTATGGTTGATTGATGGGTGATTAGAAGAAAATGAATCAAGAGTCAGACACCCTCAGCTGGCCAAGCCACCCAGAAATGGGCCTAATCAAAGCCCAGGAGTTTATGGACAATGATGTAGGTGAAGTGAAGTTAGCTGAAGAAGGACATTTTTGGTAGATTCTCTGACCTTATAATGCCATTAGCTCTGGGGGCCTCCTGATGTGAGAAAATATTTATATAACTTTTACTTTGTGTTGAACCTGGGAAACTGGAAGGCAAGCTGAAAAAGGAAAACAACTGAGTAAATTCACTGCGATTTAACGGCAAACTGCCCCCAACCTCATTCTCAGTATGTCAAGCCAGGAATTAATAAATTTGTAGCTACTGATTTAGCTACAACTGAGACCAAGTCACCATCAGATTGCTAGGTGGGGATTTGGAGACAAAGCAGTTGGACTTTGATAGTGCTTTTGGATATATTCTCCTTCTCCCAGAAATGCATGATTGACAGGTGATGCCCTGAGATGATGTTTATCCTGCATTTTCCCCCATCCTGACCTCAGGGCTCAATCTAGAGCCACTGAGGCCTGCAACAGAGTGAACTGACCAAGGCTGTCCACCTGCCATGATCAGTGCAAACTGCGCTGGACTGTGGTCAAGAAAACTAGTGACTAATCTCCTCTATCTCTGGTTTGAAAAACAAAATAGAACTAAAGTACTCAGACAACAAGTTATTGGTGTTAATTCCAGGATACTTCAGATTAGCTGCTACAGTGCAGGATTTATTTCTTAAATGCTCTGACCTCCCCATGTTCTTGCTGATGACCCCATCACTGTGCCTTACACTTCTCCCCCATGTTTGGCTCCTATCAGCTTACTCCCATCTCCACCCCTCATGCTGTCTCCCTACCTGCCATTCCACATAAAGACCTCAACAAAGTGTGGCCTGGAGAACTCCTGCTCCATCATTCTTGACCTGTCCCTAATCCAGTCACTGCTCCTTCTCATTATCACTGAAACCTGGCTCTCCCCAAATCACATGCTGTCACCCCTACTACTCTCTCTAGAGGGGGCCTCATCTTCTGCCACTTCCCAAGACTCACTGGGAAAAGAGAGGAAGTTGGCTTCCTTTCTCCATCCCTAGACTAATCCTCAGAGTCCTCAACATCCACATGAATGCTCCCAGTGAACTTTCCACTGCCTGCTTCACCTCAGTCCTCAACTCCCTCGACCTCCTTCTCCACCCAATCTCACCCACTCACCAAGCCAATCTCACCCACTCACCAACTTGGACATACACTCGGTCTCTTCATCTCTACTCATTGCACAATCTCCAACCTCACCAATTCTGACATTCCAAATTCCCCCTCATATAACCCCTTACCACAAACCAGTCCTATTCCCACAAAAATACCTCAAATCTTTTGATTCCTTCTAATTTTTAAAATCATCGTGGCCCATCTGATCTCCATACCCAACATACCTTCTCTTGATACACAAATCCACATCCTCCAACACCAACCTCTCAACTGAATTCAATTTCCTGCACCACTCTCCTTGGTCAATCTCATACCACCAACCCACAGCCCTGGATCATCTCTATAGTATGCTTCCTCCACTCTTGTGAATGAGCTGCAGAGCACTGGTGTTGCAGGTCCAGACACTAAGCTTAACACATCCGCCTCAAATTCATCCTCACCTCATTCTGCCCTCTCCTTCACCCAGCTACAATACTCCTCCATCCTTATTGACTCTCATGCCCACTGCCTGCAGCTGCTGTTTCAGACTTTTATCTCCTTCCTCAAACTCTCTCTCCCCTATCCCTTACATCTCTTGGCCCTAATGACATGGTCACATACTTTGTTGGTAAAATTGAAATTATTAGGTGTGGTCTCTCTAAAATCTCCCATACTTCTCTCTAAGCCCTGCTTCCTCCTGCCCCATCTTCGACTATCCCATCCATCCCAACAGTATCTCAAGAGGAGATCCTCTGCCTCCTCTCAAGTTCTACCCTAACTGCAACTGGGACACCAACTCTTCTCACCTCAAGTAATCGCCCCTTCTCTTTTTTCCTCCCTGAACACCATCTTCAACCTTATACTTTCCAATATCTCCCCCACCACTACATTCAAATAAGTCCATATATCCTAAAAAAAAACACCTCCCTTGATCCAATGGCACCTTCTAGTTATCATGGCATAGTGGACAGAGCACACGCTTGGCAGTCAGAAGGCCATGGGTTCTAATCCTGACTCCAGTGTTTGTCTGCCACGTGAACTTGAGCAAGTCACTTCATTTCTCTGTGCCTCGGTTAACTCATCTGTAAAATGGGGATTAAGAGTGTGAGTCCCATGGGGGACAGGGTCAGGGTCCAACCTAATTTGCTTGTACCCACCCCAGCACTTAGTACATTGCCTGGCACATAGTAAGCACTTAACAAATACCATAATTATCATTATTATCATCCCACCTCCCTTCTACCTCTCTTCTCCAAACCCCTTAAGCAAATTGTCTACACTTGCTGCCTCTGCTTTGTCTCCTCCAACACTCTTCTTGACTCCCTGCAATCTGGCTTCCATCCTCTCCACTCCACAGAAACAGACCTCTATAAAGTCATCAGTGACTTTCTTCTTGAAATTACCAATGGCCTATACTCCATCCCAATCTTCCTTGACCTTCTACATTACGGGCTGCTCCCTTCTCCTAGAAATATTATCTATATTGGCTTTACCAAGACTCTCCTCTCCTAGTTCTCCTCCTAAATCTCTGGTCTCTCCCCATTTTCTTTCACTGACTTCTCTGCCTCCTACCTTCTAACTGCAAGGGTGCCTCAAGGCTTAGCTCTGGGTTCCCTTCTTTTCTCCATATGCACCCACTTCCTTGGAGAACTCAGTTGCTCCAACCACTTCATCTGCCATCTTTACATGGATGATTCTCAAATCTACCTCTCCAACTCTAACATCTCTCTTTCTCTTCGGCCTTACATTTCCTCCAGCCCTGAGGATATGTGTACTTGGATGTCTCACCGACACCTCAAAATCACGTTTCCAAAACAGAACTCTTCAACTTCCCCCGTAAAGCCTGTCCTCACCCTGATTTTCCTATCACTGTGGGAAGTACCACCATCTTCCATGATTCCCAAGTTCATAAACTTGGCATTAGCCTCAAACTATAGCTCTTATTCAATCTGCACATTCAATCTGTCATGAAATCTTGTGAGTTCTACCTTCACAATATCTCTAGAATCAGCACTTTCCCCTTCATCCAAACTGCTATCATGCTTATCCAAGCACTTATTTCCCATCTTGACTACTCCATCAATCTCCTTGCTGACCTCCCTGCCTCCTGTCTCTCTCCTCTCCAACATTTTTTGGGAAAAGACATTCAGTTCATATCTCCCCACTCTTCAAAAACCTCCAGTTGTTGCCCATCCAATCCATATCAAACAGAAATTCCTTTCCATCCACTATATCACACTCAATCTGATCTATCCCTCCTAAGCAATCTTATAATAATAATGCCATTTATTAAGTTCTTACTATGTGCAAAGCACAGTTCTAAGCGCTGGAGGGATACAGGGTGATAAGGTTGTCCCTCGTGGGGCTCACAGTCTTAATCCCCATTGTATAGATGGGGTAACTGAGGCACAGAGAAGTTGTGACTTGCCCAAAGTCACACAGCTGACAAGAGGCAGAGCTGGGATTAGAACCCATTACCTCTGACTCCTGAGCCCATGCTCTTTCCACTGAGCCATGCTGTGATCTCCTACTACAATCCAACCCACACACTCCACTCCTCTGGCACCAACTCCTTTTTCTTTCTTTTTTTTTTACAATATTTGTTAAGCATTTACTATGTGCCAGGCACTGTCCTAAGTGCTGAGGGAGACTCAAGCCAGACTGGACACAGTCCGTGTCCCTTGTGGGGTTTACACTTTTAATCCCAGATGATGTAACTGAGGGATAGAGAAGTTAAGTGACTTGCTCAAGGTCACACAGCGAACAAGTGGTAGAGCCGGGATTAGAATCCTGGTCCTTCTGACTCCCAAGCCTGTGCTCTACCCACTAGACCATGCTGCTTCTTTTTGTACCTCAGTCTTATCTATTTTGCCTCTGACTCCTTGTACACCTATTGCCTCAGGCTTGGGACTTCCTTCCCCTTCATATACATCAGTCCACTACTCTCCCCATCTTCAAAGCCCACCTAAAGTTTCATCACCTCCAGGAAGCCTTCCCTGAACAAACCCCCATTTCCCCTATCTTCCCTCCCCTCTGCCATTGACTATGGTATTTGGCTGTGTACCTTTTAAGCATTTTGATAATCACTCCAGCCCCACAGCACTTATGAAATACCCTGATGCTCTACTAGTTCCCCTATCTTAAATTTATTTCAATGTCTGTCTCCTCCTGGCCATTGTAAACTACTTATGGGCAGAGTTGATGTCTTGTTGTTGTCTTATGCTGTCAAGTCATGTCTGACCCATAGTGACGCCACAGACATATCTCTCCCTGAACACCCCACTTCATCTGCAATCACTCTGGTAGCGTATCCAAAGAGTTTTCTTGGTAGAAATACGGAAGTGGTTTACCAATGTCCCCATCCACACAGTAAACAAGTCTCCGTCCTCAATTCTCTCCCATACCACTGCTGCCCAACACAGGTGAGTTTTGACTTGTAGCAGATTGCCTTTCACTCACTAGCCACTGGCCAAGCTAGGAATGGAATGGGTATGCCTCTGCTTGACTCTCCCTCCTGTAGTCGTGACTGATACAGTACTGGAAACTCTCCAGGTACTCCCCTGAGAGGGGAGGAGAGGGGAGGGTTAATGTCTACCAACTCCAATACGTTGTACTTTTATAAGCGCTTAGTACAATACTCTGCACACATGAATTTTTCAATAAATACCACTGAGTGATTGATTTGAAGTTTTTTCCACCTCTGAAGAGTTCACCTTTAAAAGGCAAAAAATCAATTTTGTTTTGCTTCGTTTAGACTTCACTGATTGTATTTATTGACTATCTACTCTGTACTAAGCATTTTGGAGAGTACAATACAACCGAATTGGTAGGCAAGGTGTTCACAAGCTACAAGGGTTGACAGACGTTAAAAGAAATTACAGATACATAAGTAAGTTCTGTGGGGCTGAGGATGGAGCAAATATCAAGTGTTAAAAGGATATATATCCAAGTGCATAGACGCCAAAGAAGGAAGAGGGAGTAGGAGAAAAGAGGGTTTAACTGGGGAAGGCCTCTTGGAGGAAATGTGATTTTAATAAAGCTTTGAAGGAGGGGAGAGTGGTGTTCTGGTGAATATGGAGGGGGAGGGAATTCCAGGCCAGAGGGAGGATGTGGGCAAGGGGTTGGCAGTGAGACAGATGAGATCAAGGTACAGTGAGTAGTTTGGTGTTAGAGAAGGAAAGTTTATGGACTGGGATGGAGTGGAATTCCTGTTGTGCAGAAGGGATATATGAATTTTCTGTGAAAAATAGAATATATTGTTTCTCTTCTGTCAGTGTAGCATTCCTCTCTCCTCCCTAATGCTAGTGAATTTTTATATTGGTATGATCATTTTAAAGGCAATTTTGCTGACGTTTTGCTCTAAATCCATGGGTTTCTAGCTGACCAGAATACACCCGCAATATCCTTTTTTAATTACAGAATGAAAAAATAAATTGCATAGCACTTAAGCAACATACTTGCTCCAGAGTAAGTCAATGGAAAAGTTGAGAATAACTGCAACATGGCATTAGTGGAAAGAGAACAGGTCTGGGAGTCAGAAGGTCATGGGTTCTAATCCTGGCTCTGCCAGTTGCTTACTGTGTGACCTTGGGCAAGTCACTTCATTTCTCTAGGACTCAGCAACCTCACCTGTAAAATGGGGAGTGAGACTGTGAGCCCCAAATGGGACAGGGACTGTAGTCCAGACTGATTTGCTTGTTATCTTTCACAGCATGAAGAACAGTGCCTGGTATGTAGAAAGCACTTAACAAATGCAATAATTATAATTAGTATTATTATCCAATTCCTAGTCCCTGACAAGTCCCTGACTACATTTCCTCCCATCTTAGCTCTATTTGAATTCACATGGATGCTCAAGTAATGGATTCTGAGCCAATATCAATAGTAACAAAATACAATTTATAATTTAATTAAAATTAGCTTACCCTAACTATAAGAAATTCTTCCTTGATATTCTTGAATCACTTAATAATAAATAATCAGACTCTCACTGGTTCCCTCTTTTGCTTCAGGCCTTTAACTCCTCTACTTCATCACAACATGGTGAAAAAGAACAAATTATTAATGAAGAAATATCTAGGGGCTTAAAAAAGTTTTGCTTATCTGTATTCTTGACAGAATGTCTAGGAAAAATGTAAAGTTCTCAGAGATATTACTTGGAAACAGTATGTTTCTCAGCTTTATCTTGGGCTGATTTGTTTTTCTTTACTCTCAGTTTTGACACAAGGCAACATTGGCCTTTAATGGCTCTTTCCAGCTAGCATAATTATGGAATTCTCAGTCCCCTATGTTTCCCACCTGCAAATACATTTTCGTAAAGCTGTGCACAAACCTGCAGGCACAAACCAGTACATACATGTATCTGTGAACAACGTTTGGAGGAAAGAGCTTGCCAAGGAAAAATACAGGGAAAGAGTGAAGGGAAGAGAAGGCTCTCTGAACCAGGTCTGGGAGAGGAGAAAGAATATTCTGGAAACCTACCTCTTTGCTATCCAAAAGTAAGATATTTCTTCTTCTAAAGGCAGGCAAGAAAGCTCAGGAAAGACATTGAGAAGTCTGGAGGGTACACCTTTTCTGTGGATACTTTTACAAAGTTTTACATTTTTCATCTTCAGTTTGTTTAATATGGGTCCAACTGGAAGGTGACTTAGGAGTGATCAACTATTATGATTTTTGGGGAGTTAAAATCACTGGGGTGGTCTGAAGCAGTCATCAGGATAAGCAAATGTTTTCAAGTCACAGAAAGGACAAGTTGTAAAGAAAGAATTCATTTGAAGAAAAAAAAAGTGGCATCCAATATCTTTTAAATAGAGCAAGGGGCTGTTGTTGATATCCTTTTTCTCTCAGATGGAAAAAACATGGGGTGAAGGCAGTAAAAACAGAGACTCAAGTGATAAGGAAATCCCCCACAAAAAGTTCAAAAGACTGAAACAACAAAAAGGAAATGGTTCAAATGGTCAGAGAAGCAGGTAGAAAGATTTGAATAACACAGAGGAATAAAATGTGTACTGGCTACCCTAAGAAAAACGCATTGATACATGTATACAGTCAGTGCAAAATTTCTGTATCGTGATTCAGAGTTTGGATGTTTAACATTTACAAGTTAAATCTTCTCATATGGTCAAGTTGGCCCAGAGTATGAAATTGCTGTTTGTTTGTACTCCAGGAACTCCATTGTTTTGGATCTTGCCGATTTTTAAAGGAAACAGTAAAAGCGTGTCTAGTCTTTCTGAGTGCCTGTGCCCCAGAGAACACCCAGCAGGCATTCCCCCGTAACACTTGTCCTTCAAGAGAACCCAGGGTTTGGGTACCCCAATAAACTATATCATCCCACTGTCTATCCTGGGGCTCAGACTGATTCACTGAAAATGAAAATTAAGGGCGTACCTCATACTGACCACTCTGTTGAGCACTGAAGTAGATGATTATGACATGTGTTAAGCGCTTACTACATACCAGGCACTGTTCTAAGTGCTGGGGTTGATAGAAGGTAGTCAGGTTGTCCCACATGTGACTCACAATCTTAACCCCCATTTCACAGATGAGGTAACTGAGTCTCAGAGAAGTGAAGTGACTTGCTGAAGGTCACACAGTAGACAAGTGGTGGAGCCGGGATTATAACCCATGACCTTCAGACTCCCAGGCCCGTGCTCTATCCACTATGCCATGCTTACAAACAAACAGTCCAAAAAATGATCTCTCACCCTCAAGGGCTCACCATCCACAAAGAGAAGGGCACAAACAAAGGAAAAGGAAAAGAATGTTTGGCTCTGCTAAATCTTCTGTGTAACCTCGGACAAGTCACTTAGGTTCTCCATGTCTCAATTACCACACCAGTAAAAGGGGGAATTAAGTCTGTGAGCCCTATGTGGGACACAGACTAAGTCTAACCTGGTTAACTTGTATCTATCCCAGTACGTAGAGAAGTGCCTGACACAGACTAAGCACTTAACAAATACCATTAAAAAATGGGAGCCATTGTTGAACCAAAGATAGTTCAGAAATTAAGAATATTAATTTCATGGGAAAATATTTTTAGAGTAGGAGGTCCTCAGAAGCCCCATAACTCCCATTCACTTTGTGCACAACTGCACAGTACTGCATTCTATTCATTTATATTGATGCCTGTTTATTTGTATTGATGTCTGTCCCACTCCATCTAGACTGTGAGCTCATTGAGGGCAGGGATTGTTTCTCTTTATTGCTGTATGGTACTTTCCAAGTGCTCAATACAGTGTTCTGCACACAGTAAGCACTCAGTAAATACGATTGATTGAATGAATGTATTCAACCATTCAATAATGAGATGATTTTGAGTTCAGAATGCCAGGCACAATTCTGAGAGTACATTCTGAAAAAGAGAAAAAACTGTAGCATTCCCACTGAAATTACTCTTTAGATTTTTTTTTTTCATCTGGTCCAATCCCCCACTAAACAGATGGGTTCCATGAAGGAAATGCAGCTCTATGTGGGAGACAGGAAGAGAGGAAGAGAAAACCAAGGCAGATTCTAGGGAATGGGCAAAAGTAGGGCCATCCATTCCTGACCTGGATAACACTGCTTTTTATTTCAACAGGCAGATTGGCAGATGTGCCCACCAATCAGATGCCATCTGAGCCCCTCTTCCCAACCCTAGTGCATTAGTTCTGTGAGTTGTTCATTCAGTAGTATTTATTGAGCGCTTACTATGTGCAGAGCACTGTATTAAGCATTTGGAATGTACAATTCAGCAATAGATAGAGACAATCCCTGCCCAGTGATGGGCTCACAGTCTAATCAGTTGAGTTTTATCTCAACAGGAGCATTGGCAGATGTGCCCATCAATCAGATGTTGCCAGTGGGAGCCAATGAGAGGAAGCAGCCCATGACAACCCATAAAGCAGTGCTTTTAACTCCTGGAATATGATCAAAGAAAATCCTCCATGTACTTGGCAAGGTGTAGCAACTCTTAGTTTATTGGATTCTCTGACTTTACCCCAGTGGAGTGAACCTCTTTGTTTTCAATCCAGGATCACCTTGGCTGTTTCAAAACCTGCTACAGAAACGTTCAGAAAGAGATCTGTATCTTCAACAGATCCTTCAACAGAAAAAAGCTGTGAAACCTATTCAGTGCACTAAGTCTTACTCCCATTAACAGATACACAACCTTGAAACCAGTAGTGAGGTGAGGTGAATCTTGAAGGTTGCAAATGAAGTGATTTTAAACCACTTAAAGGAACAGAAGAAAGATCTCCAGAACATGAACACATTCTAATCTTGGGAGGGAAATTAATGAAAGACAGCAAACAGCTAAAAGAAGAAGCTCTAGTGGAGTAGAGGGCACTAATAAGGAAGACAGAGTATCGGGGAAAACCAGAGGGAATGAAATAAGACAGAGCATTCAAGAGGAAAGTCTGCAAGAATAATGACTAAGCCTTTAAAACTACAATAGCATCAGAGGAGAGAAAGGAAGTAGGGGAAGGCTAATGCAATACCTGGATTCCCCTTTTCTCATTTCCCTGATTATCTTTCCAGCCTGCATGTTAACCCAAGGACAGGTCAAAAAAGCCACTCCTAAGGACTGATAACTCCGCTGAATATTTTTCTTGGATTTCTTTTTGTTTGCCTGATTTTAGGTATTTGTTAAGTGCTTCATTCATTCATGCATTCATTCAATAGTATTTATTGAGCACTTACTACGTGCAGAGCACTGTACTAAGCACTTAGAATGTACAATTCGGCAACAGATAGAGACAATCTCTGCCCAATGACGGGCTCACAGTCTAAACGAAGGAGACAGATAGAAGAGCAAAACAGAACCAAACAAAACAACATCATCAAGATAAATAGAATCAAAGAGATATACACCTCATTAACAAAATAAATAGGGTAATAGCATAGAAATGAGCACAGTGCTGAAGGGAGGGAAAGGGGAAAGTGCAGAGGGGGGAGGGGGAGGGGAAGGGGGAAGGGAGGGGGAGCTTACTATGTGTCAGGCACTATACTAAACACTGGGATAGATACAAATTAATCAGGTTGGACATCATTCCCATTCTATATAGGGCTCACAAGTCTTGATAGCCATTTTACAGATGAGGTATCTGAGACACAGAGAAATTAAGTGATTTGTTCAAGGTCACACAGCAGACAAGTGGCAGAATTGGGATTAGAATCCAGGTTATTTGCCACAGTATGCTCCTTGAGGACAGGGATCATGTCTACTTACCCCATTGTATACTCACAAACCTCAATATAATGTTCCACACACAGCAAACACTCAATAAATGGCACTGATCAATGGAGGGAAATCACATGGCAGGTTTTAATGTCTCTACCAGCAAGCAAGGAGGTCCTCCTATATTGGCCTAGTATAGGGGCCTATGCATATACAGAGCACATGGTCTTTTACTAGCAAGTAGCATGGCATAACTGGATGGGTTGGGGGTGCTAACCCAGTGCTTACTGGTTTGTCTCAGGCTACTGTCTGGACATCAATCTCTGCCAAATCTGTGATGTGTCAAGAGGAGCTTGATAGCTCTGAAAGATATGTGTTTACCAACTCTCCAACTGTCTGCACCCAGCTTTTCCAGTCCTTTGTAATCATTGCCATTTTTTAATCACCTTTTTCTCTCTGGTGTTCCTCCCACTCTTCCATTCTGCCTTCCTTTGGTGGCCTTCATATGTGATTCTCATCACTGTAAACCCTTCACAGTGTAGCTTTAGTTTCAAAAAGCCACTTCAGAATCACAAAAGTATACCACACATTGGCCTAACACATCTCACTGAAATTTTTTATTTTGAAAGGGAGAGGGGAAGCTGAAGGCATAAATTATGTAGATTTTGGGATGCTTTTGATACAGTGTCTCACGAAAGATATATTAAAGTATGGAAAGAACAGAGAAGGTTTTTTGATTAAATAATGAAGTAAAATTAATATTTGAGTGTGGACAGTTAGAAATGGCCTCTCAGGATAGTGTCTGGAGAGTTTCCAGTACTCTACCAGTCTTGGCTATGGGAGGGAGAGTCAAGCAGAGGCACACTCGTTCCATTCCTAGTTTAGGCAGTGGCTAATGAGTGGAAGGCAATCTGTTACAAGTCAAACCTCACCTGTGCTGGGCAGCAGTGACATGGGAGAGAGTCGAGGGTGGAGATTCAAGTTTACTGCTTGGAAGAAGGCAATGATAAACCGCTTCTGGATTTTTACCAATTAAACTCTACGGATCTGATTGCATATGAAGAGTAGCGCATTGTGGGAGAGATGTGCCCATGGAGTCGCTATGGGTCGGAGACGGCTCGACAGCAGAAGACGAGCAAGTTAGAAATGGAGAGGGGGAATGAGAGCAGAAAAACAGGGACCAGCTTTAGGATTGATTTGCTTCATTTGGATTGATACAAGTAGGTGAAAGAAGTAGGTTAAAAGACATGTTAGGGTTCGAATGCCCCAATGCCTAAGCTATTCTTGGGTTGCAAGTTTTGGAAATTGCCTCAGAGCAGGACTGCTTCCCATACTATAGTACCATGAAGGCTTGGAAGATCTAAATCAATTGCCAAAGGTGCCATATTTCCAAAGCAAGAGTAGCTTTAGCCCTGGAGGAAAGTGACTGAGGGATTCTGGGTTTTGCACCAGGTTAGTCGCCTACCCAAAGGTGGAAGAACGAACAATCTGCCCTTACTGTCCTCTGGATCTGAAACATCATTCTACATGCATCTCCCCACTCCCTAGAAACCTCCAATGACTGTCCATTTCCCTCTGCATCAAGCAGACATTCCAGACCTTGGAGGTTGACACTCAATCAACCAGTCAGTGGTATTTACTGAGTGTTAACTATGTGCAGAGGACTGTACTAAGTGCTTGGGAGGGTGCGGTACAAAATCCACAAGGAGCTTACAGTCTAGAGGAGAAGACAGACATCAATATAAGTAATTAATATTAGTATTAGTATTATTTATATTACATTAATATTAGTTATTTATAATATGTAATTCAAAGATATGTACATAAATGTTGTGTGGTTGAGGGAAATGCTGTGGAGAGCTCAGTCAGGTCTCTCCCTCCTGCTTACTCTCCCTCCTCTCCCACTAAAACTCATCTCTCATGATTGGCTCCTCTAATAATAATAGTAATAATAATAACAATAACAATGGTATTTGTTAAGCGCTTACTATGTGCCAAGCACTGTTCTAAACGTTGATTCCAGCCTATGCACTGTGGTTGTTCTCACCTCCTTTGCTACCCCCCTTTTTGCTTCCCTTCTGCTTGGAACTCCTTCCCCCTTTGCATCTGTCAGACCACTACCTTCCCTGGACCCCAGATGCCCCCCAACACACACACACACACACACACACACACATACACATATACACTTGAAGGCCTTTCTGAAATCACATATATCCCAGGAGTCTTTCCCTGAATAATCTCTCATCTCCCCAACCTCTTTGCCCCTTCAGCACTTCCCTATCAACAAAGCTTTTTGGGTACTCAAACTCATCCCACTCCTCAGCACCCTTGACGGTCCTTATATACTCAGTTGCCCCCAACCTTTCTGTAATTTATTTCAGGTTCTGTCTCTCCTGTTAGATTATAAGATCCTAGAGGCAGAGAACATGTCTACCAACTTAAATGTCCACTCCCAAATGCTTAATGCAGTCTTCTGCACAGAACGAGTGCTCAATAAGCACTATTGATTCACTGACTGATAACTATTACTGATTGAATCCTCTCGTTTCCCTTCACTGTGACCAGGTGAAAAGAATGTGACTGGACACCCCCAGAAACTTCACAGCATAAAGTACTTGGCTGAAAGCATGCTTTCCCTCCTAACTCTTCAGTCCTTCCTCCACCCTCAGCAGAAGCAGAGGGTTCAATCAGTCAGTCAGTCAATTCTATTTACTGAGCACTTACTGTGTGCAAAGTGCTTGGGAGAGTACAATACAATATAAACAGAAACATTCCCTGCCCACAGTGAGCTTACAGTCCAGAGGGGAAGACAGACATTAGCATGAATAAATTACAGATAGGTTCATAACTGTTGTTGGGCTGAGGTGGGGTGAATAAAGGCAGGAAGTCAGGGAGACACAGAAAGGAGTGGGAGAAGAGGAAAGGAGGGCTTACCCAGGGAAGGCCTCTTGGAGGAGATGTGTCTTCAATAAGACTTTGAAGGGGGAGACAATGATTGTTGTCAGATTTGAGGAAGAAGGGCATATATGGGCTGGTAGGGTACAGGGAGCCAGAGGTTGCAGCCCAGACACTCTTTTTTTTTCTCCTAGGAAGATAGGCAGCCAAGAGACATGGGTCCCTCTGCTCAAGTTTAGGGTGATCTTTTTCCTTCCAAACTCACCCCCATAATCAAGTTGGCCAGGTTTTCAGCCATCTGGTCTACCTTCCAGTGGGAGAGAACTGGACTAAATTATAAAATAGAGAGATAGTCCAAAGAGGAAACAGAAGTGTGCATTTTTAAAGAAGTGGGTCTGGAAGCAGCTTGATATGAGCAACCTTAACTAGGTAAGGCCTGATCAGTTCTTGAGGGACACACAGAAGATAAATCAATCAATCATATTTATTGAGTGATTACTGTATGCAGGGCACCACACTTGCAGGAGTACAGTATAACAAAGTTGGTAAATATATTCCTTGCCCACCATGAATTTACATTCTAGAATGGAAAACAGGCATTAACATAAACGAAAATAAATCACGGGTATATATATAAGCATTTTGGTGCTAAGGAAGCATAAAAGAAAAGCATAAAAAGGGACCCCCTTCCCTGTGGCCCATATTATCATCACTATACCCAATGATGGTGTTTCTGTGCTATCAATTTGCAGACATCAATTTTGGAGTCTATAAAAAAGAGGACAAATAAAGGCAGCTCAGAACCACAAAGGGAAAATACCCTGGAACCCAGGTGCCCTTTCTCTCTGTGCAGTGACCTTTCTATATAGGGACCAGGTTCTCAGACTATGAAATTCTATAGACTCTGGAGCTCACCCCTTTGGAATTGGAAAGAATGAGTTCTTGTGCTGGACAGTTTCCGGGTGAACATGAATACAGTTCTAAAAATAGTTGAACACAGCAGTAAACCTAAGTGAAAGTGCTGAATATAAATTGGGTGGAAATGTCCCAGCATAGGGAATAGTAAAGCCAAATCTGGTCTATTTTCTTCTCCTGGCCAACAGATGCAATTCAGAATGGAAAGTGAGTAGGGGGAAGGGGAAAACATGAGCCTCTCTCCTTCCCCACACACCACCTATCTATCGAAAATAAGGAGCCGAGATAGGATTCTTGAATTTCCCTGCCAGGGACACAGCCCATTGTCACTTGTGCTCTGGGCTGGGTTCTTTGCCAAGGTACATGATATAGGTGTGCATTAGCTGGGCACACTTTATCTGATCACATTTCACCCAGCTTGAAGGGGTTTATTTATGACTCACTCTGATTGGTTCCTGCAGACAAGGTCTGATCTGACAGGAACTGATCTGATAGAGAAGCAGCATGGCGTAATAGGTAAAGCACAGGCCTGGGAGTCAGAAAGTCATGGGTTCTAATCTCACTTCCGCCACTTTACTGAATGGCCTTGGACAAGCCACTTCACTTCTCTGTGCCTTGGTTTCCTCATCTGTAAAATGGGAATTAAGACCGCGAGCCCTATGTGGGACAGAGACTGTACGCAACCCGATTTGCTTGTTTCTATCCCAGTACTTAGTATAGAGCCTGGAACATAGTAAGCGTTTAACAAATGCTATAATTATTATTATTAATTGGAAGATCTGCCTATCTTCTGATGCATTAAATCATTAACTCATAGCGAATACAGAGACCTAGAAAGAGAGATTGCTTCTGAAAAATCAAAACCAATGTCCTTCCTTGTCCCCAGTCCTGTTATCCCAGTACACTCATCTCATCATGGCTTGGAGTGGAAAGCACTGCTGCTACCACTGTTGCACCCATAATCCGCTCATAATTGCCTCACAATCCCCCTCCATCAGGGCTCCATCCCTGGGTGAGAGGTGACTCCAGGAAGGCTAGGAGTCTGGCTCAACAAATGCCCCACCCTCCCTCTTCTCCAGCTCCTCAATGTTGGGGGGCAGAGGGGAAGGGAGGTGTCATGTCTGTGTCATTGTTGTCCCCTCCTGGGGGGTGGGGGAGAGTAGGCAGGAGGCAGAGCGGATAACTCCAAGTCACTGTGGTGAGGATATATTCCCACCTCCCTCTTTCACAACTCTGTCTCTTTGTCACTAGGCTGGGGACTAGTATAGTTTAAACCATTCAAAAAAATGGATGAGTCCTTCTAGATTGTAAATTCCTTGTGGGAATGAAACATGTCTACTAACTCTATCATACTGAACTCTCTCAAATGCTTAGTACAGGGATCTGTGGACAGTAACCACTAGAATACTATAGATTGATTGATGAGGCAGCAAAATACTGTGGCGGCTTATTTGCTTATCTTGGACAACTTCCCAAATGAAAGGGTTGTAGTCATAATGAACCCAATCCTTGGGGAACCCTTTGCTGGTAGGGCAAATGTTTCCTCAGGTATGGAGGTGGTTGAGGGGCATCAGTAGATTTGTCTAATCTCTCTATACCTTCCTCACAAAGAGCCTACTGAAGGAAAGGGGAAACTGGGACTCCAGATGGTGTACCATATTAGACTCCAACTTTGGGAGATAAAACTGTGGTCTGTTTTGCTGTACACCCATAAATGAGGATTGAATAAAATTAGCCGTCATGAATTTAGTACTACTAAAGAAAAATATGAAATTAGGAACCCAAGAGAAAGTTTAGCCAGTGTCCATGACTGAGCCAAACAACCGAACCAGGTAAGAATTAAGATGGAATCTAATTAGCAACACGAATGAAGAAAGGTCCCAACAGAGAATACTAAAGACAAGTTCTGCAAAGTAACAAGAGAAGCAGCGTAGCTCAGTGGAAAGAACACGGGCTTGGGAGTCAGAGGTCATGGGTTCAAATTCCGGCTCTGCCACTTGGCAGCTGTGTAACTGTGGGCAAGTCACTTAACTTCTTTGTGCCTCAGTTACCTCATCTGTAAAATGGGGGTGAAGATTGTGAGCTTCACCCCAGCACTTAGAACAGTGCTCTGCACATAGTAAGTGCTTAACAAATACCAACATTATTATTTATGGCCATTGAAGTATAAGACTGTCAGGGTCAAACTCAGAATCCGATTAACAAAAGTCATTAAGTTTGATCATTTGGCCTGCCTGAGAGCTTGGCTTTGGGAAAAATCTGAGAAGGTTTAGTCTATCATAACCCCAAATTATGATATCACCTAAATTAACGTGCTCCAGCTCTCATAAATAAAAAAATAAATGATGCTATTTGTTAAGCATTTACTATGTGCAAAGCACTGTTCTAAGTGCTGGGGGATACAAGGTGATCAGGTTGTCCCACGTGGGGCCCACAGTCACACAGCTGGCAAGTGGCAGACGCGGAATTCGAACTCATGACCTCTGACTCCCAAGCCCGGGCTCTTTCCACTGAGCCACGCTGCCCCAGTATCACTTGGGAAGATAAATAAATGACAACATGAAGGTCTCTCCTGATAGTATCTCAGGGAGAGAAGACAAAGGATATATCATAGTCAAAGAGTCATCCCCAACTGCTTCACATCCCTTCACTCTGCTCTTGGGAGAACTCAATTCTACCCCTGAGTGGAGTTTTCCCCCTATTGTCTGAGAAGCCAGATCCCTCCCAGAATATTCCAAATAACCCTGGGAGTGTCACTGGGGTTAGTCTGGCTCTCTGCCAGACCAGTGGCCTTGACAACAGCTCCACGGAGCTGAAAGATGTGGGAAGAATGAAGGTGAATTGTGAAGCCACCACCAAGGTCAAAAAAACCATAGGAACACAGAGGCAGCCCTCGTCCTAACTATGTGGGGCTTTTGGTTTTGGAGTCCTAGCTGTAGTTTTCAGCGGGAAGTAACACTATTCTGGGACCAAGTAGTGATTTTTCTGGGTTTATAGCACCAAATTAGTAAAAGATGGCACTCAGACCCAAGAGAGGCCCTGTAGTAGGGCCTAAGCCAGATGCTGAGTAGATCAATTTGTCGGGTAGGATGGGTGCAGCTAGTGTTTGGAGCTCGCTGGGGTGGAGACGCCATGTGAGTGGGCACTGCCAAACCAGGCTCTCCTTGAGGAAGGTGAACTCACCCAAACCCCAGTCCTGACTGAATCTTGTGCCCTGTAAAATATAGTTCCCCTAATGGTTCCACGATGGATTATCATCATTTTGAGCTGCAACTCATTCATCTGGCAAAGTCGTCCTAGATAAAGTAGTACGGTGTCTCGCCGCCTCAGCCAGTGTCTAAGTGGTTTGAACTACAGAGTCTCTATCCTACTAACAGTGGGGTGGAGCTGGGGAAGAGGGAAGTGGGACAGTCTCATGAGCCAATTTCTACCCCTCCAGGGATTATGGAGGGGAATATGCCATGTGGAAGCTGCTCTGGTTTTTCCTTCACCCCACGAAGAGCTGAGATGTAGCTTTATTAGACTCATGGGGGTGGTGATGTGAGGTTGGAAGGGAGAATGTGGCAGAGTAGTGGAGCTGGGGTCAACAGGAAAGGATTCTGATTTTGATTTTTCAGAAACATTCTCTATCTCTATCCCAATGTCCGACTATGATTTCACTGTGCCAGAAGACTGGCAAGTCTTCTGATCAATTAGATTCTATCTGCTGGAAACATTCAGAGGAAACATGACGTGTCTACCAATTCTGTAATACTGTACACTCCCAAGTGCCTACTACAGTCCTCTCACTGACTGACACAGATCATGAGTGTATTATAACCCCTCAGCTGGATGAAGAAGGATCAGATATGGGCTCCCAGAGACAGTGGTAATCCAATCAAAACTATGTTAAAGCAATTCTCACTTGTACCCACCAGCCTCTCTGTACCCCTCCCACCAAGCAAGAAGTGTTGCTCGTTAGCATTTTAAATAGTGTTCCTTGATACAGGAAAGAGAAATGTTTGTGATACTTTAAAGACACAGAACTTGGAAATGCTTCTTGATTCATTAACCAGATAGTTACAAATTCACAGTAGTGACAATCGTTCTCTCACCACACTTCACACTTAGCTAAGAAGTCAGCAGAGAACTTCACACTTCATTGAAAATCCATTAAAACAATTACCAGGTCGTTAGCATGGACTTTTAAGTATGAGCTTGGAAAACTCACTTACTAAATAATTTTCTTTGTTACACCCCTTAGCTCTATTAATTTGGCCTTCCACCATTACTGGCCCTATTGCTTCCCCTAATAACAATAATAATATTTATGGCATTGGTTAAGTGCTTACTATTTCCAAGTACTGTACTAAACTCTGGATTAGATAAAAGATAATAAGGTCAAACTGGTACTCACAGTCTAACTACTGCTGGCCCTATTCGATCAATCAATCACTCCTACTTACTGAGTACTTCTGTGTGCCAAGCATGGTACAGAGTTGGTAGACATATTCCCGCTCACAACAAATTTACAGTCTAGAGGTGGAGACCAACTTTAATATAAATTAACAAATTCAATTACAGATGTGTACATGCTTACTATGGGGCTAAGGGAGGGGTGATTACAGGTTCCAAGCCAAGTGTAAGGGTGGTGCAGAAGGGAGTGGGAGAAGAGGAAATGATGGTTTAGTCTGGGAAGGCTTCCTGGAGGAGATGTGCCTTCAATAAACCTTGAAGGTGGGGAGAGAAATTGTCAGGTATATAGAAGCAGAATGGTGTAGTGGACAGAGCACGAATCTGGGAGTCAGAAGGTCACGGGTTCTAATCCCAGCTCTGCTACTTGTCTGCTCTGTGACCTTGGGTTTGTTTTGTTCTGTTTTGCTTTGTTGTCTGCCTCCCCCATTTAGACTGTAAACCCATTATTGGGAAGGGATTAGCCTTATCTGTTGCTAAATTGTACTTTCCAAGCACTTAGTACAGTGCTCTGCACATAGTAAGCAGTCAATAAATAAAAATTGACTGAATGGCATTCAATAAATAAAAATTGACTGAATGGATGAATGTCTTCACTTCTCTGGGCCTCAGTTACCTCATCTGTAAAATGGGGATTGAGACTGTGAGCCTTATGTGGGACACAGACTGTGTCCAATGCAATTTGCTTGTACCCACCCCAGTGCTTAGAACAGTGCCTGGCTTACAGTAAGCACTTAACAAATACCATTTTCATTAGTATTATTATTATTTTTCCAGGCCAGAGGCAGTGTATGAGAGAAGCTTCGGGGGTGAGATAGATAAGATCGGGGCAGAACGAGTACATTGGCACTAGAGGAGCGAAGTGTGTTTGCTGGGTTGTAGTAGGACTGAGCTCCTTATCGTCTCTTCCAAACCCTTGTCCTCTCCCTGACTTCCCTGTCACTGTGGATGGCACTACCTTCCTTTCCGTTTCACAGGCCCGCAACCTGGGTGTCATCCCTGACTCTGCTCTCTCATTCACCCCTCACATCCAATCTGTCACCAACACCTGCCAGTCTTACCTTCACAGTATCGCCAAGATCCACCCTTTCCTCTCCATCCAAACTGCTACTTTGCTGGTACAAGGTCTCATAATATCCCAACTGGATTATTGTGTCAGCCTCCTCTCTGATCTCCCTTCCTCCTTTCTCTCCCCGCTCCAATCTATTCTTCATTCCGCTGCCCAGATCATCTACGTACAGAAATGCTCTGGGCATGTCATTCCCCTCCTCAAAAACCTCCACTGGTTGCCTATCAACCTTCGCATGAAACAAAATCTCCTCAGTCTTGGCTTCAAAGCTTGCCATCACCTTGCCCTCTCCTACCTCACCTCCCTTCTTTCTACTGCCCAGCCCTCACACTCCACTTCTCTACCACACCTCCTCACAGTCCCTCGCTTGCGCCTGGCCCACCATCGACCCCTGGCCCAGGTCCTACTGTTGTCCTGGAATGCCCTCCCTCCTCACATCCACCAAACTCACTCTCTTCCTCTCTTCCCCTCACCTCCTCCAGGCTTTCCCAGACTAAGCCCCTGCCCCCCCGCTCCTACTCTCCTCCCCATTTCCCGTTCTCCCACACTCTGCTCTTCCCCTCCCCTCAGCACTGTGAATATTTGTATATATACTATTTATTACTCTATTTTGTTAATGATGTGTCTCTATCTATGATTCTATTTACCTTGAAGACTACTTGTTTTGTTTTGTTCTGTTTTGCTTTACTGTTTGCCTATCTCCCCCGTTTAGACTGTGAGCCTGCTATTGGGCAGGAATTGTCTCTATCTATCGCCGAATTGTACATTTCAACCGCTTAGTACAGTGTTCTGCACCTAGTAAGGGCTCAATAAATACATTTGAGTGAATAAATGAAAAGTAGGTTAGCATCCTCTGAGGGTCGCACCTGGAGAGTTTCCAAGTACCCTACCAGTCACGACTACAGGAAGGTGAGTCAAGCATGGGCAGCACTTAGAACAGTGCTTGGCACATAGTAAGTGCTTAACAAATACCATCATTATTATACCCATTCCGATCCTAGCTTGGGCAGTGGCTAGTGAGTGGAAGACAATCTACTACAAGTCAAAACTTACCTGTGCTGGGCAACAGCTGCATGGGAGAGAGTCGAGGACGGAGAAGGAGGCAATGGTAAACGACTTTCGTATTTTTACTAGGAAAACTCTATGGATCCACTACCGGAACGATTGCAGAAGGAAGTGGGGCGTTCTGGGAGAGATGTACCCATGGCATCGCTATGAGTTGGATACGACTTCACAACATAAACAACAGAAGGAAACCAGAGAGGTAAGGAAAGGAAAGGGTAAAGTGATGAGTGCTTTAAAGCATATGTAAGGAGTTTGATGCAATGGTGGGTAAGCAACTCCTGGGGGTTCTTGAGGAGCGGGCAAAACATGGACTGAACGTTTTTGAGCCCGTCAGTTTGGACTGAAGTGGGGAGAGACAGTAGGCAGGGAGATCAGCAAGGAGGCTGATGCAGTAATCTAGGTGGGTTAGAATAAGTGTTTGGATTAATGTGGCAGCAGTTTGGATGGAGAAGTGCAGATACTAGCGATGTTTTGAACGTTGAACTGACAGGATTTGGTGACAAACTGAACTGAACACGTGGGTTGAAAGAGAAAGATGGGTTGAGGATAATGGCAAGGTTATGGGCTTCTGAGCTAGGAGGATGGTGGTGCTGTCTACAGTGATAGGAAAGTCTGTGGGACGACAGGGTTAATAAAAATGAATAAATGATGGCTATGGACATAAGTGTTGGCCCGAGTTTGGAGTGAATAGGGGGTACAAATTCAAGTGCAAGGGTAATGATTCTCCCTCTACAGTTTTCCTGACCCTTCTCTCCCAGTTCATTCATTCAATAGTATTTATTGAGCGCTTACTATGTGCAGAGCACTATACTAAGCGCTTGGGATGAACAAGTCGGCAACAGATAGAGACAGTCCCTGCCGTTTGACGGGCTTACAGTCTAATCGGGGGAGACGGACAGACGAGAACAATGGCACTAAACAGCGTCAAGAGGAAGAACATCTCGTAAAAACAATGGCGACTAAATAGAATCAAGGCGATGTACAATTCATTAACAAAATAAATAGGGTAACGAAAATATATACAGTTGAGCGGACGAGTACAGTGCTGTGGGGATGGGAAGGGAGAGGTGGAGGAGCAGAGGGAAAAGGGGAAAATGAGGCTTTAGCTGCGGAGAGGTAAAGGGGGGATGGCAGAGGGAGTAGAGGGGGAAGAGGAGCTCAGTCTGGGAACGCCTCTTGGAGGAGGTGATTTTTAAGTAAGGTTTTGAAGAGGGAAAGAGAATCAGTTTGGCGGAGGTGAGGAGGGAGGGCGTTCCGGGACCGTGGGAGGACGTGACCCAGGGGTCGACGGCGGGATAGGCGAGACCGAGGGACGGTGAGGAGGTGGGCGGCAGAGCATACTGTCTCAATTAATCAATCATATTTATTGAGTGCTTACGGTGTGCAGAGCGCTGTACTAAGCATTTGAGAGAGTACACTATAACAAAATTCTTACACATATTCCCTGCCCATAATCAATCAATCTTATTTATTGAGTGCTCACTACATGCAGAGTACTGTACGTACTAAGCGCTTGAGAAAGTACACTACAACAGAATTGTATAGTAACTGTAACAAGAAATTTATAATCTAGAGGGAGTTCTAAACATCCTGCCCAGCACCACCAAACCACACTGACTATTGTGATGACAATAGGGGTTTCCCTTCTTCCTAGGGTGGCCCCTAACATGAGAGCACTTTTTTGGCACCAGACAATAATACTAAAAGATAATTGTGGTAATTTTAAGCGCTCACATGGCTTAAGAAGCAGGGTGGCTTAGTGAGTGGATAGAGCAAGGGCCTGGGAGTCAGAAGGACCTGGGTTCTAATCTCACTTTTGCCCCATGTCAGCTGTGTGAACTTGGGCAAGTCACTTACCTTTTCTAGGCCTGAGTTACATTATCTGTAAAATGAGAATTAATAGTGTGAGCCCCAAGTGGGGCAGGGATTGTGTCCAACCTGATTAACTTGTATCTACCCCAGCACTTAGAACAGTGCTTGGCACATTTAAGCACTTAACAAGTACCATATAGCTTGGGATAGACATAATACAATAGATCAGATACCGTCCCTGTTTTACATGGAGCTTACAGTACCAAGGGAAAAGAGAACAGGTATTTCACTCCCATTATATAAGTGAGGAAACTGAGGCTTAGAGACATTAAGTGATTTGCGTAAGGTCACACAGCAGAGAAGTAGCAGAGCTGTTATTAGAACGCAGGTTTCCTGACTTCCAAGTCCATGCTCGTGCTTTCTACCAGGCATGTAGCGTGACGTAGCAAAGTCAAACGGTACTCATTGCAGAAGCTCCCCAAGTCGCACAAAACCTCCCAAGTCCCTGAAAACACAGACACAAACTCCCAGCCATGGAAACTGGTGAAATGATTGGCAGGGAATGTTTCTGCTAATTCCGTTGTATTCTACTCCCCCAGGCGCTTTATAAAGGGCTCTGCACATAGTAAGTGCTCAATAAATATGATTGATTGATTGAAAGAAACCAAGGCAAGAGAGACTGGTCATTTAAAATAAAAATACCAGACATGAAGGGCATTCAGAGCCATTTATATTTCCAAAGCTCCTTGTTCACAACTTCCTTACTGTAGTGGGTAGTACCCACTATTTGTTTCTCTTCTCTGATATTTCTCAAGAAGAGGCCACCTGTCTACTCTCTAAATCTACCCACTCCACATGCTCCACTTACTTTACCCGCTGTCACCTCCTAAAAGCATTTGCCTTCACTCTTCTCCCCCTTTCACTGCCCTCTTCAATCTCTCACTCTATTAGCTCTTCCCTTCTGCTTCAAACCCACTCCAGTCTTTCCCATACCTTTAAAGCCTCTCTCTACTGCACAAGCCCCTCCGTTTATCATCCCACCTTTCCAATCCCATTCCTATCAAAATTCCTGGAGCAGGTCATGTACCTCCATTACCCTCACTTCCTCAACTGTCTTCATGACCCACTATTCTTAGGCGTTCCGTCCTTTCACTCCACCAAGACTGCATTCTCCAAGGTCACCAATGACTTCCTTTTAGTTAAATCTTAATCTCTCCTCCTTTTTTTGGCTGCCTTTGACCCTTTGGACCACTCTCTCCTTCCTGAAACACTCTCAGACCTTGTTTTTTCTGATGTGGTACTTATCTGGTTCCCCTCTTAACTCTCTGATCTCTCAGTTTCATTTTCTGGCTCCCTTTTGCCTCACTCCTTTATGGTAGCTGTTTGACAGAACTCAGTTCTAAGTTCCTACTCCTCTCCTTCAGGGAGCCCATCTGTTCTCATGGTTTTACTTGTATCTACCTCAGTGCTTAGAACAGTGGATGGCACATAATAAGTGCTTAACAAGTATGGGTTCGAATCCAGGCTCTGCCACTTGTCAGCTGTGTGACTGTGGGCAAGTCACTTAAATTCTCTGTGCCTCAGTTACCTCATCTGTAAAATGAGGATTAACTGTGAGTCTCACATGGGACAACCTGATTACACTGTATCTACCCCAGCTCTTAGAACAGTGTTCTGCACATAGTAAGTGCTTAACAAATACCATGGGAAGCAGCATAGCTCAGTGGAAAGAGCCCGGGCTTGGGAGTCAGAGGTCATGGGTTCGAACCCCAGCTCTGCCACTTGTCAGCTGTGTGACTGTGGGCAAGTCACTTCACTTCTCTGTGCCTCAGTTCCCTCATCTGTAAAATGGGGAAGAAGACTGTGAGCCTCGCGTGGGACAAACTGATTACCCTGTGTCTACCACAGTGCTTAGAACAGTGTTCTGCACATAGTAAGCGCTTAACAAATACCAACATTATTATTATTACCCATAACAGACAGCAGACCAGTTGAAAATCAAACCGTCTCATAAAATTAGATGAATTTAATATCCTTTAGTAAGCTTACCACTTACCCACTCCTTATTTTTCATGTTGGGAAACTGAGGCACAGAAAAGTTAAGTAGTAATAAGAGTAATAATAGTGTTGGCATTTGTTAAGCACTTACTATGTGCAAAGCACTATTCTAAATGCTGGGGAGGATACAAGGTGATCAGGTTGTCCCAAGTGGGGCTCACAGTCTTACTCCCCATTTTACAGATGAGGTAACTGAGGCACAGAGAAGTTAAGTGACTTGCCCAAAGACACGCAGCTGACAAGTGGCAGAGCCGGGATGTGAACCCATGATCTCTGGCTCCCCAGCCAGCTTGTCCAATGTCACACAGAAGACAAGTGGTGGACCTGGCATTAGAACTCAGTATTCCTCACTTCCAGTTCTGTGTTCTTTACACAGGCCATGCTGTTTCTCATAACCATTTTATTGTGCTGGAGGAAAAGCATTCGACAGAAGGATATAGATAAGTAAACAGATGTTTCCAAATGATAGACATCCGAAGTTACTAAGTTTCAATTAAACCACAAAAGGAAGGCCTAGGAAACAAGCAGAATAAATGCTTCTGCCTCATAGTGTTTGAGAATCTTGTTTCAAACCCTTAATTCAGAAGCAAGAAAATGGTTTGTTCTTTACCTCCTTAACTGGGTAGATTTTCAATAGTCCATGATTAAAGAGCTACATACATATATTAGTATTGGCTAGTTTCATGACTATATGACACTAGATGCAGACTGACTTCATCAGCCCTTTGGTCTTGTGAAGTAGCGGGATTCAATCCAACAGATGTAGAGCAAATTGCTGCCTCTGCCATCACATCCTTTAGGGAAAATTGGGCTAAGAAATAAACTAAAAGATAATCATTGTTAGAGGTACGTTAGGCTACCCTAACATAGCTAAATAACTATATATAATTGAACTAAATATATGAGCATATATTTGAGGTTAGAGTGACTGGTGATGTTATTTCCTGTGCTCCTTAACCAGGAGATTGAGTTCATAGATTATTTGGTTTAAGCTACTCTCATCTTCCTTTCCATGACTTGCACCGTTCAGGGTCTAAGCCTTTCAAGACAAAGTTAAATGACGACTTCCCTCTAGACTGTGAGATCCTATTGGGCAGGAAACATGTCTACCAATTCTGTTAAATACACTCACTCTTTTGGAGAACTAAGTCTCTCCCCTGGCTTTGACTACCATATCTATGCAGATGATTCCTTAAACTACAACTCCAGCTCTCATGGCTCTCTCTCTCTCTCTCTCTGCAAACTCATATTTCCTCTACCCTTCAGGACATCTCTATTGGATATACCACCAACACCTCAAACATGTCCAAAACAGATCCTCTCTAATTCCCACCCAAACCCTGTCTACTCTTTGACTTTACCATCACTGTAGACCCATAACCTTGGTTTTATTGTCTGTCACCAAATCCTGTTAGTTCAACCCTCACGACATCGCTAAAATCTGCCCTTTCCTCTACATCCAAACTTCTGCCACATTAATCCAAACACTTACCCTATCCCATCTGGATTACTGCATCAGCCTCCTTGCTGACCTCCCTGCCTTCTGTCTCTCTCTACTTCAGTCCATACTTCACTCTGCTGAGCGGATCATTTTTCTACAAAAATGTTCAGTTTGTGTTCCACCACTCTTCAAGAACCTCCCTCAAACAGAAACTCCTTATCATTAGCTTTAAAATACTCAATCTCTTTGCCCTTTCTTTTCCTTAGCTCGCTGTTCTCCTACAACCCAGTAAGCACACTTAGCTTGTCTAGTGTCAACCTACTCACTGCACCTCAATCTCATCCATCTCTCCACTAAACCCTCCCTCTCACACTGCCTCTGGCCCAGAACAATCTCCTTCTACATATGACAGACTCTCTCCTCCTTCAAGAGGCCTTCCCTGACTAGCTCTCATTTCTTCTTCTTCCACTCCCTTCGGTGTCACCTTTGCACTTGGATTGACACCCTTAATCACCGCTCCCTCCATCTCATAGGAGGTACGTTCATATCTGTAATTGAATCTATTTGTTTATGCTAATATCTGTCTCCTCATCTAGAATGTAAACTTGTTGTGGACAGGGAATGTGTATACCAACTCTGTGATATTGTTCCCTTTCGAAGTGCTTAGAAAAGTGCTCTGCACACAGTAAGCACTCAATCAGTACGATTGATGGACTGAACTGAAGAAGTTGTCCCTGGAAAATGTTGACCAAAAAGCCCACTCCATTTGACTTCTGAAGGCTTCAGTTGGAGTAATAATAATAATGGTGGTATTTGTTAAGCACTTACTATGTGCCAAGCACTGTTCTAAGAGCTGAGGTAGATAGAAGAAGAGATATAGATAGATAGATAGATAGATAGATAGATAGATAGATAGATAGATAGATAGATAGATAGATAGATATAGATATAGATATAGATAGATAGATAGATAGATAGATAGATAGATAGATAGATAGATAGGGAAGCAGTGTGGCTTGGTGGAAACAGCATGGGCTTTGGAGTCAGAGGTCATGGGTTCGAATCCCCACTCTGCCACTTGTCAGCTGTGTGACTGTGGGCAAGTCACTTAACTTCTCTGTGCCTCAGTTATCTCATCTGTAAAATGGGGATTAAGACTGTGAGCCCCACGTGGGACAACCTAATTCCCCTGTGTCTACCCCAGCTCTTAGAACAGTGCTCTGCACACAGTAAGCGCTTAACAAATACCAACATTATTATTAGAAGGTAATAAGGTTGTCCCACATGGGATGCAAGTCTTAATCCCCATTTTACAGATGAGGTAACTGAGGCAGAGAGAAATGAAGTGAATTGCCCAAAGTCACAGAGTTGACAAGTGGCGGACCTGGGATTAGAACCCACGCCCTTTGACTCCCTAGCTTGGGCTCTTTCCACTAAGTCATGCTGCTCCTCTAGGTTACTGTCCAACTTTATAAATCCCTAGTCCTTTGAGATTCTGGAGATCAGTGGAAATAAGGAGCCCAGGAACAAAATCCTCCATGTAACTCATTCAGTTCAGAACTGTTCAGGACTCCCCCTCTAGACTGTAAGATCATTGTGGTAAGGGAATGTGTCTGTTTTATTGTTATATTTTATTCTCCCAAGCACTTAGTACAGGGAAGCCACTTGGCCTAGTGGATAAAGCATGGGCCTTGGGAGACAAAAGGGCCTTGAAGTGACCTTGGGCAAGTCACTTCACTTCTCTGTGCCTCAGTTACCTCAGCTGAAAAATGGGGATTAAGACTGTGAGCCCTTTGTGGGATAGGGCAGCGTGGCTCAGTGGAAAGAGCACGGGTTTTGGAGTCAGAGATCATGGGTTCAAATCCCAGCTCGGCCACTTGTCAGCTGTGTGAATTTGGGCAAGTCACTTAACTTCTCGGTGCCTCAGTTACCTCATCTGTAAAATGGGGATTAAGACTGTGAGCCCAATGTGGGACAACCTGATTAACTTGTATCTCCCCCAGCACTTAGAACAGTGGTTGGCACATAGTAAGTGCTTAACAAATACCATGATTATTATCATTATTCTTGGCTAGTCCTGGGGAAGAATGCTTTCAAGCATTTGTCTTCCCTCCCTTACTTGCCCCAGCATCCCATGGGGTTCCATCCTGAGGGCCGCTGTGGGCACAGAGCCTGTGGGTGGTGAAGTGGGTAAACAGCTGAATCCAGGCCTCCTGCTGGCTCTTTCACGAGGAGGGCAGAGGGGAAAAGTTGGATTATCAGGGAAAAAGGATAACTAAAAGAAGTAGCATGGTCTAGTGGATAGAACACAGGCTTGGGAGTCAGAAGGATCTGGGTTCTAATCCAGTGGCTCAGCCACTTGTCTGTTCTGTGATCTTGGGCAAGTCAGTTATCTTCTCTGGGCCTCAGTTACCTCATCTGGAAAATGGGGATTAGGACTCTGAGCCTCAAGTGGGACAGGGACTGTGTCCAGTTGATTAAAAATGTTTACCCAGGACTTAGAACAGCACTAATATATATATATATATATATATATCTGTAATTTTATTTATTTATATTCATGTCTGTTTATTTGTTTTGATGTCTGTCTCCCCGTCTCTAGACTGTGAGCTTGTTGTGGGCAGAGATTTTTACTCTACAGCTGTATTGTACTTTGCCAAGTGCTTAGTACAGAGCTTTGCACACTGCAAGTGCTTAATAAATACAATTAAATGAACAGTGCTTGGGATGTATTAAGTGCTTTACAAGGGTCATCATTATCATTATTATTATCTTCCTGGGCCTTTCTTAACATAAACCCCAAGGGAACACTTGGCAGCCTGACTGAGAATGAGAATCTGCTATTGTGCCACTCACTTGCATATTCCACCCAGGGCTTCTCACTGCGAGGATCCAAAATCCATCTATTTACCCAAAGCCATTAACAGATGTGTCACTCCATGGACTCAGCAGTGATGGGCTGAAGGTCCTAATCCTGATTTTTCCCCTGCACGGCTCTGCTCCACGCCCTCGGGCCCAAGCACGCTGTTCCTCAGAATCCTATTCCCTGTTTGCAAAATCAGAAAAACCACACTAACTTCCCATAGCGCAACAAAGAAAAGTCATTTAAATATTTGGCCAGATTTTAAGCTCAATAGCAATGGGAGTCTCATTCATTTAGGGACCATTTTCATATTCAGTTTTCTAAAAATGAAGTCCGTTTTTTGTTGCCCCAGCTCTCATATAATGCTTTATGATTGTAAGGCTGTTCCTGAATTCTGGCCTCAGAAATACTTATCCCTTTTGAAAAATGAAAGCATGGAAACACTATTAAAGAAGGGACCTTTTCCTGTAGATAACAGGAGAGAACGAAAGGTTAAAGTACCAGGATATCAATCTTGACATCTTCCCCTTTAAAGAGAATCAAATTAAATCTCAATAACAAGGTGTCATTTTACAAAAATTATAGTCCGGTAAACTAAAAGTTGAATATGAATGCTTTCTCTTCATCTCTAATGAAAAACTTAAAGAGCTCCTGGAGATTTAGGCTTACACACACGGACACAAAAACCCTTCCACGTTCGATAAGAAATGTCACTGAAGATCATCAGCAACAATCTTGTTTTCAATTTTAAGGCCTCTTTGTTCCTTTAGATGTAGTCTGCCGTCTTCCCCTCATAGCATTTTTGTATTACAACCCAGTCTGTGTGGAACTAGAGCCATATTCCATTAGTAAACCATTCTGATAGACTGAGCCAGATAAAGGAAGCATGCGAAGCCTTTCTCAAAAACTCCAGACTGCTCAGAATTCCTTTCTGCTGTTCTCCAATGGTCAGCTCAGAAACTGAACACGTTTTCCGATGACCCGCCATACCCGAATGGCAGAGGTGACTGCTTCTTTCCTTCCTGGCCCCGCATCTTATCTCTACCTCAATTTTGAGCAAACCAAATATCATTCTGCTTCTAAAAATATTTACCTTGGAACTCACTGGGAATCCCTATCGGTGAGAAACTGCGTTTTAAAGAAGACAGGGAATAAATTACCCACAGTCTGGATGTCCCTGAGCAATTGCATTTTTCAGCTTGCCCTGGAGAGAAATGCAGCCTCCAGTTGCCTTCCTATTTGGTGGAGAGACCAAAGGGAAAGATCATAGTTGGCAATGAGCCAAGAAGAAGCTGATCTGGGATCAGTGGGAGCTGAAATACTCAGATGTCATTCACCAATCACATCATCACTCACTGGAGGACCAGAGAAGCCCCGAGTGGTGATGATTTCCTATTTACCCCCCTGAAATAAAGATGTCCTCACTTCCCCCTACAGATTTTAAGTCTGTGTGGGAACAGCACAAGTGTGCAGCCCCAAACGCTTAATTGGTTTTTTTCTCCATTTTCAGGACTACCCAGTTACTGATTAGCTGCTGAAAGAGTCTAGGGAACACCCTCAGTTTAAGCCGCTGGCTGCTCAGCTGCTGATTGCCTGAAGGCCTCACTGTGGAACTGACAGAGAATCTCCTCCACTCCAACATCCCATCCCATCCCATCCTGCCTCCCAGCACACTGGCAATTCCAAGCGCTTAGTACAGTGCTCTGCACATAGTAAGCGCTCCATCAATACAATTGAATGAAAGAAGAGCAAAGTAGCCTCAATGCGTCTTTGGTGTCTCCTCCACTGGACAGCCAGCCATGCTGCCTCCCCGCTCTCCTCCACACCTCCAAAGAGACGCCATCCCATCCTGCCATCCACCACCTCGGTGGGAAAGAGAAAAACACCCACCGAATGAGACCTCCACAGAACCCTGGAAGATTGGTTGTTGCTCTACTGGTTCCCTTGACTACAGGTGTGTCTTGCACTCCAAGCAAAGAGGAGCTTGAAGTGCTGCTCCTCTAGCCACAGTACCCTACTGATTTTGTTTTAGTTCTGTGTATTTGTCTGGGTTGGGTTTAATATTTCATTATTCCTGATTTGTCTGTTTCGAGTTCTTTCTCCCCACTTCTACTCTTAGATTGTGAATCCCAAGAGGAGCAGGGACCATGTCTAATTCCCACCTTTGTATCTTCTGTCAGTGTTTAGTATAGTGCTCTGCACACAGTACATTTAATAAAGACTACTATTACTAGAACAGTGTTTTGCACATTCTAAGTGCTTAACAAATACCATGATTATTATCACTATTAATACAACTATTCCTACTATTAATTCAGGTCTAGCAGAAAGAACATGGCCCAGGGAATCAGGAAGATTGGGTTCCACTCATGGTTCTGAAAATGAGTATCCCTGCTGGGGCAACGTCAACAGGGGTGAAGCCTTCTGACTGATTGAATAACAACCTAGGCCATTCTGCGAGGAGAACAGGCCCAGCAGAAATCCTGCAAATGTAATGCCTAATGAGGGAGGCAAAACACTCGGCAGTTACCAAGACAACTGCCTGCCCGGTCATGGTGCCATGGCACAGCGACAGCACCATGCTGTGGTCACTCTGGCCCTATATGTGTCCTGAATGTAAAGAACCTCAGCGTGTACTTCCCCCCGGCCTGAGGAAGCACGGAGGGCTACTTTTGCAGAAGGTTCGATTACTTGGACAAGTCTTAGCTTAGAAAAAAGGATTTTTGTCTGTGTGAGGTTGGAGTTAGTCATCATTCACCTACAGAAATTCCCTTTAAAGCAAGCCCCCTTAGGTCCCTGCTCCCCACACTCATATTAATAAGGATAGTATTTGTTAAGCCCTTACTATGTGTCAAGCACTGCTCTAAGATCTGGGGTAGATACAAACTGCGGTGAGCCCAAAACAAGCTGCCTTATTAGTGACTGTCTATGATCTCACACACAACAAGGAACAGACTGGCAAAGCCACTGATGCGCCCTACTTGAGGCAGATGATTGCAGGCCTGTGGGGGCAGAGCATGGAGGGAAGGGTGGCTTTCTTTCCCTGTTCTACCCAGTAAAGGGCGTGGACCAATCAATGACTGCCACATAGATCCATAGCTACGACGCCTAAGGTAAATCAAAGGCACTCATTTTGAATCGTGAGGAAGCATGCTGAGGCAGGCTAGAGCAGCAGAAGCGGCAGGAGAGCTGCATTTGGAAGCAGCAGAAAGCAACGGCACTTGGAAACAGAAAGAAAAAGCACTGGCAGAATGGGCTCCCTTGACCAGACTGGTACTGGACCCTTGGTGGAGTTGAGTGAGTGAGTGTGTGCACGTGTCACTCCCTTGCACTTTGGTAAAACTAAGTAAAAGGCTTTCCATAGTAACTTTGATGATCAGAGGTGTGGTTTGACTTTACTTTGTCACTAAGGCTTCCCCGGTCCACGAAGGTCCTGGTTGGTACATATCGGGGGCTGATGACACAAACTAATCAAGTTCCATATGGATGTACCCGATGACTCCTCTGCCGCCCGCCTGCTATCCCTCCTCGACTCTGCTGACCTCCTGCTCCACCATACTGCGCCCACTCACCGACTCGGTCACACCCTTGATCTCATCATCTCCTACCGCTGCACTATCTCCTCCCTCACCAACTCCGAAATCCCTCTCTCTGACCTTCTCACCTGCCTCATCTCTCACACTCCCTCCCCCTGCAAATCTTCGCTACTGCCCCACAGAGAACTCCGCTCTCTTGATCCCATCCGTCTTTCCAAAAGCATCTCTCCTCACCTTGCCGCCCTGTCCTCACTTCCTACTCTCGACGATCAGGTCTCCGCTCTCAACTACACCCTCTCTACTCATCTCGACTCTCTCGCCCCCCTTTCCCTCCGCCGCTCTCGCTCCACTAACCCACAGCCCTGGATCACCTCCTCTGTCTGCCTCCTACGCTTGTATGCTCGAGCTGCCGAGCGCTGCTGGCAAAAGTCCAAGAACCAAGCCGACCTCACACACTTCAAATTTATCCTTTGCTGCCTTAACTCTGTCCTCTCCTCCGCCAGGAAAAACTTCTTCTCCTCCCTCATCGACACCCATGCCCGTCACCCCCGCCAATTGTTCTGGACCTTTAACTCTCTCCTTAGGCCCCCTGTTCCTCCCCCTCCCCCATCTCTCACCCCCAATGATCTGGCCACCTACTTCATCACAAAAATCAACACAATCAGGACTGAGCTCCCCAAAGTCACCCCTCCCCCTCTCCCCTCCTCCCCACCAACCCTCTCCCCTACTTTTCTATCCTTCCCTCCAGTATCCTCAGAGGAGATCTCCTCCCTCCTCGCAAGTGCCACCCCCTCCACCTGCACCTCGGACCCTGCTCACCTTTTAAAAAACATCGCCCCTGCCCTCCTCCCTTCCTTAACTTCTATTTTTAACCACTCAATCTCAAATGTCTCCTTCCCCTCTGCCTTCAAACATGCCTATGTCTCCCCCATCCTAAAAAAACCCTCTCGACCCCACTTCCCCTTCCAGTTATCACCCTATCTCCCTACTACCCTTCCTTTCCAAAATCCTAGAACGAGTCATCTACAATCGCTGCTTAGAATTCCTTAACTCCCATTCTCTCCTGGACCTCCTCCGATCTGGCTTCCGTCCCCTCCACTCTACCGAGACTGCTCTCTCTAAGGTCACCCATGACCTCCTTCTTGCCAAATCCAATGGCTCCTACTCCATTCTAATCCTCCTTGACCTCTCTGCTGCCTTTGACACTGTCGACCATCCCCTCCTCCTCCACATCTTATCTCACCTTGGCTTCATGGACTCCGTCCTCTCCTGGTTCTCCTCTTCTCTCTCTGGCTGGTCATTCTTGGTCTCCTTCGCAGGCGCCTCCTCCCCCTCCCATCCTTTAACTGTTGGAGTTCCTCAAGGGTCAGTTCTTGGCCCTCTTCTGTTCTCCATTTACATTCACTCCCTCGGTGAACTCATTCACTCTCACAGCTTTGACTACCATCTCTACGCAGATGACACGCAGGTCTACATCTCTGCCCCTGTCCTCTCCCCCTCCCTTCAGGCTTGCATCTCCTCCTGCCTCCGGGATGTCTCCACCTGGATGTCGGCCCACCACCTAAAACTCAACATGAGCAAGACCGAGCTCCTCATCTTCCCTCCCAAACCCGGTCCTCTCCCAGACTTCCCTATCACCGTGGATGGCACGACCATCCTTCCCGTCTCTCGGGCCCGCAATCTCGGTGTCATCTTTGACTCGTCTCTCTCGTTCACCCCACACATCCTATCCGTTACTGAGACCTGCCGGTTTCACCTCTACAATATCGCCAAGATCTGACCTTTCCTCTTCACCCAAACGGCTACCTTACTGCTACGGGCCCTTGTTATATTCCGGCTAGACTACTGTGTCAGCCTTCTCTCTGACCTCCCTTCCTCCTCTCTCGCCCCGCTCCGGTCTATTCTTCACTCCGCTGCCCGGCTCATCTTCCCGCAGAAACGATCTGGGCCTGTCACTCCCCTTCTTAAACAACTCCAGTGGTTGCCTATCAACCTCCGCTCCAAACAAAAACTCCTCACTCTAGGCTTCAAGGCTCTCCATCACCTTGCCCCTTCCTACCTCCTCCCTTCTCTCTTTCTACCGCCCACCCCGCACCCTCCGCTCCTCTGCCGCCCACCTCCTCACTGTCCCTCGGTCTCGCCTATCCCGCCGTCGACCCCTGGGCCACGTCCTCCCGCAGTCCTGGAACGCCCTCCCTCCTCACCTCCGCCAGGCTAATTCTCTTCCCCTCTTCAAAACCCTACTTAAAACTCACCTCCTCCAAGAGACCTTCCCAGACTGAGCTCCCCTTCTCCCTCTACTCCCTCTACCACCCCCCCTTCACCTCTCTGCAGCTTAACCCTCTTTTCCCCCCATCTCCCTCTGCTCCTCCCCCTCTCCCTTCCCATCCCCTCAGCACTGTACTCGTCTGCTCAACTGTATATATTTACATTACTCTATTTATTTTGTTAATGAAATGTACATCACCTTGATTCTATTTAGTTGCCATTGTTTTTACGAGATGTTCTTCCCCTTGACTCTATTTATTGCCATCGTTCTTGTCTGTCTGTCTCCCCCGATTAGACTGTAAGCCCGTCAAACGGCAAGGACTGTCTCTATCTGTTGCTGACTTGTTCATTCCAAGCACTTAGTACAGTGCTCTGCACATAGTAAGCGCTCAATAAATACTATTGAATGAGTGAATGAATTATAAGTTGGATAAAGTCCCTATCCCACATGGGGCTAACAGTCTTAATCCCCATTTTATAGATGAGGGAAGCAACGCACAGAGAAGTTATGACTTGTCCAATGTCACACAGTGGACGAGTGGTGGAGCCGGGATTAAAACCCAGGTCTTTCTGACTCCCAGACCTGTGCTCTATCCACTAAGCCATAGCAATCTTCTCTGGGTGAGCGGATGCAGTCCTCCAATGCAGCACGCTAGGCCTGAGACTACGGTCCACACAAAGAGAGCCCAAATCCTAGTCACCTTCACAGCAGTGCAACCTAGGGGAGAGAGCACCGAACTGGGAGTCAGGAAATCTGGGTTCTAATTCCAGCTGTCACTTGCCTGCTGTACGATCTTGAATAAGTCACTTGACTTTTCGGTGCCTCGGTTTTCTCATCTTTAAAATGGGGGGTTAAATTTCTGTTCTCTGTCCCCTTAAACCTGAGAGAACCATGTGGGACAAAGACTGGGTCTGATTTAATGGTATGGTACATTCCTCAGCCCTTGGCTCATAATAAGCACTTAAACACTATTATTATTATTATTAATATTATTTTAATTATTATCCGTCTCTGGTAACTTGTTCTTCCAGAGTTCAGGTCCAGCTCCCTTCTCCAAATAATAAATGATCATGCTAATGGGGAAAAAAATGAGGGTTTAATTTACAAACCATATTAAAAGGGGAAAATGCTTCTACATAGACAACAAGCAAAGTGAAATCAATCTAGAACCATCTAGCCCTAACATGTATACAGCCCCTTACAAACCAGTAGTTTCTTATTAACAGTCTCCACTTCTAATAATAATAATAATAATTATGGTATTTGGTAAGTACTTACTCTGTGCCAGGCTGTACTAAGCCCTGGAGTAAATATAAGCAAATTGGGTTGAACAGAGTCCCTGTCCCACGTGGGGCTCACAGTTTCAATCCCCATTTTATAGATGAGGTAAATGAGGCACAAAGAAGTAAAGTGATTTGTCCAATGTTACAAAGCAGACAAGTGGCAGAGTTGAGGTTAGAATCCGTGACCTGTGAGCACATTGTTGGGCAGGGATTGTCTCTATTTGTTGCCTACTTGTACTTTCCAAGTGCTTAGTACAGTGCTCTGCACACAGTAAGAGCTCAATAAATATGATTGAATGAATGACTGAATGACCTTTGGACTCCCAAGCCCACGCTTTATCCACTAAACTATGCTGCTTCTCCATCAATGGCTCTCCTTTCCCATTCCCCAAGAGGTCTTTCGTTCACTCCATCTGACTCTAGCAGCTTCCCCAGTAACTAACACTCAGATTCTGTGCTTTCCATCCTTTGGTCAAGGTTGAGAAAAATTGAGAAAAAGTTTTGATTGCCTAAGAGTAGTCCCAAAGGTCACTGCTCTCTTTCTTATTTTTTTTTTTAGCCTAGACCTCTTTTCCTACTTCTCCTGCTGATTAGCTCTCTCTAATTATCCAGGCTGATTTTGACAAATCAATAACTACCATATTCTGCCAATTTACTTGGGTTGGGTGGGGATTTCTGGGGCTTTCAGTTAAATTACCTCTCATATGCAGCTTTCCAACTACTAATTGCAATATCCTGAATAGTTGTAACATTATTTATGAGCACTCACTGTACTAGGCACTCGGGAATGACAAAACTGGCATTTATTAGGGCTTACTATGTGCCAAGCACTATGCTAAGCACTAGAGTATAAATGGGAAAACCAGATATGAAGTAGAGAAAACAGGTTTCTCATTTCCAATTCAAAGATGAGCAATTTACGGGATTAAGTGACTTACCCAAGGCCACCCAGCAGGCAAATGGTGGAACTGGGGGCAATACCCGAGTCTCTAGATTTTCAACCCCTGCTCTTTCCACTAGACTATGCTGCCCCCTGTAAAGTAATACATCAGTGGTATGTATTCAACCGATTAATTGTATTTATAGAGTACTTATTGTGTGCAGAGCACTGTTCTAAGTGCTTGGGAGAGTAGTATAACAGAGTTGGTAGACTTGTTCCCTTCCCACAATGAGATTACAGTCTAGAGGCATGTTTTGAGCACTTACTCTTTGTGGAATAGACTGTAAGCTCATTGTGGGCAGGGAATGTGCCTGTTATACAGTACTTTCCCAAGCACTTAGTACAGTATTCTGCACACAGTAAGCGCTCAATAAATAGGGTGGACTGACTGAAGTGCACCATACTAAGAAAATAGTGAGCACATTCCCTGTGTAGCTATATAAAATGTATCTATACTTATATAGCTAATCAATATAATTAGGTAACGTATATATATATATATATATGCAGATAGATATAGAAATATATGGCCTTAGGTTATTGTAAATAACTTCAAAGGTACAAGAGATAGCTAAAGGGATGGATAACTGGGTAATCAGATTGTCCCAGGTGAGGCTCACAGTCTTAATCCCCATTTTACAGATGAGGCAACTGAGGTACAGAGAAGTTAAGTGACTTGCCCACAGTCACACAGCTGACAAGTGGCAGAGCCAGGATTTGAACCCATGACCTCTGACTCCCAAGCCCATGCTCTTTCCACTGAGCCACGCTTGTATGTAAATCAACTACTTTACTATCAAAAAGTGGTACTGATTGAATGTTTAGTATTTACAGAGTGCTGTACTAAGCATTTGCAAGAGTACCATAAAAGAGAGTTAATAGACTAGACTGTTTCCCACAAGAAGCTTACAATCTGGATGGGGAGAAAGTCACTGAAGTAAAGTTCAGATAGGGGAAACGGCAGAGTGAAAGTACGTGCACACAAGTGCTGTGGGTTGAGGGTGGGGTGAATTATGTGCTTCGGGTTACAGATCCACTTGCATGGGTGACGCAAAAGGGAGAGTGGAGTAGGGAAAAGGAAGGCTTGCTATGGAGCCTTTTAGTAGCTAACCTAACTTCTACTTCCTCTTTCTCTACTGGATTGACCTGGAGCTCTCTTAATAAGTTAGCTCTGCCAAGCTGCGGGTCTCCAGAGCTTTTTAAGATTTCTCTGACCTCCCTGTCTACTCATGCTGGTGTGTCAAGTCAGTTTATTAAACATTATATGCACTTCACAATATGCTGCAGCACTGTCTGCCTACTTGCTCTTGTCATTCTAGGCCCCAGAGGAAACTGGGCAGGATGAGAGAGTATGAGTGGAGTTCACTGGCCCTGTGATCAATTCCTCTGTCCCAGTTCTTCATCTTGAAGTCTCAGCTCCAAAAGTGTGTCCACTGTACCAGACAGGGGACTTCAACATTGCAATCAAGTTTAAGGACTTCTTGGAACCAGAAGGAGTTTCCATTTCCTTCTGTCCCTATAGGCAGCAGTTTTTTTTTCACCTGAGATCACTTCCCACCCACTACAAATTTAAGGAGAAAACTCTTAGGAGTATCTGAAGAGCCTGGGCGGTAGCAATGTGAACTGTAAGTATTGGCCCTCAAAGTGTTTAGTTATGGTTAATTTATAACCAAACACATTGGTGTTTAGTGGAACAAAAAAGGTCATTAGTGTCTTACTAGGAAGCAATTAAATTAATGGCTCAAAGCTATTCATCAAATCACAAAACAGATGCTTAAACTTTTCTGTAGTTAATCAAGACACTATAATGTAGGCAGGAACCAAAACACAGATACACAGAAACACACTTTCCACATTCTAAAACAAAAATCCATCCCATCCTCCATAAAAAGTACATCCCATATCAAGACTTCTGCACTGGGGCTCTTTACATTTTTGAGGTTTTGCCAGGCCTATGACAAAGCTAGAAAACCAGGCAAGAACTTCTTCAGTACTCTTCATTTCCTCATCCATTTCTACAACTTCCAATCACCCACTCAGGTGCTATCCAAGCTAGGAGAGTAATGGCAAATGTCAAGACAGCTAAAAAATGTTCCAATAATAGTATGGTGAGTTTAAAGCAAAACTGAGGAAATCTGACAAGGTAATGGGAATAATGGTAAATACAGCTTCTTCCCAAAATGGTGTGTCTTTCTACCCAGTGCAGGAAAAAAGAGAAAATAAATATCTACCAAGCATACCAAGCACCCTGGAACAGCTACTGGCCAGGTGGACTGTGCTTTTGGGTGTATTCTTTTAATGGGGTGGTCAGAGCTTATCTAGAGAAAGTGACATAATGGATAATTTTAAGATTCCAGTGGGAATTAAGGGTTACAAGCCCAGTTCACTTTAAGGGACACAGAGATTTCCACACTTCCTCACCATTCCTTTACAGGAGCAAAAGAGACTCTTACTGCCTGCCCAATCCAACCAAGGGCCCAAATTTTCCCAGTTCTCTTGCTACCAAGGGGCCAATTTTCCCAATTGGCATGAAAACACTAACACCTACTTTGCTCTCGAGGAAGTGTAGGTGATCATCCCAGAATCTGCAAAACCATGGCCTCTCAGAAAGCTCTGGTGTTCCCCTGGGATTGAGGATGATCTGGCCCAGAGAGACGATTACTTTTTGGGGGGATAGCTTGGTCAGTTGGGAAGTAGCATACTTTAGTGGAAAGAGCACAAGCCTGGAAGGCAGATGACCTGGGCTCTAATCCAAGGTCTTCCACTTGCTTCTGTGTGTTTGGGCAAGCCACTTTACTTTTCTGTGCCTCAGTTACCTCATCTGCAAAATGGGGATAAAATACTTGTTCTCCCTCCTGCTTAAACTGTGAGTCCTATGTGGAACAAGGACCATGTCTGATTTGCTTATATGTTATCTACCCCAGAATTTAGTGGAGTGATGGACATATAATGAGCACTTTTCATTCATTCAATAGTATTTATTGAGCACTTACTATGTGCAGAGCACTGTACTAAGCGCTTGGAATGAACAAGTCGGCAACAGATAGAGACAGTCCCTGCCGTTTGACGGGCTTACAGTCTAATTGGGGGAGACGGACAGACAAGAACAATGGCAATAAATAGAGTCGAGGGGAAGAACATCTTATAAAAACAATGGCAACTAAATAGAATTCATTCAATAGTATTTATTGAGTGCTTACTATGTGCAGAGCACTGTACTAAGCGCTTGGGATGAACAAGTCGGCAACAGATAGAGACAGTCCCTGCCGTTTGACGGGCTTACAGTCTAATCGGGGGAGGAGACGGACAGACAAGAACGATGGCAATAAATAGAGTCAAGGGGAAGAACATCTCGTAAAAACAATGGCAACTAAATAGAATCAAGGCAATGTACAATTCATTAACAAAATAAATAGGGTAATGGAAATATATACAGTTGAGCGGACGAGTACAGTGCTGTGGGGATGGGAAGGGAGAGGTGGAGGAGCAGAGGGAAAAGGGGAAAAAGAGGGTTTTTAGCTGCGGAGAGGTAAAGGGGGGGTGGCAGAGGGATTAGAGGGAGAAGAGGAGCTCAGTCTGGGAAAGCCTCTTGGAGGAGGTGAGTTTTAAGTAGGGTTTTGAAGAGGGGAAGAGAATCAGTTTGGCGGAGGTGAGGAGGGAGGGCGTTCCGGGACCGCGGGAGGACGTGACCCAGGGGTCGACGGCGGGATAGGCGAGACCGAGGGACGGTGAGGAGGTGGGCGGCAGAGGAGCGGAGCGTGCAGGGTGGGTGGTAGAAAGAGAGAAGGGAGGAGAGGTAGGAAGGGGCAAGGTGATGTAGAGCCTTGAAGCCTAGAGTGAGGAGTTTTTGTTTGGAGCAGAGGTTGATAGGCAACCACTGGAGTTGTTTAAGAAGGGGAGTGACACGCCCAGATCGTTTCTGCAGGATCGAGGCGATGTACATTTCATTAACAAAATAAATAGGGTAATGAAAATCTATACAGTTGAGCAGACGAATACAGTGCTGAGGGGATGGGAAGGGGGAGGGGGAGGAGCAGAGAGAAATGGGGGGAAAAGAGGGTTAAGCTGCGGAGAGGTGAAGGGGGGGGTGGTAGAGGGAGTAGAGGAAGAAGAGGAGCTCAGTCTGGGAAGGCCTCTTGGTGGAGGTGAGTTCTAAGTAGGGTTTTGAAGAGGGGCACTTAACAAATTCTAACACTGATTTTTTATGGTATTTGTTAAACTCTTACTCTGTGCCAGGCACTGAAATAAGCATTGGAATAGATACAAGTTGATTGGGTTTGATACATTTCCTGTTCCATATTGTGCTGACGGTTTTAATCTTCATTTTGCAGATAAGGTAACTGAGACACAGATAAGTAAAGAGACTTACCCAGGATCACACAGCAGACAAGTGGAAGAGCCAGGATTAGACCCCAGGTCCTTCTGACTTCCAGGGCCATTGGGTATCCACTAGGATATGCTGCTTTTAAGACTATTTCCCTCAACCACCCCAGGGAATGTCAGTGACCCCAGGAAATGATCCCAGCCTACATAGAGGAACAGCCTCATCTGGCCAGATCAACTCTGCTCCTCCCAGGATTTCCTGCAGCTTGTCAACATGCCCTGAAACTACTGTAATGCCCCCAACAGGAGTCTGGACCTGAAAAAGCTTTGGGGCCTCTGAGTCCTCGGAACCCAGCTAGAGATCTTAGAAAATGCACAGCTAATGGGCTTCAAGGTTTGATTCAGTGGAAGGCCCGAAAAGTCAGTAAATCTCCTCCAAATGCCCTCCTCCCTAATAATCCTGACTTCTCACAAAGTTGACCAGATGTCCTTCATTCAGTGGGTTATCCAGCTAAGAACTATTAGTCAACAGTTGCTATAATTGCTATAGCAATGATAGCGGCACCTTTTTCTGCCACGAAAAAGGCGGCGGAAGAAATGATCAAACCTCAGCCATCCCCATTGCTGCTGCGCTTCAGGCTGGAGATGGGAGCTTCCGGGGTGGGTAGAAGGGCCGGTTAGGTTGCAGCTGAGCAACCTGTCACCTCTCATTGCTCTCTACCATTGCTTACAATGATCTGTCTTGTATCTAACTCCCCTCCTAGGTTATATAAGCTTCTTGAGGGAAGGTATCAGGTCTGTTCCCCTCTCAGGGTTGCACCTGGAGAGTTTCCAGTCCTCTACCATTCTTGACTATGGGAGGGAGAGTCAAACAGAGACATAACCATTCCATTCCTAGCTTGGGCAGTGGCTAGCGAGTAGCAGGCAATCGGCTACAAGTCAAAACTCACCTGTGCTGGGAAGCAGCAACATGGGAGAGAATCAGGGTGAAGACTCAGGTTTACCGTGTGGAAGGAGACAATGAAAAACCACTTCCACATTTTTCCCAAGAAAACTCTATGGATACATTACCAGAATGATTGCAGATGGAGGTGGGGCGTTCTGGGAGAGATGTGTCCATGGTGTCACTATGGGTTAGAGATTATTCAATTTCATAGGACAAGAATCTTGTCTATTAATTATATTGTATTCTCCCAAATGTTTAGTATAAAGCATTCTGTACACAGTAAGCCTTCAGTAAATACCACTGATTGATTGCTTGAGAGGAGCACTGCCCACCTCCATTTCAATGAAATCTGGAAATTAAGCAGGCTTAGAAGCAGTAGAGAATGGTGGGCAGAGGTGTGGAAAAAGAAGCAGTATGGCCTAGTGGATAGAGCCCAGGCTTGGGAGTCAGAAGGATGCTAACTCTGGCTTCACTACATGTCTGCCATGTGACCTTGGACAAGTCACTTCAATTTATGCCCCAGTTACCTCACCTATAAAATGGGGATTAAGACTGTGAGCATCATGTGGCACAGGGACTGTGTCCAACTTGATTAGCTTGTATCTACTCTAGCTCTTAGTAGAGTTCCTGGAATATATTAGGAGCTTAACAAATAAAATAAGAAAAAAGCAGGAGGTAAAATCCTTCCCCTTTCAGGGTCACACCTGGTGAATTCCCACTACTCTACCAGTCTTGACTACTGGAGGGAGAGTCAAGCAGAGGCATATTCATTACATTTCTAGCTTCGGCAGTGGCTCGCAAGTGCAAGGCAATCTGCTACAAAACTCACCTGTCCTGGGAAGCAGTGGCATGGGAGAGAATCAAGGGTGAAGACTCAGGTTTACTGTATGGAAGGAGACAATGATAAACCACTTCCATATTTTTCCCAAGAAAACTCTATGGATACACTACCAGAACGATTGCAGATGGAGGTGGATGGTTCTGGGAGAGAAATGCCTATGATGTGGCTATGGATCAAAGACAACTCAACAGCACAAGACAAGACAAAATCCCTCCCTCCCTCTCATCTCTATTTACCCCACTCCTCTCTTCCCATTTTCTTTCACTCCATGCCCTTTCTTTCCCTTTGCTCCTCTATCTTTCACCTTTTCTGAATTTCTTCTTTCTCCCTTAATCAATGGTATTTATTAAATCACTCATGTTTATTGAGCACTTCCCATGTGCAAAGCACTCTACTAAGTGCTTGCCAGAGTACAATAGCATTATTGAATGCTTCTGTGTAAAAAACACTGTACTAAATGCTGGGGAGAGAACAATAATCACAGAGTTGGCAGAAACGGTCCCTGCCCTTAAGGACCTTACATTCTAAAGGAAGAAGCTCTTCCTCTTCCTGAATCATCTTTTCTTTCTCTCTCCCCTTGTCTCTCCCTCACACTCTTCCTCTCCCTCTCTACCTCTGTTTCTATTTCCTTACTCTTTCTCCTAGATGGATTAATATGATGAGTCTGAAACATTTGTTTCGGCCCAGGGAGAATACATAGTGTTTGAAAGTGTATGTGCTCAGGGCTTCTGCTGCTGAGGCCTTTAAGGTTTCTTCTCCCACTGGATCACACACAAGTGGGAGAAATTCAATCTTCTGATAATCTTCTGCCTAGGGCACAAGCTGTTGGGGTTCTCATCTCAATTTAAACTCACAAGGTGAAACAAATCTATACATGCTTATTCTCCTCCCTACTCAGGTATGGAATGGAACTCACTTGATGTCAAGTATAAGCTAAAAAAAAATCACCTACAGCTCTGTAAATTAAGGACCAGGCAAAGGTGAGCAGAGGAGGATATAAAGTGGAATTACAGGTTCCATGAAATGGAGTCCAACAGCCCATCCCAAAACAACTCCAGTGGTTGCCTATCAACCTCCGCTCCAAACAAAAACTCCTCACTCTAGGCTTCAAGGCTCTCCAGCTCTCCATCACCTTGTCCCTTCCTACCTCTCCTCCCTTCTCTCTTTCTACCGCCCACCCCGCACCCTCCGCTCCTCTGCCGCCCACCTCCTCACTGTCCCTCGGTCTCGCCTATCCCGCCGTCGACCCCTGGGCCACGTCCTCTCGCGGTCCCGGAACGCCCTCCCTCCTCACCTGCACCAAACTGATTCTCTTCCCCTCTTCAAAACCCTACTTAAAACTCACATCCTCCCAGACTGAGCTCCTCTTCTCCCTCTACTCCCTCTAACACCCCCCCTTCACCTCTCTGCAGCTTAACCCTCTTTTCCCCCCATTTCCCTCTGCTCCTCCCCCTCTCCCTTCCCCTCAGAACTGTACTCGTCTGCTCAACTGTATAGATTTTCATTACCTTATTTATTTTGTTAATGAAATGTACATCGCCTCGATTCTATTTAGTTGCCATTGTTTTTACGAGATGTTCTTCCCCTTGACTCTATTTATTGCCATCGTTCTTGTCTGTCCGTCTCCCCCGATTAGACCGTAAGCCCGTCAAACGGCAGGGACTGTCTCTATCTGTTGCTGACTTGTTCATTCCAAGCGCTTAGTACAGTGCTCTGCACATAGTAAGCGCTCAATAAATACTATTGAATGAATGAATGAATATGCCACTTTTCCCACTTTGAATAACCTCAAAAATAATGGTTTACTGCTTCAGAGCAACTAAAACTTTTATTTCTACCTTAGAACTACCAAAATATGTTTTCCCAATTCAGAACTGTTGTGACATTAAGGGACATTTACAATGTTAACAAATGTGATCACACTAAGGGCAGTATTTTTTTAAAAAATATTAACAAATAGCCCTTATATTTGCTTATTACTTAATTTCAGATTAGTTTGCTATTGCTCGGCATATGACCATTTCTGTCTATTATAGACTAATGCTATAATGATTTTATTGGAATACTTATAACCACACAGCAGAGTGTTCATAAACATTTGTCATTAAAATCTTTAAAAATGTTAATCTGTGGAAATGGCAAATACTGCTTAGTGCCGCATGTCTGATGCTAAAGGATATTTCAGTAATGAATGTCCAGGATTCTCTATTTCCACCATCTTGAATTTTGCAGTGCTCAACCTAATTGCAGTGTGAAAGCACATTTTTAGGGTGCTGTGGTTAGAGGATCACTTTTGCCACCCCCAACTCAGTCTTGAGATTATGTGGTTTGGGAACTAAAGCATCCTCTTCACATACCTTGATGAAAAGCGGATTGTGGGAGATACACCCTGCATGTTTTGGATTCTACAAGTTTCTCACTATTCTCTTTTTATTAAAATCTTGAAAAATATTACTTTAGAATTCTGCAAACCTTAGTTTGGCTTTACTACATTTTCTGTGCAACATTTGGTAAAGTTCTCCATCAAAACATCCACAAAGGGGCCCAATTCCCTTCTACTGATTGTTTTATTTTTATGATCAGTTTGGGACTTTTTCTCTACTTCTCTTCCATCCCACCATCTTATAAATCTAGGGGGTTGGCTAACTGATCACTCAATAACTCTTTCTCCCCCACAGTCTCCACTTGAACTGAGCTGAGGATTTCAGTAGTTTTGCTGTCATTGCAGGACTAATGTAGTTCTTCCCTGAAGTAGCTAGGTATTCCTCAACTTGGGGCCAATTACACTCAAGCTTGATAACCGTCTCCACTGTCTCTACTTCCTCTCCCCCAACTTCCCTCGTCTGTAAAATGGGGATGAAGACTGTGAGCCTCACGTTGTCAGCTGTGTGACCTTGGGCAAGTCACTTAACTTCTCTGTGCCTCAGTTACCTCATCTGTAAAATGGGGATTAAGACTGTGAGCCCCATGTGGGACAATCTGACTACCCTGTATCTACCCCAGTGCTTAGAACAGTGCTCTGCACATAGTAAGTGCTTAACAAATACCAACATTATCATTATTATTATTATTAAGGAAACCAATGACCTTCTTCTTACCAAATCTGATGGCTCTACTCTCTCCTAATCCTCCTAGACCTCTCAGCTGCTTTTGACACTGTAGACCACCCCCTCTACCTTGAAACCTTATCCAACACTGTCGTCTCTTGTTTCTCCTATCTCTGACCATTCTTTCTCAGTTTCTTAAGCTAGCCTCTCCTCAGCCTCCTACTTGTTGACAGTAGGCTTTCCTCAAGGCTCAGTTCTGGGTCCCCTTCTATTCTTCATCTACACCCACTGCCCTGAAGAAATAATTTGCTCTCGAGGCTTCAACTACCATCTTTATTCAGATGATCCCAAATTTACATCTTCAGCCCTGACCTCTCTCCTTCCCTGTAATTTCGCATTCCCTCCTGCCTGCAGTACATCTCTAACTGGATGTCCCATCGACACCTCAAACTAAACATGTCCAAAATGAGCTCCATATCTTCCTACCCAAACCGTGTCCTCTGTGTCTTCCCCTTCTTCGTAAGCAGCACCACTATCCTCTCTATTTCACAGGCCTGTAACCTTGGCCTCATCCTTGACTCGACTCTCATTCCACCCACATATTCAATCTGCCACCAAATTCTGTCAGTTCAACCTTCACAACATTGCTATATGTCTATGGACAAATAGTCCATTTTGCCCCACTCCTCAAGAACCTCCAATGACTGTCCATCAATCTTTGTGTCCAACTGAAACTCCTTATCATTGACTTTAAAGTACTCAGTCAGCTCGCCCCATCCTACCTCACCTTGCTGATCTCCTACTACAGATCAGCCCACACACTCCGCTGTATCCCGATCTCATCTATCTCATGGGACGATCTCTTTCCCATGTTCTCCCCCTTGCCTGGAACTCCATCCCCCTCCATATATGTCAGATAACCACTCTCCCCACCTTCAAAGCATTACTGAGGTCACATATCCCCAAAGAGTGTTTCCCCAATTAAGCCCTCTTTGCCCATCTCACTCTCCCTTCAGCATATCTATACACTTGGATCTGTGACATTTGGGCATTTGATAATCCATCCCCAACCCCACAGCACTTATGTATTTATCTTTAAATTATATGTTATAAATTATTTATTTATATTAATGTCTGTCTCCCCCTCTAGAATGTAAGCTCATTATGGGCAAGGAATGTGTCTGCTAATTATGTTGTATTATATGTCTAAAGTGCTTAGAACAATGCTCTGCAAATAGTAAGTGCTCAATACCACTGATTGATTGATTGTTAACTGTGGGCTGCCAGGGGTCAATTGCTGCAATTTTCCATCCTCCAACCCAGCTGCTTCCAAATCCATACCCATCTCCATACAACTCAGAATGAAAGATTACATGGTTTTTTAGCAATTCACAATGCCTTCTACAGCACTTTGGACACAGTTTCTACCCAATAATATTGCTGTGACTGACTAAATACCACTTTGCACAATGATGGGAAATGCTTAATCCAAGGAATCTGTCATCTTCCCCTGGACTGTCTATCCTTTTTCTTCTACCTCATTCTAGCAGGTTGAATTGAAGAATGATTTCCCAGTTAGTATTCAATGATTTGGACAATTCCTAAGATGGATGGTGCAGGTAAAACACACTGAATATGCTTTCAAAACCAGAGACTGAAAATGAGCTTGAAGCTCTAAAGATATAATTATTTTTTTCTAGGAAAAAATATATGATTTTGTTTCTAGGGAAAAAAAAATTCAAAATGTACAAGGGTCCAAATGGCTTTTTTGGAAATCAAACTTTCAGTAATATTTTGATGAATTGAGAGTGACTTCAATTAAAATTATTTCAAATTGCAAAGGGGCTGAAAAGTTAAACAAGGAAAGTGTTAGCAGAGCATAAGAAACCCGATTTGAAAAATCACTTGACTCACTTGGCTACCCCTGTATACAGCTGGACAACACATTCCTCTGAAATGTTCCGAGTCCCTGGTAATGTAATAAGTTAGATTTTAATTAATTAATGATGGTATCTGTTAAGCACTTACTACACATCAAGCACAGTTCTAAACAATGGGGTAAATACAAGCTAATCTGGATGGACACAATTCCTGTATCACATGGGGCTCACAGTCTTAATCCCCATTTTACAGATGAGATAACTGAAGTACAGAGAAGTTAAGTGGCTTGCCCAAGGTCACACAGCAGACAAGTGGTGGAACCAGGATTAGAGCCTAGGTCCTTCTGATCCCAGTCCCGTGTTCTCTCCACTAGGCCACGCTACTTCTCCTTGTCACTCCTTGGGTGGAAAGGGTATGCAGGATAATACATGTGGCTCAAGTCCTTTGACAGACACAAATGAAGCAAACCTGAGAGTTTCCAGTCTCTTACCCCTCCAAAAAGAAGACCCTCCCGTGTTAATGATCATTTGCTCCAGTTAACCCCCAAATCCACATTCCTTTCAATTGTGCACTGTAAAGAACTTTACCTACACTTTTCTTTTTCTCTATGCCATTAATCCAATGGGGAGAGAAGATTTCTGTAAAAAATAGAAGGGTTTCAAAATTGAAGTGTTCTGTTGAGACAGGATGATGAAATCTTGCTCAGGAACAGATGCATTAGGGGTCTTGTACAGAGGTTCGAAACAATTCCATCTGCCTCCAAAAAAATATTACCGGCTTGTATAGATTTGATCGCCAAATGTGTCTTAAAGTGATGCATTTGAAGAGAGTGAACTAGCCCAAGCTCTGACAGCCCTAATATTGAGGCCACGGTTTCCATTGCCTCTGAGAGGTGTTTCCCTGCAGCCACGTTTCTTGCAAGTCCATTTCTGATGGCATTTCCCTCAGACTCAGGACCTATGACCCTGAATCCACGATTTTGGTTTTATTTATGGAGGAACGATCTAGTTTGCCCCTTTAACAACCAGGCTGCATCTTCATCCACCTGTCACATGAAACCTAATTCAGTCAATCAATCAGTGGTATTCATTAAGTGTTTTCCACGTGCAGAGCACCATAAAAAGCACTTGGGAGAGGTACAACAGAGTTGGTAAACATGGTCTCTGAAGTCAAGGACATTACAGCCTAGAGAAATTAGTAAATGAGCCTAACTGAATCCAAACTGGTTTAAGAAGCACTTTGGCTTTCATAAGCAGCTTGGCTCAGTGGAAAGAGCCCAGGCTTGGGAGTCAGAGGTCATAGGTTTGAATCCCAGCTCCGCCGCTTGTCAGCTGTGTGACTTCGGGCAAATCACTTCACTTCCCTGTGCCTCGGTTACCTCATCTGTAAAAGGGGAATTAAAATTGTGAGCCCCACGTGGGACAACCTGATCACCTTGTCCCCCAGTGCTTAGAACAGTGCTTTGCACATAGTAAGCGCTTAACAAATACCACCATTATTTCCAGAAGCTTCTTATTTAACCTTTGTCAGGAAAGGGTGTTACCAAAATCCACCTCAAGGAAGATTAACCCTTACATTTTCAGCCTGGCAAAGCCAAAATACTAGAGCAGAGGCCTGGGACTCAGAAGGTCATGGATTCCAATCTCAGCTCCACCACTTGTCTACAGTGTGACCTTGGGCAAGTCACATAATTTCTCTGAGCCTCAGTTACCTCATCTGTAAAATGAGAATTGAGACTGTGAGCCCCATGCTGAACAGGAGTTGTGTCCAATTTTAATTTGCTTGTCTCCAATCCAGCGGTTAGTATAGGGCCTGGCACATAATAAGCACTTAAATACCACAATTATTTATTATTACTTTCTATTTGAATAATGCATTGTTTCCCACTTCCAAATCTTTCAAAAGATGTTTTCTTGAATTTCCTGCAGATATTCCAGAATAAAGAAGAAAATTGCCCAGGAGGAACAAAGAACAATTTCACTGGAGCCCCAAGTTCTCCATTTGTTTGTCTAAACCAAATCTTCAGCTCTTTTCAGGATTGTGAGCAATTCTGTATCATCCCAGTCAATACTGTGTCATCATTTAGCGGTAACTCTTCCATATTGGCAGAGAGTCTTGCAAAGGGAGTGTTGGATTTAGCCTAAAGACAGACTGGTCCCTGAAGGTGAATTTTCCCTTCCTCCCAACCAGTCTTGGCCTTCCTTAAGAAGAGTGAGCATTAGTTATAGAATTCAAGGCTCAGTTGGCAGAGTAAAATTCAGTTGAAAGTGAAGACAGCATGTCTTTGTGGGGCAGCTGATTTCTATTCTTTAAGAGGGTTATCTAGTTTCTTATCTCCTGAGGATTTTAGCATTTTCTGTTTTAAGTCGGATCTTCAGAATGATTTTGTTGTCTTCGTGGGATCTCAGTCGTTTTTGCTTATTGACTGCCATCTTGTATTTCTGGCCCATGATTGACAGAGCAACCTGAATCTACAAGCAGAAAATCAATAACGCAGGACCTCAAGACCGTCCACTGATGCTCTTGAAGAAACCAGTTTACTGGTCTCAGTGTCAGTCACTGATCAGAAAATGTAAAACTAGCCAGGCATGAATAGAAACAATGTAAAGACAGCTGCACGGTTTCTTTGCATGAGAGGGTTTTTATATCGGTTTCCTGTGTTGAGACTCTGTGATGTTCGACAAACCCTGGAAGGGGGGAATGGGGGTGGGATGAGGGTGGACAGAGATGGGGGTGGGAAAGAAAATTATAAAACTGTGCAGATTTGTATGCATTTGTTTTCTCACTGCCACACTAACCTTCACCAATCCTGAAGCTTTAGGGACCCTAAATGTAAATCTGTTCTTTAACATAACATTTTCCTTGTTCATGTATAAGTGACACTCGAGTAGACATGAAAGATTCGGGACTTATTACTTGCAAGTTAGCATTTTACTGCTAATGCGTTCTGCCACCCTTTACCTCCTAGTTTTATGGTACTCTAATTATAGCCTGCAGGTCTTTGGTGGCCCTCTGCTACTTCAACTGGAATGCGGCTTCAAGTGAATTCTCCCCATTAGGGCCACCTACTGAGTTATTGATTATTAAGGTAATGCACTTTTAGTGCAGTATCTTTAACATGGAAATAAAAAAATGAATGGCTTGCAATGGGAGGATTTTTTTAAAAAAAGTCTTCCCTAATGACAGCTCCAGCATGCTATTTAGGTTACTGTTAATTTAAAAATTTGTAAGACAAGGCACAGTTTACCTGTCAAGGGATTCTAAGAATGCCATTTTTTAAAAAAAATCTCCAAATAAATGAGAGTTGACATAGAAACAGCTGGTGGTTTCCCTTTTTTTAATAGAAAAAAAGCACATTTATCAAATTCAACAGACGTTTTAAAATAAAGAAAAAGTGGCATAAAGATTTCTCAACAGCCTTATTAGGTCCTTTCACATGCAAAAAAAAAAATAGGCGGTGACCTTGGTGTTAATAAAAATGTTCTACTTATGGATTTCTGATCTCAACAGCGGGGAACAAAAGGGAAAAAAACAGTTATGGGTTCTTTATTATTTAGAAAGAAAAAAAATGACTCTAGGTTAGGATAACACAATGCTTTGTGACTTCCTTCTATGAAAGCCCACATATAAGATAAATACCTACAAATGGCACACAGGAAACAGGGTTTCTTAGATAAATTGTTGACAGATGCAGTTTTAGTAAAACATGCTCTTCTTTTCTCTATACACCGTAAGCACTTTCATTTGCAGAATTTTCTTCTGCTCACCTAAACCTGCGTAATGAGTGCTCGGCACAAAGAACAGTGCTCAGCGCTTAGAATAGTGCTTGGCACATAGTAAGCACTTAACAAATACCATAATAATTAATGGACAGAACAAGGGAAAAGCAAAATGGATGAACTCAAATGGAATCTCAGTCACTGAGGCTGAGGGATCCCTCCCAGATCTAGGTCTGGAAACATATGGGACTGAGTAGAGGGAGATGGGTTTGGGAAGTACACTTCTGACCAGAACAAGGCAGAAGGGAGATTCAGGATCTCTTTTAAAAAACAAGAACTATAACAATGCTTTTGCAAACAGCTAAGAGCATCCTGCTTAGGGTTAGGGACTGGTCCCTAAGAGTCCAAGAATCCTGTTGCTATCTATGAACCAAGGAGACAACACTGATTATATGGAAAAATTCCCGGCTGGGAGTCAGAAGACCTGCGTTCAAATCTCATCTCCGTCACTTGCCTGTTATGTGACTACCGGCTAGTTTCTCTGTTGGTCAGTTTCCTTAATTGTGAAATGGGGGCTCAATACCTGTTCTCCTTCCTATTTAGACTGCAAGCCTCATGAGGGACAGAGACTGTGTCCAACTTGATTATCTTGCATCTACTCTAGTGCTCAATAAGGTGATTGGTAAATAATAAGCACTTAACTACCCCAATCTTTCAGTAACTGAAATGCTCAACCTTGTACTTGTAATGAGAGGGGAACTGATTTGGGAAATTGGTTGGAAAGGAGAAATATTGGTCACAGTTCAAATGATCACTAGTAGTAATGCTATTTATTATGCAGATACCATGTGCAGAGAGCACTCTACTAAACACTGGGAAACTATACAGCACTGGGAATCACTTGGTGAAACATCTGAATCTCAAATACTACAAAGTCAATTATTCTTAGAATTAACAATTTTTTTGTACCCTTCATCTGCAGTTTTGAAAGCTCTTACATACTAAAATGATTTTTTTCCCTGTTTTATAGAGGGAGAATCTGGGGTTAAATGTCCAACTTTGTGTTGGACACCAATGAAAGAGTCAGTAATATATACAGGGCACCTGCTTCCAAAGCCTGTGACCTTACTACTAGACTATGCTTCTTCTACAAAGGCTGGTACCTAGGAGACCCTTGAAATCAAATAAGGTGCTAATAGACCCATTAATTAACTTGAGGCTGAACCCTCTTCCAAAGGGAAGGTGCTGACTTTTACAGGCAGGAAAGAGAATTTTTTTTTTAATTGGATTAGATAATGTCACTGACTGAGTCCTGAGAAAAGCTGAAGGTTTCTTAGGATATAAATTGTAAATCCCAGATCTGAATTGATTATGGAGACGGACAAACCATGCTTTGGGTAAGGGAGGGGCTGAAAAGAATAGGAATTTGGGGCAACCCTAATGGGAAGATGGTGATGTTATGGGGGTGCTCTCAACCCTAAATCTGGGTTCAAAGAACTCCAGGATTCATTTCAGGAGCACTGGGATTTTGATCGGCCTCCATTGGGTCTCAGAGCTCTCCAAGATCCCATTCTTCTAATGTAAGCTTAGGAATGTCCTTCTCCATAAAGCCGAGGCATCTTCCCAGAGGCATAGAGGAGACTGGGGGCTACCCTGCCATCCCTGTCCTGGGCCTGGTTGCAGGAAGGTCACAGAGGAAATGCTCTTCCTTGTGCGAACAACTCCTCAGATAACTATGTGTATATATATCTATAATTCTATTTATTTACATTGATGCTATTGATGCCTGTTTACTTGCTTTTTTTTGTCGTCTGTCTCCTCCCTTCTAGACTGAGCCCATTGTTGGGTAGGGATTGTCTCTGTTGCTGAATTGTACTTTCCAAGCGCTCAGTACAGAGCTCTGCACAAAGTAAGCGCTCAGTAAATACAACTGAATGACTACATACTTATTTCTCCCTAGCTCAAGAGTTTCTTCCCCAGCCCCTACCACAAACAGGCACTGACATCTGAGACCTCGGCAATATTTAATTCTTTCTTAAATTAACAATGTCAGAAGGATGTGGGTTCTAATCCTGGCTCTGCCACTTCTCTGCTGTGGGACCTTGGGCAAGTCACTTAACTTCTCTGTGCCTCAATGATCTCATCTGTAAAATGGGGATTAAATGTGATCCCTATGTGGGACATGGACTATGTCCTACTTGATTACCTTGCATCTATCCCATTGCTCAGTATTTGCCTGGCACATAGTAAGAGCTTAACAAATACCATTAAAAAAAGTTGGTTCTACTGGTGATATTTTTCTCCCTAGACTAAGCTCTCTCTAGACCGTAAGAATGTTGAGGGCCGAGAATGTATCTATCAACTCTGTTGGTAGAAGAAAGGTATTCATTCATTCATTCAATAGTATTTATTGAGCACTTACTGTTTGTAGAGTACTGTACTGAGCACTTGAAAGAGTACAGTACTACAATAAACAGACATATTCTCTGCCCACAATGAGCTGTCTAGATAATAATAATAATGTTGGTATTTGTTACGCGCTTACTATATGTCAAGCACTGTTCTAAGCACTGGGGTAGATACAGGGTAATCGGGTTGTCCCACGTCTTAAGGCTCACAGTCTTAATCCCCATTTTACAGATGAGGGAACCGAGGCACAGAGAAGTTAAGTGACTTGCCCATAGTCACACAGCGGACATGTGGCAGAGCCTGGATTAGAACCCAGGACCTCTGACTCCTAAGCCCGTGCTCTTTCCCCTGAGCCACGCTGCTTCTCTAGAGGGAGGGGGAGGAAGAGACAGATGACAATACAAATAAATAAATATGTATATAAGTGCTGTTGTGCTGGGAGGGTGAAAGAATCAAGGGAGCAAGTCAGGATGATGTAGAAGGGAGTGGGAGAAGAGGAAAGGAGGGGCTTAATCTGGGAAGGCCTCTTGGTGGTGATGTACCTTTAGCAGCGTGGCTTAGTGGAAAGAGCCTGGGCTTCGGAGTCAGGGTTCATGGGTTCGACTCCCGGCTCTGCCTCTTGTCAGCTGTGTGACTGTGGGCAAGTCACTTCACTTCTCTGTGCCTCAGTTATCTCATCTGTAAAATGGGGATTAACTGTGAGCCTCACGTGGGACAACCTAATTACTCTGTATCTACCCCAGCGCTTAGAACAGTGCTCTGCACATAGTAAGCCCTTAACAAATACCAACATTATTATTATTATTATTATTATTAATAGCACTCTGAAATGGGGGGAAGAGTAATTGTCCACTGGATTTGAGAAGGGAGGGTTTTTCAGTCCAGAGGCAGGACATGGGCTAGGGGCCAGCAGCGAGACGGACTAGGGGTCAGTGGCGAGACAGACGAGATTGAGGCACAGTGAGAAGATTAGCACTAGAGGAGCAAAGCATGCGGGCTGAGTTGCAGAAGAAGAGTAGCAAGGTGAGGTAGCGGGGGCAAGCCGGGGGAGTGCTTTAAAGCCAATGGTGAGGAGTTTTTGTTTGATGCGGAGGTGGATGGGCAACCACCGGAGTTTTTTGAGCAGTGGGGTGACGTCCTGAACATTTTGGTAGAAAAATGATCTGGGCAGCTGAGTGAAGTATAGACTGGAGTGGGGAGAGACAGGAGACAGGGAGGTCAGCAAGGAGGCTGATTCAGTAATCCGGGGGGACAGGATGAGTGAGTGTATTAACAGGGTAGTAGTTTGGATGGAGGGGAAAGAGTGGATTGCAACAACGTTCCAAAGGTGGAATTGACAGGATTTAGTGATAGATTGAACATGTGGGTTGAATGAGAGTGAGGCATCAAGGATAACACCATGGTTATGGGCTTGGGAGACTGGAAGGATGGTGGTGCCATCTACAGTGATGGGTAAATCCAGGGGAGGACTGGGATTGGGTGGGAAGATAAGGAGCTCTGTTTTGGACATGTTAAGCTTGAGGTGATGAGAGGACCTTCAGGTAGAGAAGTCTTGAAGGCAAGAGGAAATGCAAGACTGCAGAGAGGGAGAGAGATCAGGGCTGGAGATGTAGATTTGGGTGTCAATAATTATAACTGTGGCATTTGTTAAGCACTTACTATGTGCCGAGCACTGTTCTAAGTGCTGGGGTGGATACAAGGTAATCAGGTCGTCCCCCGTGGGGTTCACAGTTTTAATCCCCATTTTACAGATGAGGTAACCGGGCACAGAGAGGTTAAGCAGCTTGCCCATAGTCACACAGCAGACAAGTGGCAGAGCCGGATTTAGAACCCATGTCCTCTGACTCCCAAGCCCGTGCTCTTTCCGCTAAGCCACGCTGCTTCCCACAGAGGTGGTAGTTGAAGCCATGAATAAGTTCTCCAAGGGAGTGGTGGAGATAAAGAATAAAAGGGGACCCAGAACAGAACCTTGAGGGACAGTTAAGGGGTGGGAGGCAGAGGAAGTGCCTGGGAAGGAAAATGAGAATGAATGGCTGGAGAGATAAGAGGGGAACCAGGAGAGGACAGGGACAGTGAAGCCAAGGTTGGATAATGTTTCCAGGAGAAGGAGGTGGTCCAGGTGTCGAAGGTAGCTGAGAGGTCGAGGAGGATTAGGATGGAGAAGAGGCCATTGGATTTGGCAAGAAGGAGATCGCTGGTGTCTTTTGAGAGGGCAGTTTCTGTGGAGTGAAGGGGACGGAAGCCAGATTGGAAGAGGTCAAAGACAGAATTGGAGGAGAGGAATTTGAGACAGTGGTTGTAGACAACTCGCTCAAGTGGTTTGGAGAAGAATGGCAGGATGGAGATGGGGCGATAAGTGGAGGACGCTGTGGAGTCAAGGGAGGGTATTTTTTAAAAGCCATTTGTAGCAACATCTTTTGATTAGAGTTTCTTCTCATTTAGAAGAGTTAAAAATCCTTATGATCTCTCTCTCTCTTAAAGAATCCTATTTGTTTACAACCCATTAAGGGGAGGGTTCTATGATTTATTTTATTTATTTATTTATTTATTTTGATGTCTTCTCCTCTAGACTGTAAATTCATTATAGGCAAGGGAATTTGCCTGTTTACTGTTATACTGTACTCTCCCAAGCACTTAGTACAGTGCTTTGCATGCAATAAGCCCTCAATAAATAAGATTATATAAACACGATTGAATGAGTTAAGAAAATACAGCAAAGTCACTTTTTTGTGATAGTGCCATCTTTTAAAAAATTCAAAATAAATAGGTGACAGAAGAAGCATTTAAGTAAGATTTAGATTTTGAGCCAGGTTACGACTTTGTCATCTACATAGGAGGAACTATTCCAAGACATTAAAAAAAATGCCAAGAAAGGATAACAGCTACTATCTTAACCAGATGACTTTGTTCTGGTGAGCTTAGAAATTTACTAACTGATCTGGAAATCCTTTGATTCCCTCTGCCGGAGTGTCTGGATCTCCTTGCTTCTCTGAAGGAGTCAAGTAACTTAGTGGCAAGAGGGAGCCCCCTTCTTAATCCTGTTGAAAGTTCATCGTAGCCAAGGTGGGCAGAGTGTGTGTGGAGGAGGAGGGGGAGCTGGAACAGTGATTCTAAAGTGATTCTATCCTGGTCCTGCCCTCTGAACTCAGAATAATTACAATAATAATAATGATAATTGTGGTATTTTTTAAGCGCCTATGTGCCAAGCACTGAACTGAGCAGCAGGGTCAATACAAGAGAGTCAGAGATCATGGGTTTTAATCCCGGCTCCTCCGCTTGTCAGCTGTGTGACCTTGGGCAAGTCACTTAACTTCTCTATGCCCCAGTTACCTCATCTGTAAAAAATGGGGATGAAGACTGTGAGCCCTAAGTGGGACAGCCTAATGACCTTGTCTCTACCCCAGTGCTTAGAACAGTGCTTGGAACAGAGTAAGCGCTTAAATACCAACGAGGTAAACAAGTTGAACACAGTCCCTGTCCCACGTGGGGCTCATAGTCTTCAACCCCCGTTCTACAACTGAGGTAACTGAGGCCCACAGAAGTGAAATGACTTCCCCAAGGTCACACAGCAGACAAGTAGTGGAGCCAGAATTAATAACAGTGATGGTATTTGTTAAGTGTTTACTATGTGCCAGGCACCGTACTAAGAGCTGGATACAAGCTGGATCCTTCTGACTCCCAGGCCCATGCTCTATTCATTACGTCACACTGCTTTTCAGGTAGGATAAGGGGCAGTAGGATCCCCTACTCCATCTCCTACCATGGGCCTAAACCAGAACAGGGCTTTACAGATCCAATCACTTCCCAACCTGCATTTACTCCAGCTCCAAAGAACGGTTGCTCTGAATTTAAGGAGCATCCAATACTCCCTGGCCCACACAATCAGCTGCACATTAATATCATTCATTCAACTGTATTTACTGAGCACTTACTGTGTGCAGAACACTGTACTAAAGCGCTTGGAAAGTACAATTTGGCAACAGAGATAATCCATACCCAACAACAGGCTCACCACTGTCCCCTCTTAAGAATGAGGCCAAAGCACAGAGCAGTGACATGTCCAAGGGAAATCTGTCAGTAGCAATGCAAAGAAGTGAATTTAAGGATTTGGAAAAAGTCAAGGCTGTGGTTTTTTAAAGTCTGGTCAAGAAAGAATTAAAAAAAATCTCCAAGGATGCTTTGAAGATTGATTCTCCTTTTGGATTCACGATGGAAGTCGTGGGGAATATCTGCTTTGGGAGTCAGAAAACTGTCCAGGGTGAAAAAAGAGAAGGATTGGGGCATGGCTCGTCAGAAAAAGGGTGAGCAGTGGCCGAGGGCTTTACAGAGAGGCTGCAGAAAGAGGTAACAGCTGATGCACTGACATCAACGAGAAGAGTCTGAACATGGCAGGAAGCAGATGGTGTCATAGTCTCCAGGTCTCACTGTCCAGTGGAGCCCTGCGTCTGCCAAATGAAAAATGAAACGTCTCTTCCTTCCCAGAGAGAAACAAACACTGCAAGCCGGAGTGGGAGGCCACGGCGGCGGTGGCGGTGGCCGAGCGATCCAGCAGGAACGGCGAGAGTCGAAGGCAGCAGGTGTGTTTGGATTGAAGGCGGGAAGGGCATGGGGTGGAACTGGCAGCAGGAGGTCAACAGCTCGCTCCATCCATTTAGCAGACAGAGCCGAGCGGTTTGCAAATCAGGCACCGAGCGGACCCAGTCAGGGCAGAAACAAAGTGCAGGGTTCTTGAATGGCCAGATGGACAGTCAGGTCACAGGTCATCAAATCAGTCACACAGTGCCACATAAAGCAGCAGCTTGGCACTAATGTGAAGGGCAGCCGGGCAGGCAGAACCCTGAGAGCAGATCGCTGAAGCATCATCACAAAAAGACACAGCAAGGAGAGGAGAATTGGAGGTTCTATTTTAAATGCTGCTGGTCAGCAATGTCCACCCAGATTTTTACTGCGTAGGGGAGGGGAGAGGCTCAACTGGGGAGTCTAATCAAGTGGGGATATTCATGGGACTGAGACCATGTCTTATTCAGTCAATGCCAAGAGGAGGGTTGAGTGAGTCTTCTGAGAATTATTATTATTTTTGTCATTATTACTGTAATTGTTACACAAATATTATTATGTGTCCAACCTAATTATGTGACCTCTAAGTGTTGAGGTAGATACAAGTTAATAAGGTCGGACACAGTCCCTGACCCACAGGCTAACTAGGAGGACAAACAAGTAGTGAATTGTCATTTTTCAGGTGAGGAAATTGAGGCACAAAGAAGTTAAGTGACTTACCCCAGGTCACAGAGCAGGAAACTGGCATATCCAGGATTAGAACCCAGGGCTTCAGACTCCCAGGCCTGGGCTCTTTCCACTAGGCCATGCAGTTTCTACACCAGAGACAACCAATCGGTAGTCCTGGCTAGGAACTATTTTCTGGCCTCATTCTTGCAGAATGTCTGTCTAGTCAGTTCAAAATTACTCAGTAATTATTGAATGCCCAGTTCATTGACAGCTGCTTAAGGATTTACCTAGTTTAGACTGATAGTGATAATAGTAATTTACGTTAAGCGATTACAGTATGCTATTGATGCCTATCTACTTGTTTTATTATCTGTCTCCCCCTTCTAGGCTCTGAGTCCGTTGTTGGGAAGGGATTGTTTCTCTGTTGCCGAATTGTACTTTCCAAGTGCTTAGTACAGTGCTCTGCACACAATAAGCGCTCAATAAATACCACTGAATGAATGAATGAATGAAAGTATCTTGTCAAAGACTGTACTAAGTACTAGGTAATATAGATTTGCTCTCTAGAGTTGGCCCGATGGTATTCCATTTGCCATTTCTTTGCTGAAACCTCAGCATGTTTCATGCTGTATCTCTCACACTCTTCAACCATCTCTTCTTATCCCAACCCATCAGAAACCAGGATGTGCAAATCCCATGGGGATCAGCTCCATTTGGAAAAGAGCATTACGAAAAGTATAAAGATGACAGGTCTCACCCCCAAGAGAAGTAGTGTGGCCTAGTGAATAGAGCATGGGTCTACAAGTCAGAAAAACCCAAGTTCTAATCCCGACTGTCACATGTCTGCTGTGAAACCTTAGGTAAGTCACTCAACTTCTCTGGGCCTCAGTTACCTCATTTGTAAAATGAGGATTAAGATTGTGAGCCCTGTGTGGGACTGGCAGAGTGTCCAACCTGATTGTTTTGTATCTACCCTTGCGCTTAGTAGTGTCTAGCACCTAGAAAGCACTTAAATACCAAAGGAAAAAAAAACATTAAGATCCTGAGAACATTTACAGATATGGGCCCATACTACATGCTTAATACATAACATCGTCATTATTAATTCCAATTATTCAAAGGTTATGTATTGACTTCCTACTGTGTGCAGAGCACTGTTCTAAGCATTTGGGAGAGTATTAGACATCTGTGATGCAAGTAAACTTTTTCTCCTTTCCCAAAAACTGTGTAATAGAATTTTAGTCTGGTAACAACTGCCATAAGCTATTTTCTCCCTAACAGTGTTGGAAAATGATAGGGAAAGAGACCTAGCATACCTAGATTTTCTCCTAGGCTCAGGAAGGCATGAAACAACCCTCCCACAGATTCCCTACTTCACTGCTCCTCCAGGATCTTGGAGCACTTATCCCCGCTGGCTTTTTGCATCCCACTGCACCCACTGCCTGCCTATGGGAAGAGTTTGGCACAATACGTGGTGGCCAAGGTCACATAAAGGGAAAGTGACACTAACAAATGCACAGCTGCTAAAGGGAGCTGTTAGGTTGATACAGTTCAAAGTATTGTGATTTAATTGGGGAAAGCTTCCTGGAATAGGTGGGGTTTAGAGGGTGGAAATATGGGGTATTTGGCAGAATGGGAGAGGAAATTCAGAGGGCAACAAAGGAAGGCTGTCAGGTGAGGAGGAAAGCTGAGAGGAGGATATACTGATGAAGTAAGCTTGAGAGAACAGCCCCCTGCCTACTATCTCAGCCCTTGGGCAGTCACCTCTACCCAGAACAATTTTGTACATGGTTTACATACTTTACTACTTAAGCACTTACCTTTTCATATACCTCTCTATCGCTTTCTTCCTCTCTGTAAATAAGTTTGCTCCTCCCTCCTGTGTTGAACTTTAAACATGGATAGTGTTTTCTGCCCCACTGTAGGCAAGAAACATGTCTACTAACTCTGCTATATTGTTCTCCCCACCAGGTAAGCTCTCGATAAATACCACTGATTGATTGATTGATTGATTGTTAACCGGGGTTGGAGGAGGAGCCAGCGAATGAAACTGACAAGGGGCAGTCAGAGAAGTAAGAAGGAAATTAAGTGGGTATCATGTTAGTGGAACCAAGATTTCAGGAGAAGGGGGTGGTCAACAGTGCTCAAGGTGGCCAAGAGGGGGCAAGTAAGGTTAGAACAGAGCACAGGTCCTCAGGCTTGAGAATGAGGATATTGAGGATGAGGTCCTGGCCGAGTGAAAGGACACAAAACCTGACTCTAGGGGGATCAAGAAGAGAGCCATTGAGAGGAAGTTAAGGCAGGGGCATATACAGATTGTGACTCGTTCAAGGATTTCGGGCAGCAGTGAGAGGAGAGAGATGGGGCAAAAGCTGAAGGGCATTGTGGGACCTAGGAACAGCATTTTTTTGGGGGGGAGGGGGGTTAAATGGGACTTGAACCTGTCTGAAGGCAGGAAGGGTTTAAGCAAGAGTGAGCAGGTAAACGTAGCAGTATGATGGTGGGGAAGAGAGTGGAAGCAAGTGTTTTTGTTTTTTTTAAAAAAAGATGAGAGAGGATGGAGTCAGAGTGCTGGTAGGAATGGGTAGATACAGAGAGTAAACAGGGCCCTAGTGAACCTATAAATACTCATCCTAATCACTTGGTCGAACTTTGCCTTCCTGATGAAATTTTATCAGCTCTGCAGCATCTAGTGTTTTGGAAAATTGGCCTCGGTTTTCTCAGAACGCTTACTTGCAGTGAGGGGAGAAGCTCATTTTTATTTCCTTCATTACCTGCCGATAACCAGCAACTAGGTTATCTATGATTTTTATTGGTGGCTTTAGAATGGCAACAAAATCTTTACCCAATGGGGCTGATTTATGAAGCAATATCAAAGCAAATACCTCCAAGTGATTTTTCTCCTAGTGTAAGGATAAGCCTTGCATTTTTATAATAAATGCTACAGGTTGTGAATTGAGGTGGAAGCGGCGAAAGCTGGTCTATTTCCTAGCATGAATGTAAATGTAGTTATCTCTGTTACTGTAGGTTGTTTGTTAGGTGCTTTATTCAAACTCCATTGTCCTCTGATGTAGCTTGAAAAGCCCCCAAATCTTGAAACAAGAAAAAAGCGCTTTTATTGTAATGATCTCCTTATTTCATTAGTCATACCTATTTTAGGTACCCAAAAGTTTTCAATCTAAAGATGAAAAGCTTTGGGAGTGTGGCCATTTTTTTTTCTTTTTGTTCGACATTTTCTTCTCCTTAAAGTACACTGTTATTGTGATGAAAAATTGGAGCCTAAATATTGATGGATTTTTTTAAAGGATGCTGGAATGTTTAGTAAATCAACCTTCAGTTTTGGTCAAAGAAATTCAAAGAAAATCACAGAATAATAATAGTGATTATGGTATTGTTAGTGCTTACTATATGCCAAGCACTGTACTAAGTGCTGGGGTGGATTCCAGCAAATCAGGTTGGACACAATCCCTGTAACGTGTAGGGCTCAGTCTTAATTCCTTTTACAGATGAGCTAACTGAGGCACAGAGAAGTGGAGTGACTTGCCCAAGGTCACACAGCACACAAGTGGCAGAGTAGGATTAGAACTCATGACCTTCTGACTCCCAAGCCTGTGCGCTATGCACTATGCCATGCTGCTTCTCAAGCAGGGTGGTCTAGTGGAAAGAGCAGGGGACATGCGAGTCAGAGGACCTAGGTTAGAATTCCAGCTCTGCCACTTTGCTGTGTGTCCTTGAGCAAGTCACTAAACTTCTCTGTGCAACAGTTCCCTCAACTGCAAAATGGGGATTCAATAGATTTTCTCCCTCCTACTTAGACTGTGAGCACCATATGAGACCTGATTATCTTCTCTCTACCCCTGCACTTAGTACAGTGCTTGTCACATAGTAAATGCTTAACAATTATTATTTTTCATTATTATTATTATTGTTACTATTATGCTCTGCTTAGTATAGTCCTTGACACATAGCATTCATTCAATTGTATTTATTGAGCACTTATTGTGCAAATTATTATTATCGTTATCATTATCGTTACTATAAAATAGGTAAATAATAATAATAGTGGCATTTGTTAAGTGTTTACTTTGTGCCAGGCATTGTTCTAAGCATGCCCCACGTGGGGCTCACAGTCTTAGGCTCCATTTTCCAGGTGAGGTAACTAAGGCACAGAGAAGTTAAGTGGCTTGCTCAAGGTCACACAGCTGCCAAGTGGCAGAGGCAGGGTTAGAACCCACATCCTCTGACTCCCAAGCCTGCATTCTTTCCACTAAGCCACACAACTGGGAATTCAGCAATTAGTGGGTAATTTTGGACTGATTAGATGGGCACCTTTTGCAAGATTGAGGCCAGAAAATAGTGCATTCACTCAGTAGTATTTACTGAGCGCCTACTGTGTGCAGAACACTGCATTAAGTAAGCACTTGGCAGATTACAATACAAAAATAAACGAAAATAGAGAATCTGCATGGCTTAGTGGAAGAGCACAGGCCTAGGAGTCAGAAGGTCATAGGTTCTAATTCCACCTCCGTCACTTGTCGGCTGTGTGACCTTGGGCAAGCCACTTCAGCCTCAGTTACCTCATCTGTAAAACGGGGATGAAGACTGTGAGCCCCACATGAGACAACCTGATGACCTTGTGTCTACCCCAGCACTTAGAACAGTGCTTGGAACACAGTAAGTGCTTAACAAATACCATAATAATAATAATAATAAACAGACATATTCCCTGCCCACAATGAGCTTACAGTCTAGAGGAGGTCCTAGCCAGGACTGCTGAATGGATTGGTTGTTTAGCAAGGTCTATCGGATAGAGCACGGGTCTGGGAGTCAGAAGGACCTGCGCTCTAATCCTGGCTCCTCCACTTGTCTGCTGTGGGACCTTGTCCAAGTCACTTCCTTTCTCGGTACCTCAGTTACCTTGTCTGTAAAATGAGGATTAAGACTCTAAGTCCCATATGGAACATGGACATGGTTTCCAACCTGATTAACTTATATCCACCCCGGATTTAGTACAGTGCCTACCACATAGTAAGCGCTTAACAAATACTATATATATACACAGTACTTATAAATATATATACATGTAGATATATATTTATATACCATACTAAGCACTTGGGAGAGTATAGTAAAGTTAATATACATGATCCTGTAATAATAATAATAATAATAATAATAATGTTGGTATTTGTTAAGTGCTTACTATGTGCCGAGCACTGTTCTAAGCACTGGGGTAGATACAGGGTAATGAGGTTGTCCCGTGTGGGGCTCACACTTGTAATCCCCATTTTACAGATGAGGTAACTGAGGCACCAAGAAGTTAAGTGACTTGCCCAAAGTCACACAGCTGACAGGTGGCAGAGCCTGGTTTAGAACCCATAACCTCTGACTCCTAATTCAGTGCTCTTTCCACTGAGCCACGACTGTCATGATGGATTTGGGCAGGGAACATTTATACCAAATCTGTTGTACTGTTTTCTTCTAAGTACTAGTGAGCATAGTGCTCAATAAACATCATTGATCATTTGAGAGATGTGACTATCCAAGTGTTTAGGTGACTATTATGGCCACGGTCTTCTGGCACAGCACCGGTGCTGTACTCTGGCCACATAAGCCAGAAAAGGGATTTGCTCATAAGAGGCCTCTACATGCCCTTCTCAATGTGCTGCATCTCTGTCTACTCACGGAACCCTGTACCCCAGCAAAAGCACAACTAGCACCAAGAGAGTAAAAATGATGCTGGGATAAATTTGATTTATTGCTCTAATCAATTCCCACCCACATGTTCTCATTCTTTCATTCATTCAATCGTATTTATTGAGTGCTTACTGTGTGCAGAGCACTGTTCTCAGTCCTCATGTCTTTCTCAGTCTTCACGTCTCAGGACTAATGTCTCCTATTGGAGACTTGGTCGTCACAAGAAGCAGCGTGGCTCGGTGGAAAGAGCACGGGTTTGAGAGTGAGAGGACATGGGTTCTTGGGAGAGTTGGTACACATGGTCCCTGCCCTGAGTGAGCTTACAGTCTATAGGGATGGGATTGTTTCTTTTTATTGTGGAATTGTACTTTCCGAGCACTTAATACCGTGCTCTGCACAAAGTGCTCAATAAATACGACTGAATGATTGAATGAGTCGCTCAACTCTAATCCTCGTCAACTGCTCAGCTCCCTTTGATGGCATGGACCACTTCCTCATCCTGAAAATGCTGTTTGGCCTTGATTCTCTCCAGACTCTCTTCCTACCTTTCTGGCCATTCCATAATACTGACTATATTTATTAAGCGTTCTGTGTTGCAAGCACAATGCTAAGAGCTGGTGTTGATGCAAGATAATCCACACAAGTGACTCACAATCCAAAGAGGGAGACTTGACATTTTATCTCCATTTTACAAATGAGGAAACTGAGGGACCAGTTCTGAAACTGAGGGACACGTGGCACAGCCAGGATTAGAACCTGATTTGTTGACATCCAGTCCTATGCTCTTTCCATTAGGACTCTTCAGTCTCTTTTGCTAGCTGTTCCTCCATTCTCATTCTCTAACTGTGAGAATTCCTCAGTATTTTACTTTGGATCCCATTCTCGACTCGGTTTATCTCCACTCCATGAAGGAGCTCAACTATTTGGATGCCTCAGAGATTTACCTCTCTTAACTCCACCTCTCACCTCCTCTACAATCTCACATTTCTCTTGCCTTCTGAACATCTCAATCAATCAATTATGTGTATTGAGCACTTACTATGTGCAGACCACTGTACTAAGTGCTCCACAAGGATACCGCTGATACATTAAGATGAGTATGTCACAAATTGAACTCCTCAACTTCCTTCCCAAATACTCTCCTCTACCTAACTTTACCATCACAGTTGATAACAACACCATCCTTCCTCTCACTTCTAATAATAACAGAATTTGTTAAATGCATTCTATTTGCCAAACACTGTACTAAGAAATGGGGGAGATAGAAGGTAATCAGTTGGGCCATAATCCCTATCCCACATGGGGCTCACATTCTAAGGGAAGTGAGAACTGGAATGTGAAACCCATTTCACAGACAAGGAAACTGACTTACAGAGAAGATAAGTGATTTGCCCAAGGTCACACAGCAGACAAGTGACAGAGCCGGGATTAGAACCTCTGACCCCCCCAGCCCATGCTATTTCCATTAGACCACTCACATATCCATTTTTCATTTCTCTTTTAGGTGTAAATTATTTTAGTGTCTGTTTCCCCATCCAGATTGTAAAGTTCTTGAGGACAGGAATCATGTCTAATCATTTTACTGTGTATTCCTATTTATCGTGTACTTAATACAGTCATCTGCATACAGTGGGTGCTCAATAAACACTATCTGATTGATTGACTAGGTATTGAGAATTCCCAGATAACTTTGCCTGTGTTTGGATTAGATAAACCATTTGAAGTGTACAGTTTGCACCTCGCATAAACACCATGTTAAATTTAATGCCCTTCACTGTATCGCTTCCTGTGATGGCAGGAGAGCCAGACCGATAGGCTCCAAATGAAGACCTAAATGTTGACACACCCATAGAGGTCAGGGGAAAATATCTTCTAAGGTAAGAGAACTCTGTAATTGGTAGATTAGGGCCATTTACATGGAAGAAACTTGATGTAACAGTCAACGAGCATAATATAAAGGCTAGGGGGAAACGCCTTTCACTGCTGCTCGTTGTTATCTGAAAGGACAATCAAGACAGCCCGGGTTGGGGACTTTCTTATGGGGTGCCCGTGCTGGTCCCGACCCATATTTGGCTGCTCACTGTCCTCCGAAGGGAAGGGAGGGACAGCCCGGGCCCGAGGAACCTCTTGGCCCGGAGACACTTGTTCCATTCCAGTCCGTTAAGGACCCGAACACTGGTTGGGACTAATCATCTTGCGATAATGTCCCTAGGTTGAGGGCTTAAAGTAGTGCATCACTCCTGGGTTGAGGGCTTAACAGAAGCGGGATTTTTTTACTACTGATGTTTTTACTATATGTTAATAAATCTTGAGAAGCAGTGTGGCTTAGTAGAAAGAGCACTGGCTTGGGAGTCAGGCATCATGGGTTCTAATCCAGGCTCTGCCACTTGTCAGCTGTGTGACTTTGAGCAAGTCACTTAACTTCTCTGTGCCTCAGTTACCTCATCTGTAAAATGGAATTTAGACTGTGAGCCCTATGTGGGACAACCTGATTTCCTTGTATCTACCCCAGTGCTTTGAAGAGTGCTTGGCACATAGCACTTAACAAATACCATTATTATTATTATTATTTTCTTTTCTTTCTGCGATACTGAATATCATGGTTTATTCATTGTAAAACTGAGTCACGAACTCCCCCCATCCCTAATTAACTCTACTGGGACATAACACTGTCTGTCAATCAGTTGCATTTATTGAGGACATTCTCTCTGCAGAGCATAGTACTAAGTGCTTGGGAGAGTGCAGTGTAATATAGTTGGTAGATACACTCCCTGCCCACAGTGAGCTTAAAGTCTAGAGGGGAAGACAGACATTAATATAAATGAATAAGTTACAGATATGCGCATCAATCCTGGAGAAGCAGAATGGCCTAGTGGATTGAACACAGGCCTGAGAGTCACAGGGACCTAGTTTCTAATCCCAGCTCCGCCATGTGTCTGCTGTGTGATCTTGGGCAAGTCACTTAACTTCACTGTGCCTCAGTTACCTCATCTATAAAATGGGCATTAAGATTCTGAGCCCCAGGTGGGACAAGGACTGTGTCCAACCTGATTAGCTTGTATTTACTCCAGTGTTGGTACATAGTAAGTGCTTAACAAATACCAAAGAGCCCGGGCTTTGGAGTCAGAGTTCATGGGTTCGAACCCCGGCTCTGCCACTTGTCAGCTGTGTGACTTTGGGCAAGTCACTTAACTTCTCCGTGCCTCAGTTACCTCATCTGTAAAATGGGGATTAAGCCTGTGAGCCCCACGTGGGACAACCTGGTTCCCCTGTGTCTACCCCAGCGCTTAGAACAGTGCTCGGCGCATAGTAAGCGCTTAACAAATACCAACATTACCATAAACAAAGTTCTGTCCCACATTCCATATCTGCAATGGATTCCTCACTCTAATAATAATAATAATGTTGGTATTTGTTAAGCGCTTACTATGTGCCGAGCACTGTTCTAAGCGCTGGGGTAGACATAGGGGAATCAGGTTGTCCCACGTGGGGCTCACAGTCTTCATCCCCATTTTACAGATGAGGGAACTGAGGCACAGAGAAGTTAAGTGACTTGCCCACAGTCACACAGCCGACAAGTGGCAGAGCTGGGATTCGAACTCATGAGCCCTGACTCCAAAGCCCATGCTCTTTCCACTGAGCCACTCTAGGCTTCAAGGCTCTACATCACCTTGCCCCTTCCTACCTCTCCTCCCTTCTCTCTTTCTACCGTCCACCCCGCACCCTCCGCTCCTCTGCCGCTCACCTCCTCACTGTCCCTGAGTCTCGCCTATCCAGCCGTCGACCCCTGGGCCACGTCCTCCCGCAGTCCTGGAATGGCCTCCCTCCTCACCTCCGCCAAACTGATTCTCTTCCCCTCTTCAAACCCTACTTAAAACTCACCTCCTCCAAGAGGCCTTCCCAGACTGAGCTCCCCTTCTCCCTCTACTCCCTCTACTGCCCCCCTTCACCCCTCCACAGCTAAACCCTCTTTTCCCCCCATCCCCCTCTGCTCCTCCCCCTCTCCCTTCCCATCCCCTCAGCACTGTACTCATCTGCTCAACTGTATAGATTTTCATTACCCTATTTATTTTGTTAATTTTGTTAATGAAATGTACATCGCCTTGATTCTATTTAGTTGCCATTGTTTTTACAAGATGTTCTTCCCCTTGACTCTATTTATTGCCTTTGTTCTTGTCTGTCCGTCTCCCCCGATTAGACTGTAAGCCCGTCAAACGGCAGGGACTGTCTCTATCTGTTGCCGACTTGTTTGTTCCAAGCGCTTAGTACAGTGCTCTGCACATAGTAAGTGCTCAATAAATACTATTGAATGAATGAATTACAAAGAATACAAATTTTGGAAGAAGGACTGCCCAAAAATTCAAAAAAGGATTGAAGAAGCCAACATAGGTAAAATGGGATAATATGAGGAAGTGGTATAGAAATAGTATAGAATGCAGAACTGCCCAATGGGTTGGCCAGAAGAGAGTAGCGTCAAATGTAGAAGAGTGGTGGTAAGTCACCTACTTTCTACTAAATTATAATTTGCATTTCCTTCTATGATATCAGAATTCCTATTTCCTTACCATGGCCTATATAGTCTGGGCACAGGGATCGAATGAAACTTCATTTCTGGTGAAGCTGAAAGTAAGTCCTGTATCGTTTCAGATTTCAAATTTCAATTCTACATCGAAAGTACACGCTTTCCTAAGGGAGATCGCAAGGCATCATGCCAATGCTTTCCCCAATATTTTTCTCATTGTCATTTTGAATTCTCCTTACGATTTTTTCTATGGAAGCACATTGGTGTCTGTTTCCACCTCCCACTGCCATCCATAGGCGATAGCAGACTGGAAGACAGTGTGATGACTGATTTAAAAGCTGTCTAATTTGACACAAAATGACTTTGAATGGGCCATCTTTGAAAAACATGCATTCAATATAAAGCTAACGAGAAAGGGAAGTCATGAAAGAGGAGGATTACAAATCTCAACCAATTATCCTCCTAGATTTCCCAAAGCACACTTCCAAAGTGGCCCCACTTTCCACATTCCTCACCCTCACTAACCCCAGGATGAGGAAAGGGAGAAATGGGATTAGTTCCTCAAATGCACTTTCCTCTGTGTTAATTGTGAATTGTAGGTTGTTCACCCTCATTTTAGAGGACAGGGATGCTCATAGACTGATTCCAAAGAAGATACTTAATTCCGCTTTGCATCTCTTCCTTGTCAATGCCAGAATATTAAGGTTACCTTAATTATTTAGTCCTCCTGGCAGTGTTTGACTCTGTCCACTTGCTGAGAGAGTTAATGTTCCCAGTTTCCCGCTCCTTGGCCAACTAGTTTTTCAATAGATGAGCAGAACCTATTGACACTCTCAGCACAGCTTCCCTGAAATCCCACTGACATAGGTCCCCACAATGTCACACGGTAGAGAGTAAAGTGGAAGGTTAGAATCACAAGTTTTATAGGTTCTGAGCCTATCTCTGAACTGGGTTATACATTTACTTCAACTGAACTAGATTTTCTGCTGGAGCCAAAAAATAAATCACAAGAGTTAAGAATATCATAATATCTCAAAGCCCAGAGGATTTCTTGTGAAGCGGTGCTGTTTACCTGCTTAATACCTTTGGCAGTATGAAATCAATGTAATGCAACAGTTCACCAGAAGCGCACCAAATGCCCAACAGGATAAAAATCGGGAATGTGACACATTCGTTAATAAGGGATGACAGTGAACAAGCAGTAAAACATGTATCGGGATTTTTAGACACCCTTCCACCTAATGTGTGCAGCACTCCTTGCTTGGAGAAAGCACTGAATTATTAGCATGGGAAAATCAAAAGACGAGGAAGATCATTCAGAGTTATTCTTCCACGCAAGTAACCTGGCATAACACTAATAGACTTGAGTATGCTGTGACAGTGGCTGCTGTCGTTCTGACAAGTTATTCTAAAGTAGTGTGACCTAAGATCAAATCCAGAGATTTTTAGGAGTGGAGCCTGTTGACTAGAGTCTAACGACTGCTTATATTCTCGCACCTTCGCCTCCTCCTCTTCCTCCTCCTCTTCCTTCTCTTCCTCTTCCTCTACAAGGACCACCTCACTCCTCAGCCACCCTTGGGGCAGCCGCCTCCACTACTTATGCCAGACTTGCAGCTTCCAGTAGCTCTTTCCTGCAGGATCCCAGCACAGGTACGCTCGGTACAGTTCCCCATGTCAGAAACCTGGAGGGAAGAGGACCCAGAAGGTTCGTCACTCCGAAGGCAGTAGAAGTGAGAAGTAGCATAGCTGAGTGGGTAGAGCCCGGGCCTGGGAGTCAAAAGGACCTGGGTTCTAATCCTGGCTCCGCCACTTGTCTGCTGTGTGACCTGGAGCAAGTCACTTCACTTCTCTGGGCCTCAGTTACCTCATCTGTAAAATGGGGATTAAGACTACGAGCCCCATCTGGGATAGGGATTGGGTCCAACCTGATCACCTTGTGTCTTCCCCAGCACTTAGATCAATGCTTGACACATAGAAAGCAACTAACAAATGCCATGAAAAAATGTCAGCTGTTCGTGTGGGAATGAGGTGGAATGGAGAAAGGGAAGGGGAAGAAGGAGAAAGAGCAGCAGCAGCACTTGACGGTGACTTCGCTGCCCCTAATCAATCAATCAATTGCATTTATTGAAGACTTACTTTGTGCAGAGCACTGTACTAAGTATTTGGGAGTCACATCCCAGTCAGTCAATTGTATTCATTGAGAGCTTACTGCTCATTCATTCATTGTTGTATTTACTGAGTGCTTACTGTGTACAGAATAATAATAATGATGTTGGTATTTGTTAAGCGCTTACTATGTGCAGAGCACTGTTCTAAGCGCTGGGGTAGACACAGGGGAATCAGGTTGTCCCAAGTGGGGCTCACAGTCTTAATCCCCATTTTATAGATGAGGTAACTGAGGCACAGAGAAGTTAAGTGACTTGCCCAAAGTCACACAGCTGACAAGTGGCAGAGTGGGGATTCGAACCCATAACCTCTGACTTCAAAGCCCATGCTCTTTCCACTGAGCCACGCTGCTTCTCAAGCGCTTGTGAGAGTACACTACAACAATATAACAAACACATTCCCTACCCTCAAAGGGCTTACAGTCTAGAGGGGGAGGAGACAGACATTAATATAAATAAATGAAATGAAAGATATGTATGTAATTGCAGTGGGGCCAGAAGAGGGGATAAATAAAGGGAGCAAGTCAGGGTGACACAGAAGGAGTGGGAGAAGAGGAAAGGAGGGCTTAGTCAGGGAAGGCCTCTTGGAGGAGATGCGCCTTGAATTAGGCTTTGAAGATGGGGAGGGTAATTGTCCGTTGGATATAAAGAGGGAGGGCATTCCAGGCCCATAAAGAGTTTACAGTCCAGCAAGGTGGAATTCTTAGGTTAGCACAAGTCCCACTGAATGCTGGAACTCTCAAGTTAGCTCGAGTCCCACACTGAAAGCCAGATGATTAGGCAGTTGGCTCCGGCCTGGTGGCGGCAAACTTGGAAGGAATTGGGATAGTCTGGATAAACTGCAGTTTTTTTGGCTACTCTGAGATTCCTTGAGAAGCAGCACAGCCTAGTGGAAAGAGCACAGCCAAGGGAGTCAGGAGTTCTGATTCCAGTTCTGCCACTTGCCTGCAGTTCTACATCTTCCCACCTGGTCCATCAGGTGGCAGGAGAATACCTAAAAAAAAATAATAATAAATGTGATATTTGTTAAGCACTTACTATGTGCCAAGGTCTGTACTAAGCACTGTAGAGGATACAAGAGCACGGGCTTGGGAGTCAGATGTTGTGGGTTCTAATTCCGACTCCACCGCTTGTCAGCTGTGAGACCTTGGGCGAGTCACTTAACTTCTCTGTGCCTCAGTTCCCTCATCTGTAAAATGGGGATGAAGACTGTGAGCCCCATGTGGGACAAACTGATGGGCAATTACAAACGGGAGAATGAAATGAAACGCGAAAAAGCGGGTTAAGGTTGCTTTGTCTACCCTTGTATCTATCCCAGTGTTTAGAATAGTGGTTGGCACATAGTAAGCGCTTAACAAATACCAACATTATTATTATACAAACTGGACACAGTCCCTGTCACATGTGGGGCTCACAGTCTTAATCCCCATTTTCCAGATGAGGTGACTGAGGCGCAGAGAAGTGACGTGACTTGCCCTAGGTCACAAAGCAGACAAATGGGAGAGACAGACTTAGAACTCATGTCCTTCTGGGTACCAGGCCCATGCTCTATCCACTACGCCCTGCTGCTTCTCCGAGTGACTATCCCTGCCCAAATCAGAGGCTCACTTTTAGAATTTTGAGGGCGAGAGCAAAGAGAGGGAGGAAAGGGTGTAAACCGGGGCAGGGGTGGCCGCTTCCTTCTGAGGAGACAAGCCAGGGAGCTGTACTCAATGGATGCGTCCCCAAGAACAATGGAATCGGCTGTGTTGGCAGCAGACTCAGAACTGGATGGGAGCCACTGCGAGGAGAAATGGTTGTCCTTCCACAACAGGAGATTCAGTTCCGCACAGGCAGGGTTTTTTCCTCCTCTCAAGATATAGGTGTGTCCCACCTGATTATCTTGTACCTCTCCAGTGATAAATACAGAGAAGCAGCAGGGCGTGGTGGAGAGAGCCTGGGCCTGGGAGTCAGAAGGTCATGGGTTCTAATCCTGGCTCCATCTGGCTCAGTGGAAAGAGCACGGTCTTTGGAGTCAGGGCTCATGAGTTCGAATCCCAGCTCTGCCACTTGTCGGCTGTGTGACTGTGGGCGAGTCACTTAACTTCTCTGTGCCTCAGTTCCCTCATCTGTAAAATGGGGATTAAGACTGTGAGCCCCATGTGGGACAACCTGATTCCCCTATGTCTACCCCAGTGCTTAGAACAGTGCTCGGCACATAGTAAGCGCTTAACAAATACCAACATTATTATTATTATTATTATTATTATCATTTGTCTGCTGGGTGATCTTGGGCATGTCACTTCACTTCTCTGTGCCTCAGTTGCCTCATCTGTAAAATAGGATTGAGGCCGTGAGCCCCACAAAGGACTCCAGTGCTTAGTACAGTGTGCCTGGCACATAGTAAGCACATAATAAATACTACAATTATTATTATTACAGTGCTTGGCAGGCAATAATAGCACTTAAATACTATTATTATTATTTATTTTTATGGTAATTGTTAAGGGCTTACTATGTGCCACGCACTGTACTAAGTCCTGGGGTAGATACAAGCTCATCAGGTTGGACAGAGTCCATGTCCCACATGGGGCTCACAAGTCTCATCCCCCTTTCACAGATAAGACAACTGAGGCTCAGAGAAGGGAAGTGACTTGCCCAAAGTCACACAGCAGACATGTGGTGGATCTGGGAATAGAAGCTAGGTCCTTCTGACTCTCAGGTCTGTGCTCTATCCACTAGGCAATGCTGCTTCTCTACTAATCATTATTATCATCTGAAAAGTAAATAGACTGCTCAAATACCTAAAATGTATTATTGAGAAATTATACGTACTCATTATCAGTGTAGACTTTAAAAACCAAGGAATGAAGTGGCAATTGTGTTGTTTTAAGGAGATATTTTAAATATCGGATTGTTTCCAATTTCAACTTCTTTGCAGCCAAGCTCTTATCTGAACTAATAATGAGGAGCCAAACTGATTTTCAGTTTTCTCACCTCTTTGTTTCCCAAACACAGAGTCTGGTAGAGGTGGAAGGAGTTAAGTGGATAAGAGATAGTGTGTAGGACAGAGGAAGAGAAGCAATAGGTCTTTGATAAAATGCAAATTATAGAATTACACTCCCAATAATTGAGAATTGACTGTAGGAACACACAAAGAGATTTTCAGTTGTAGCCACTCATAGACTTTGGTAAGGAGACAAATAATGTGAGACCCCCGAAACAAAGGATTATGCTTTAAAATGTCATTATTCACTCCACGAAGTGAATAGTCACTTTACCGAGTGACATTACACTGAAAAAATGAAAACCAACGACAGGGATTAAGTAGCTGTCACCTAATTTGTCCACCCGCCACTCATCTTGAAGAAATATGTGTGGGGGATGGGGGAACTGTATCCATTTCGGAGTCCGTATCCGATCCTTCCAGGTGAAGCAGTGTCTTTGTGCTTCGAAAATCTTCACCATTTTAGTCAGTTACTGAATAGACACTGCAGTGCTGGATCGGCTATTGAAAGAGAGTGGGTCAGACAGTAAGAGTGCCTGTCTATGCTAATATCTTTCCCAAAGATATCTCAGAAGCCGGTATTTTGAACTCTTTCTGACCTCCTGGGAAACAATTTCTTTGACCTTTTTGTACTTTGAAAAATGTTGGAGCTTGAAGGACAGTCCCTTTGGTGAGAGACTCTTCACACAGGGTGGAAGGCTTCTTTAAAACTCCTTTGAGTCTTTCTGGAGCGGAGCTGCTCTCAGAATCAAAATCGTATTTAGTTCTATACTGTTGTCAGAAACACTTTCAAAGATTTCCAGGAGGGTCTACAACGTATAGTTCTAAATGGATGGAATAGTCCTTGTGAATTTATATAACCCTTCCCCGTCCCATCATTCAGGAGTTCCAATATGCCACCCCAGGTCTAGAGCCAACCAGAGAAGATTTCGCAATCACCCTCAGAAATTTAGTTCCCAAATGGCACCAGGGAATTATTCCTGGTGACAAATCGAACTCCCTTACACTGCACTTGAAGCCCATTTCATCATTGGCCACGCACAGCAGGGTGTCCTCGTTGGCTAAGTCTGAGCCTGTTCAGTACTAGGTTTTGGAAAAACCTTAATTACAATGGAAATAGCCAGGAGAAGCAGCATGGCCTAGTGTAAAGAGCACAGGCCTCAGGGTCAGAGGACTGGGGTTCTAATCCCATATCTTCCCCTTGCCTGCTGTGTGATCTTTGGTAGAATCGCTCAACTTCTCTGTGCCACAGTTTCCTCATCTGTGAAATAAGAGAAAATACCTGTGATCCCTCTTGCTTAGACTGTGGGCCAAGGACTGTGTCCGAACTGATTATCTTGTATCTGCCCGAGTTTAGTACTGTGCTTGACAAATAGTAAACAAATACTACAATTATTAATGCACGGTGGGCAAACAACCCTCTCTTTCCAACCAACAGGGAGAGTCCTGCCAGACAAAAGAAAGATAGAATGAGGTAAACTTCTCTAACCCGGCCCCAGAGCCTGCTCCGAGGACCTTGACTTCAGCATGACCACTTCCAAGTTTATTCCAATGGTTTTCTGGCTATCACTTCTTTTCCGAGAAACTGGATGGAATAAAATACCTTCTGACAGCCTCCATTCTAGTGACTTAAATGGAAAAAAGGGGTAGGATTAAGAATCAGTGTGATCTAGTGGATAAAGCACGAGCCTAGGAGTCAGAAGGACCTGGGTTCTAATCCCAGTTCCACCACATGTCTGCTGTGTGACCTTGGGCAAGTCACTTCACTTCTCTGTGCCTCAGTTACCTCATCTGTAAAATGGGGATTAAAACCCATGTGGGACAAGGACTGTGTCCAACCAGATTTGCTTGTACCCACCCCAGCACTTAATACAGTGCCTGGCACATAGTAAGCACTTAACAAATACCACAATTACTATTACTATTATTATTAGCATCATTATTAACATGATATTTATTATGTGCTTACTATGTGTAGAGTGCTTGGGAGAGTACAATACAACAGAGTTGGCAGATCTGTTCTCTGCCCACATTGAATTTAGAGTCTAGAGGAGGAGACAGAAGTTCATATAAAGCAATAATTTATAATATATAATTTAAAGATAAGTACATAAGTATTTGTTGAGGTTGAGGTGGGAAGCAGCGTGGCTTAGTGGAAAGAGCCCGGGCTTGGGAATCAGAGGTTGTGGGTTCTAATTCTGGCTCCACCACTTGTCAGCTGTGTGGCTTTGGGCAAGTCACTTCACTTCTCTGTGCCTCAGTTCCCTCATCTGTAAAATGGGGATTAAGACTGTGAGCCCCACGGGGGGCAATCTGATAACCTTGTATCTATCCCAGCACTTAGTACAGTGCTCTGCACATAGTAAGCACTTAACAAATACCATCATTGTTATTATTATTATATCAAATGCTATTATTCTATCAAATGCCCATAGGCACAGGTCCTCTCATTCCTCCACTCTCAGGGTTGGCTCAGACTCATAAATCAGCAGAAGTAAAGTTCCATAGCCCCTTTTTCTTTGAAAATAGAATGCACTGTCTGAATTCCATAGCTGGAATGTAATCTAATATCCTTCCTGAGACAGAAGGGAGAATAAAGTGTTGTGGACAAGGAAAAGAAATTATTTTATCTCCATGTATATCCCTATTCTCCTATAGTCTATTGTGATAGAAAGAAAAATTTGATAGAAGGAAACTCCTGTAACTTCAGAATTAAAAAAAAATTCAGTCACTAGTAAAGGTATTTGTCAAAATTTCCTACAGATGAAACTTTGGATGCAGTCTTCTCTAGGAAATGTTTTAAGTATATGTCGATGAAGGGGAAATGACCAGGCCGATCAAACATTTTCTTGAGCTTTCCTGTTTATTCCGGAGTTTTCATCTCAGCATGGTGTAGCAGATAGACCCTGGGCCTGGGAGTCAGAAGGACCTGGGTTCAGATTCTGGTTCTGCCACTTGTCTGCTGTGTGACTTTAGGCAAGTCACTTCACTTCTCTGTGCCTCAGTTACCGCATCTGGAAAATGGGGATTAAGGCTATGAAACCCACGTGGAACAGGAACTGTGTCCAACCTGAAAAATTTATATCTATTCCAGGGCTTAGTACAGTTCCTGGCACAGATTAAGGGTTTAACAAAAAACATGATGATGATCTTTATTGTTATCGATTATCCTCGTATTTTTTTCCAACAGTAAAAATTAGTGGGGTGCAATGGACTTTAAGGTAATCAATGCAGTTAGTTAGTCAGAACACAACACCACCGTGTCAGATCACGGACCTCAAAAAAACCCAAATATAACCAGACGTTTCTCTAGTTTCCTTGTAGTAAATATTGTTGGTAATGAAGATAGGTCACACACAGTACAGCTTCCTCACTGATCTCCCTGCCTCCAGTCTCTCCCCTCTCCAGTCTATACTTCAGTCTGTTACCTGTTTCATTCTTCTAAAACCTTGCTAGGTGCATGTCTACCCACTTGTCAAAATCCTCCAATCGTTGCCCCATTAACTGATGGCCTAGTGGTTAGAGCACGGGCCTGGGAGTTCTAAGGTTATGGGTTCTAATCCTGACCCTGCCACTTGTCTGCTGTGCGTCCTTGAGCAAAACCCTTCACTTCTCTGTGCCTCAGTTTCTTCATCTGTAAAATGAGGATTGAGACTGTGAGCCCCATATGGGACGGGGACTGTGTCGAACCCCATTTGCTTGAATCCGACTCAGCGCTTTATACAGTGCTTGGCACTTAGTAGGCACTTAAATACCATTATTATTATTATTGTTATTATATCAGACTCCTCGCTGCCATCTCTAAGTCACTCAGTCAGCTATCTCCTTTGTGCTTTTCCTATACAACCCCAAATCACACAGCTTTTTCCCATATAACCCACACCCCACAATCTGCTCTTCATACACCAACCTATGCCTCTCTCTTGTCTGTCTCTCATCATCAGCAACCCTTTGGCCTGGAATTCCCTCCCCTTTTACATCTGACGGGCCACCACTCTCCTCATCTTCAAAGCTCTTAATAAAATCACATCTCCTCCAAGAAGCCTTCCCTGACTAACCTCTCAATCAATCAATGGTATTTACTGAGCACTTACTCTTTGCAGAACGCTGTACTAAGCACTTGGGAGAGTACAACAGAATTGGTAAACACATTCTCTGCCCACCGTCCCTCTAAGGACTCAGGGGTTCACCTCTACCCCTGAACCACACAGCACTTTACTTGCTTGCTTCCTCTACCTGAAATTTGTTTTCCATCTGTCTTGCCCCATTTGATTACAAGTTTCTTGAGCACAGGGTTCATATCTACTTGCTCTACTGTAGTCTCCCAAGTACCCAGTACTGTACTCTGAATAAACACTCATTAAATACCAGTGATAAATACTACCGATCCAGTTAGTAGCAGCGTGGCTAAAAGATCAAGGATCTGGGAATCAGAGGACCTGGGTTCTAATCCCGGCTAGGCCACTTGTCTGTGTGACCTTGGGCAAGTCACTACATTTCCCTGTACCTCGGTTACCTCATCTGTAAAATGGGGACTAAGACTCTGAGCCCCATTTGGAACATGGACTGTGTTCAACCTGATTAGTTTGTTAGCCTGTCTCTACCCCAGCACCTAGTAGAGGGCCTGACACATAATAAGCATTTAACGAATACCTTTAAAAAAATTGATGTCACCATCATCTCTGCAACTGAGACAAAGATCATATCTGCCGTTGCTGCCGGTATCCTATTTTCATTTCCGAACAATCTTCCCCTCTGTCTCTCATCCACATCCTTACTTTCCACTATGAGGCTGCAGGGAGGACAGGCTACTCTCTCTCCTTAGTCCCGCTCCCTGTCTTGTGTCCCCAGCCACCTATAGAAGCAGCAAACTATCTTTTCTTTTTATCACAGCACAACCAGAGTAATATTTATGACATCGTGAAAGAAAATAATATACTGTCGCAAGAATCAGAAAAGCATGCAGACCCGTCAGACCTGACATGAAATGATATACCTTTTTTTATTGTATCAATTTATGTTAATGTCTGTCTCTCCCTCTAAACTGTAGGCTCATTGGGAGCAGGGAATGTGTCTATTTATTCTCACACTGTACTCCCCCAAGTGCTTAGTATAGTGCTCTTCATATGGTAAGCGCTCACAAATACAATTGACTGACTGACATACCATATCTGTGCCACCTTGATCCAAAAGGGCAGGAAAAATGAACATGCACTATGATAAAATGAAACTGCAGTAAGCAATAGAGTTTTTCATTTATTCATTCAATTGTACTTATTAAGTGCCTCCTTTCTGATCTCCCATCCTCCTGCCTCTCCCCACTACAGTCCATACTTCACTCCGCTGCCCAGATTATCTTTCTGCAGAAACGCTCTGGGCATGTCACTCCCCTTCTCAAAAATCTCCAGTGGTTACCTATCAACCTTCGCTTGAAGCAAAAACTCCACACTATTGGCTTCAAAATTCCCCATTGCCTTGCCCCCTCCTACCTCACCTCCTTTCTCTCCTTCTACATTCTAGGCCGCACACTCCGCTCCTCTGCAGTTCACCTCCTCACCGTGCCTCGTTCCCGCCTGTCCCGCCGTCGACCCCTGGCCCACGTCCTACCTCTGACCTGGAATGTCCTCCCTCCTCACATCTGCCAAACTAACTCTCTTCCCAGTTTCAAAGCCCTATTGAGAGCTCACCTCCTCCAGGAGGCCTTCCCAGACTGAGCCCCCCATTTCTCTCTGCTCCTCCTTCCCTTCCCATTCCCCCATCTCCCTCCCTCTGCTCTGCCCCCTTCCCCTCCCCATAGCACTTGTATATATTTGTACATATTTATTGCTGTCTTTATTAATAATTGGCATTTATCTAGGGTTCTATTTATCTGTTTTTGATAGTAGTGATACCTGTCTACTTGTTTTGTTTTGTTGTCTGTCTCCCCCTTGTAGACTGTGAGCCCATTGTTGGGTAGGGATTGTCTCTGTTGCCGAATTGTACTTTCCAAGAGCTTAGTACAGTGCTCTGTGCACAATAAGCACTCAATAAATATGACTGACTGACTGAATGAATGAATGAATGAATACTGTGTGCAAAGCACTGTACTAAGTGCTTGGGAAAGAACAATACAACAATAAACAGTGACAATCCCAATCCACGACGAGCTCACAGTCTAGAAGGGGGAGACAGAAATCAATACAAATAAATAAAATTACAGATACGTACATAAGTGCTATGGAGCTGGAGGTATGGTGGGGGGAGAGAAAAGCGAGCAAGTCAAGGCGAGGAAGAAGGGAGTGGGAGATGAGGAAAAGTGAGGCATAGTTTGGGAAGGTCTCTTGGAGGAGATGTGCCTTCAAGAAGGCTTGGAAGTGGGGGGAGGGTGTCTAGTGAATTTAAGGAGGGAGGGTGCTCCAGGCCAGAGGCAACACGTGGGACAGGGGTCAGTGGTGAGACAGGCAAGATTGAGGAGGCACAGTGAGCAGGTTAGCAGTAGAGCAGTGAAGTGTGCGGGCTGGTTGTAGGAGAGAGGTGAGGTAGGAGGGGGCAAAGTGATGGCCTGCTTTAAAGCCAATGTTGAGGAGTTTTTCTTCGCTATGGAGGTGGAGAGGCAACCAGTGGAGATTTTTGAGCAGGGGCGTGACATGTCCCGAACGTTTCTGTAGAAAGATGATCCAGGCAGCAACGTGAAGTTTGGACTGGAGTGGGGAGAGACAGGAGAGGCAGGAGTTTTATTTGTATGGAGTCATTACGACTTTTTGAGATGTCTGGTAGGCCGTGGACTTGTGACCTGCATACCCCGTGTCTGATGAAAACATAAAAAGAGCAAATTTCTCTCCTCTAGAGCAGGCTGACCTAATGCTCCACTTCCTTCATTCATTCATACATTCAATCGTATTTATTGAGTGCTTACTGCTTGCAAAGCACTGTACTAAGCGCTTGGGAGAGTACGCTATAACGATAAGCAGACACATTCCCTGCCCACACGGAGCTTCAGGCCCTGTCCCTCGTTGGTCTCACAGGCCGGATGGGACAGAGAACAAGTACTGAATCCCCATTTTATTGAGGAAGCTGAAGAGCAGAGAGGTTGAGTGACTTGGCTGAGGTCACACAGCAGGAGTTGGGATTAGAAGCTTGATCCTCTGATTCTCAGGCCTGTGCTCTTTCCACTAGGTCATGCTGCTTCCACTGTACTTTCTCCTGTACTAATCACTGGGAAAACTGTTATTTTTTGGCTTCACGTTATCCTAGTGTTATGTTTCATTTCTGATTATATGTCTGCTCCCAGCCTTCTCTTCCAATCTTTTAAACTGTGAGCATGCCAAGAGACAGGGACAGTGTCTATTTCTGCTCTATGTTTTCTTTCCAGCGCTTAATACAGCGTACTGCATAATAAGTTCTTAATAAATATGATAATTAGTACTTCTAATACCATAGTGTTCACTGCAATAATTTGACTCAATGAAATAATAATAATAATAATGTTGGAATTTGTTAAGCACTTACTATGTGCCAAGCAGTGTTCAAAGTGCTGGGATAGATACAAGTTAAGCAGGTTGTCCCACATGGGGCTCACAGTCTTAATCCCCATTTTACAGATGAGGTAACAGAGGCACAGAGGAAGTTGAGTGACTTGCCCACAGTCACATACAGCTGACAAGTGGCAGAGCCAGGATTCAAACACATGACCTCTGACTCCCAAGCCCGGGCTCTTTCCACTGAGCCACGACAAGGCTTCCTCTCCGATAAGGTCATTGTAAGGGGCCTTCATAGCATAGTGGATAGAGTATGGGCCTGAGAGTCAGAAGGTCATGGGTTCTAATCCCGCTCTGCCCCTTGTTTACTGTGTGACTTTGGATGTGTCGTTTGACTTCTCTGAGTCTCAGTTACCTCATCTGTAAAGTGGGTATTGAGGCTGTGAGCCCCACAGAGACAGGGACTGTGTCCAACCTCATTTGCTTGTATCCACCCCATCGCTTAATACAGTGCCTCGCACACAGTAAGGGCTTAAAAAATACCACAATTATTATTATCTGTAAAATGGGGATTAAGTCTGTGAGCCACAAGTGGGACAACCTGGTAACCTTGTATCTACCCCAGAGCTTAGAACAGTGCTTGGCACATAGTAAGTGCTTAGCAAATGCCATCATTGTTATTATTATTATTATTACTGTTTGCTTTTTCTGTATAGTTTCCATGTGATGAGATGGAATCTCCCATCAACACCGATCAGCATCGATGTCGGCGGCGTGAAGACCTCAGGGATGAGAACCAGCACAAAGGGACTGATTCCTGTGAGAGACGTGCCTTCTCTTGTCCCCGTTACTGTCTCTGCACGGGCACAGGGTGCAACGAGCCAACAGGCAGGCTGGGCCACGGCAAGCATGTGACACGCATACCCATTTATAAGGAAAAGGGTCGTGGCATAATGAGTTTGTCTTGTCCTTTAGATCAGCAAGGATCCAGTGAGGTCAGTAGCCTCAATAGCCACTCCAGTCTTTGCTGCCCACGTTATCCAGCTATTTTCCACTAAATTGCAAATTCCTTGAGGGCACGGATCATGTGTCTCTTCCTTATTTTATTATATTCTCCCAGTGATAATTGTGATATTTGTTGAACTCTTAATATGGGGGAAGGACTGTACTAAGCACTGGGATAGATGCAGGATAATCAGGTTGGACACCGACCCTGTCCCTCAAGAGATTCATAGTCTAAGTAGAAGGGAGAACAGATATCTAATCCCAGTTTTACAGATGAGGAAACTGAGGCACAGAGATGTTAAGTGACTTGTTCAGAGTCACACAGCAGGTAAGTGTTGGAGCTGGGATTAGAACCCAGGCCAGTGCTCTTTCCACTTGACCATGCTACTTCTGAACAGAGTAAGCACTCAGTAAATACCACTGGTTGATTTTCAGGCTTCCTGCTGAACCTGTATTCCATGAAAGATGCCCTAGTTGGATTTTTGTCTAGTTCTAATCATTTCATCCTCCCATCATAGCGAGGCGTGGGTTGATTTTGGGGAGAGAGTGTGGGGAGGATGGGGGTGAGGGATGGGGAATGAGTCCGTCATTGGGCAGGGATTGTCTCTATCTGTTGCCGAATTGTACGTTCCAAGCACTTAGTACAGTGCTCTGCACATAGTAAGCACTCAATAAATACTATTGAATGAATGAATGAATGAATCCTACTGGATCAAAGGTTTAGAAAAGCTTCTAAACAAAAAAAGTATAGAAAGATTAAGGTTGAGAGAGGATAGAATTGAAGTTTACAAAACTATGAAAGGTGAAGACAGGAAGAACATGGAACAGTTGCTTACTAAGTCAGACAACACTCATTTTCATCCTCATCATAGACAACACTAATTGAGGAAGCAGCATGGCTCAGTGGAAAGAGCCTGGGCCTCGGAGTCAGGAGTCATGGGTTCGACTTCCGGCTCTGCCACTTGTCAGCTATGTGACTGTGGGCAAGTCACTTAACTTCTCTGTGCCTCAGTTACCTCATCTGTAAAATGGGGATTAACTATGAGCCTCACGTGGGGCAGCCTGATTACCCTGTATCTACCCCAGCACTTAGAACAGTGCTCTGCACATAGTAAGAGCTTAGCAAATACCAACATTATTACTGTGTCTCTCTTTAGCATTGGCCTAGTGGAAAGATTCATTCAGTTGTATTTATTGAGTGCTTACTGTGTGCAGAGCACTGTACCAAGCACTTGGAAAGTACAATTCGGCAATAGAGATAACCCCTATCCAACAATGGGCTCACTGTCTAGAAGACGGGCTCTCGAAAGATCACGGACTGGATCATCAGAAGACCAAGGTTCTAATCTCAGCTCTGACACATGCCTAATATGTGACCTTGAGTACCTCACTTAGCATCTGTGTGCCTCAGTTTTCTCATCTGTAAAATAGGATTCAACACCTGTTCTCCTTCTATCTTAGACTATGAGCCTCATGTGGGATAGGGATTGTGCATGATCTTATTTCCTGTATTTACTCCACTGCTTCATACAGGGCTTGGCAGATAGTAAGCCCTTAACAAATACTATTAATATTTTCTCATCATCATCATCATCATATACTAGATGGGAAGCAGTGTGGCCTAGTGGCATTGACAATGGTTTGGGAGTCAGGAGAGATAGGGTCTAAGCCCAGTTCTGCCAATTGCCTGCTGGGTGACCTTGATCAAGTCACTTAACTTCCTTGCACCTATTTCCTCATCAGCAAAATCAATCAATTAAGCGTATTTATTGATTGCTTATTGTGTTCAGAGAACTCTACTGAGTCCTTGAGAGAATAAAATACAACCAAGTGGGAATTAAATATCTGTTCTCCCTCCCCGTCAGACTGTTCTACAAGCACACCTAGTGGATATAGCCCAGGCCTGAAAGGCAGAAGGACATGGGTCCTAATCCCTACTCTGCCATTTGTTTGTTGTGTGACCTCGAGCAAGTCACTTCTCTGTGCCTCAGTTACCTCATCTGTAAAATGGAGATTAAGACTGTGAGCCCCAGGTGGGACAGGGACGGTGTCCGACTCAATTTGCTTGTATCCCCCCCAACTCAGCACTTAGTATAGTGTCTGGCTCATAGTAAGTGCTTAACAAATGCCACAATTACTATTACTAATTATTACGAGCTACAGGGACTGTGTCTGACCAGATCGTGTTAGCACAGTGCTTGGCACATGGTAAATACTTAAAAAATACAATTATTATTACATATACTGAAAGAAGTAAAATAAATATGTGATCCCTGCCCTTGAGATGCTCATTTCTAGTTTTTATGAAATACATTACATGTATATACTGTTTTTGCAGTTCTACGTGTCAAGTAGTTTAAAGAAGGAGTTAACCCTGCAAAATTATGAGTGAGAGACTATTTAGACACTGGTAAATAAATAGTGTATCTCTTTCAAAAAGTCAAGGCTTTAAAGAATTCAATCATGCATCTGTTTTCTTATTTGTTAAACAACTAATAGGATCAGAGCTGAGAAATCCACAAAATTGAATGACACTTTACAATGATACGCATTTCTGAAACAACAGAGTAGCAATTTAAAGAGTTCATTAGACCCTCAGACCTTGTGCAGAATATCCACAGAACATGCCCTTTAATGTTTAATTTTACTAATAATCTCACTTGGTAAAGAATGGCATGGTACAATGAAAGCATAATTGCGTGGTCGGCCAAAATTAAGGAGGATTGAGTTTAAATATTTTGCTGAGTTTCATTTTTTAATTTGCCATGCAATTTGCTTCCAAATAAGATTCATTGACTCAATTTATTAATTTGCATAATTGCCAGCATAAACCAAACATCTGATTCCAAATAATAAATTGGTGATAATAATATCATGTCAGATTTATATGGAAATCATCAGTATGCAATACACGATTAGACAAAAACTATAAAGACACTGTTGCTGCCATTCAGATCCCTGAAAAAGTAAAAGGGCTTATTTGGATCAGAACAATGGATTTGTGTGTTCAGGCACTTAGCATCTTGAAAACTTTGGAACAACCGGTAAGTACTAGAATATTTAGGGTAACAATATGTCTAGTTTCTGCAGAATCGAAGCCAGCTGGAGATTTTATTGAATCATGCCCCTTGAAAAGGGATGAGAAAACAGTACAATGAGGAACTAAAAATTCCTGTTCAAATGTATTTGGATTTTTCAATAACACCCTGTCATATTAACTTGGGAATTTCTGGTCCAAGGCAGAAAACTCAAAGGTACTGTTCAAGCAAGTATGCTGAGCTTTATTGGAGTACCACAAACATTCCATCCTATCGAAACTTAAAAATTGGGAGAAAATGTTGACATTTAGGTCTATATGAAAGGAAGAAAATTACAATATGATAATCATTTTCATTTATTCTTATTTATGTTTGGCATTCACTAAGAAGCATTTGCTTTGTGCCAAGCACTGCGTTAAGCATAGTCCCCTTTAGACTGTAAGCTCACTGAGAGCAGGGAATGTAATAATAATAATGTTGGTATTTGTTAAGCGCTTACTATGTGCAGACCTCTGTTCTAAGCGCTGGGGTAGACACAGGGGAATCAAGATGTCCCACGTGGGGCTCACAGTCTTCATCCCCATTTTACAGATGAGGTAACTGAGGCACAGAGAAGTTAAGTGACTTGCCCACGGTCACACAGCTGACAAGTGGCAGAGCTGGGACTCGAACCCATGACCTCTGACTCCAAAGCCCGTGCTCTTTCCACTGAGCCACGCTGCTTCAATGTGTCTGTCATAGCGTTGTGTCGTACTCTCCCAAGGGCTTAGTATAGTATCCTGCATTCAGTAAGTGCTCAATAAATAAGACTGAAGGATTGATTGGGTAGATGCAGGACAATCAGATTGTGCTTAGACTTTCTCCCACTCTGGATTCACAGTCTAAACTCAGTCAATCAAATAATACTAATTGAGTAGTTACTCCGTGTTTAGCACTGTACTAAGTGCTTGGGAGGGCACAATCTAGTAAGTAGATATGATTCCTGCCCTCAAGGAACTTACAATCAAAGAAGGGGAAATAATTGCTATTTATAAAGTGGGGGAAGAAGACTCAGAGAAGCAATGTGGTCTAGTTGATAGAGCATGAGCCTGGGAGTCAGAAGGACCTGGGTTCTAATCCCCGTTTTGCCACTTGTCTGCTGTGTGACCTTGGGCAAGCCACTTAGCTTCTCTGTGCCTCACTTCCCTCATCTGTTAAATGAGGACTGATACTGTGAGCCCTATGTGGGACATGAACTGTGTCCAATCTGATTAGCTTGTATTCATTCATTTATTTATTCAATTGTATTTACTGAGCCTTACTGTGTGCAGAGCACTGTATTAAGCGCTTGTTAGAGTACCATATAACAATAAACAGACACATTTCCTGCCTACAACGAGCTCTACCCCAGGGTTTAGTACAGAGCCTGGCACATAGTAACTGTTTAACAAATACCAAAAAGATTCTGATATCATTTACAGATAGAAGGAAAGAGAAAAAAGTAGATGTATAAATAATAAATAAATAATAATGATGGTATGTGTTAAGCGCTATGTGCCAAGCACTGTTCTAAGCACTGGGGTAGATACAAGGTTATCAGGTTGTTCCACATGGGGCTCACAGTTTAAATCGCCATTTTAGAGATGAGGTAACTGAGGCATAGAGAGGTTAGGTGACTTGCCAGGTTGTTCCACAGGGGGCTCACAGTCTAAATTGCCATTTTAGAGATGAGGTAACTGAGGCACAGAGAAGTTAGGTGACTTGCCCAAAGTCACACAGCAGACAAGTGGCAGATCCAGGACTAGAACCCATGACCTCTGCCTCCCAAGTCTGTGCTTTTCCCTCTAAGCCACACATCTTCTCTAACTTAACTAATTGCTTGAGTTCTCTACATAACTACAGGGCCTTAGCTCTCTACATAACTTAGTGACTGAGCAATAGGGTACTTAGGATCTGGATATAGGTCCTCTGGTGGTATAGAAGTGCAGAGGTGGCAATTAAGGAGCTACAGCCTGGGGAGAGAAGGAATTAATCCGGGAAGACCTCTTAGAGTATATTAGAGTAGACGTGATTCAGGAAAACATTGAAAATGGGGAAATTTGAAGAAGTAGGGAGGAAATTAAGAGTAGGTATTTTGCTCCTATTTTACCCATGGGAAAACTTGGGCACAGAGAGGTTAACTGCCCTGCCCAAGGTCACTTTTTGTATGGTATTTGCTAAGCCCTTACTACGCGGCAAGCATTGTTCTAAGAACTGGGTTAGATAAAAGCTAATCAGGCCAAATACTGTCCCTGTCCCACATGGGGCTCACAGTCGAAATAGGAGGGAAAACAAGTATTGAATCCCCACTTTTCAGTTCAGGAAACTGAGACATAGAGAAGTTAAGTGACTCGACCAAGGTCACATACCAGGCAACCGGATGAGCCGGGATTAGAACCCAGGTCCTCTAGCTCCTAGGCCTTTGCTTTATCCACTAAGCCACACTGCTTCCCACTCAGCAGAACAGGGGCCAATTATTCCTTGGCAGAGTCTCTTCACCCTCAGTCTTATGCCTTTCCCATTAAGCCACTCCGTTTTTACTAAATAATAGTCAAATGGCCCTTTTTGAAAATTCTGCTAGTTATAAATAATGTCTATTGGCATAATTTCCCTTTTCAAAGTGAAGCATCATTAGTAATGCTAAGTGGGGACATAAACCTGTTTAATTGCCTTTGTCCACATCACAGTGGTCAGTAACTGAACACCAAGAGCATAGTTAAGAACAAAATGCCCCCTTCCTGCCTCTCAGACTTCTTTTTAGGTCATTTTTAACTAAATACCCACTCAAAGTATTCTGTCTAAGAAACCTAGATTTCCTAGAAATCGTTTCCCTGCAATCTAAAAGAGGTGTATTGCTACTCCTGACTGTTTCCTTCTTGGTTATCTTAAAAATTTTTAGTAAAATACCTTACTTTGTTATTGCTCCCCCCCAACCCCTCCTCCCCTACACATACACAAAAAAGTCTGCATCCTAATATGAGACCACTCTTTAGTACATCTTATTTTTCTTTCAATTGATGGAATGCCACACATTCTACTAGTAAAATAATCCCCAACATCACTTCAGTTCCCCCTGGGGCCAGATGAGAAGAGTTTGATTTGTCTGTTCTTGGGTCAAAGGATGCTCCTTACAGCTGTTTGGAATCTGGTTGGATGGGGAAAATAACAGGGCATATTTTATGGAACTATTAATATATGCCTCAAGCGTGTTGTGAGGCACGAGGCCAACAGCTGGATGGAAATGGTAGTGACTGGGCCAGCTGAAACACTCGCTTTCAAGTTTGTTTTTCGATTTTTTTCTTAAACCAAAAAAAGGAAAAAAAGACCACAGTGGGAATGTTAAACGGCTCCAGGTTTATTTTTTAATATACACTAGAATTTCAGGACTGTCCCAGTGTGAGCTTGTTGTGGGCAGGGAATGTCTTTTCCTTCTCTGCTGTATTGTACTCTCCCAAGTGCTTAATACAGTGCTCTGCATGCAGTAAACGCTCGATAAATACAATTGCTTGATTGATTGATGCAATGGCATTCCTCCTCTAGGCTGTAAGCTTGTTGTGGGTAGGGAATGTGTCTGTTTATTGTTATATTTTACTCTCCCAAGTGCATAGTACAGTGCTATGAACAGAGTAAGCGCTCAGTGAATATGATTGACTGACTGACTGACATTCAGAGGACTGGTGTAAGCAAGCAGCCCTGATCATTTTCCCTCTTGGACTGGACAGACTTCCTGATGTTCAGGAGATCTTGATTCTTGGAGAAAGAATGGTGGACTCTGGGGGAAGTGACAGCCCTAGCTTATTCATCTGCAAGGAGGGTGGTTACAAAGCAGGCAGTGGAAGAGGAGCAAGGAACAAGAAAGTAGGGAAGCATCATGGCTTAATGGAAAGAGCATGGATCTGGGAGTCAAGGGACTTGGGTTCTAATCTCAGCTTCGCCACTTGCCTGTTGGGTGTCTTTGGGCAAGTCACAACTTCCCTATGACTCAACTTCCTCATCTATAAAATTGGAAATAAATCCTCCCTCCAGTTTAGACTAGGAGCCCCTTGTGGGACAGGGACTGTGTCCTAACTGATTATCTTACCCTAGCATTTAGTACAGTGACAAGCTCTTTGTACAGTGCTCTGCACATAGTAAGTACTCAATACATACCATTGATTGATTATAGTAAGGGTTTAACAAGTACCATTAAAAAAAAGAAACCTCTTTATCCTTCCTTCTTCTTCCACAACCTTGCTCTCGTTGCCCTTACAGAAAAAAAAAGGCAACGCTACTTCTCTCTACTCTAGCATTGTCTTTCATTTCCTTCCACCTCCCCCTTACTTCTTCTGGATGCCAGACTCTTACTGACTCATAATAATAATAATAACTGTGGCATTTAATTGGTTTCTATGTGCCATGTACTGTACTAAGCTCTGGGGCGGATACAAGCATATGGGGTTGGATCTAGTTCCTGTCCCACTTGGGGCACACAATCCCCATTTTACAGATGAGGTAACTGAGGTCCAGAGAAATGAAATGATTTGCCCAAGGTAGAGTGGCAGAGCATTCCACTTAGTAACATATGGAGGGCAACTGAATTGGACATCTTGTGTTCCACCGTCCCATGTTTGCTCCAGCTGCCAAAAATGTCTTAGACACAGCACGGTCAGACTTTATGTGTGAGGCAACCTTCTGACTCTCAGGCCCCTGGTCTATCCACTATGCCATGCTATCAGAAGGGTGTATCATCAACTTTTCTCCTTTCCCTGAACTACCCAAATTACGCAGCAACTGCCCATCTCTTTCTATCTGGGTTGATCTGAATCCAAGAGATTCTCATGGCATTTTGCTTCCTGAAGGTATCTTTTTGGCTTAAGAGGTAAAAATAGACTGCCGAAGGGCAAAGTGGTTAGAAAAAGACTATGCACAGTCTTTAACCATATTGTTCCCAGTTGTCTGTAAGATAATATTCCAAACTATTTTTATACAAATACCCATGGAGGATTGGGGGGGAAGGAGGGTTAAGGGTTGAATTAAAGTGGCATTCACATTTGAGGTTGAGGTTTCAGAGAGCAGTAAGACCTAAACAGCAGGTCTAGAATGGGTAAATATTTGGAATAATCGATAAATCAGTGGTATTGATTGAGCTCTTATGGCATGCTGAGGATTGTACGGCGCACTTGGGAGAGTACAATACAACAGAGTTGGTAGACCTATCCCTTGTCTCCACAATCAATTCAATCAATTAATCAATGGAATTTATAGAATGCTAAGCACTGTATTAAACTCTTGGGAAAGAAACATGGGTTCCTTGCCCTGAAGCTTACAATTTAACAGGAGGTATTAAAATTATTTGCTGATGAGGAATGTCAGGGGAATATCCATAAATTCAGAGAGCAAGATAAACACATAAGGATAAAACAAGGGATCAAAGCAATTGACCAAACCAAAAAAATACAGAAATATCACTTCATCAGGAGAAATACTGGGGTTTCAGATGTGGGACTTTCATGAAAATGACCCTGCGATGTTCAAATTCCCTTATCCGGATGAGTTTGTATTGCACTAGAAGTTATAAAACAAGCTAGAATTTGAAAACAAAAATTATTCACTGCCACATCGTGAATCAGCTAATTTTCCAGCCCATCTCATTCTCTGCTCTCTGGGCTTTCAGCTTACTGTAATCAGTATGCTACTACAATGGAATCCAAACAGATGTGTTCAAAATGAGCTTGGGTATCTAACGAATGGATCAGAATGGAAGTGTATTCTAGTCATTCACCACAATACCAACAGTACTAGCAGAAAGGATTTGGGACCTAATAAATGCACTAGTGAGGAGTTTTAGAGAGTATTCAATGGCATCTATTCCATTCTAAAAATATCAGAAGATATAGCCCAGCCAAACCTAGGCTGTGCTTCAGGATACACACCGAGGAGAGGCCGCTTCCTCGTAAAGTCAGAGTTGTCTTCAAGGTAAAGCATTGCAATGCCTCACACGTAAAGTCTGACTGTGCTGTGTCAAAGACATTTTTGGCAGCTGGAGCAAACATGGGACGGTGGAACACAAGATGTCCAATTCAGTAGCCTCCAGATGTTACTAAATGAAATGCAGTTCCTCCTAAACCTTACTTGCTATGGATTCATTAAAGTGAATGTGTGTTTTACTTCTATTCAGGAGGAGGGTTTTGAATAAACTGTACAGTGTACTGAATGTGGGGAGCTATGAAGAGATGGAAGAAGCATAGATTCTTTGGATGAATAACCACATCTGTATGGCATAATGAACTTATATGTCCTTATTCAAAAGGTCTATTCTGTTCACTGTCTTCCCTCCATGGACCCATATTCAATCTTTTATACAAATAAGTGTACATGAATAAATCACTGTATTTTTCCTTGGATATTAGCAATATCAATCAATTGATCATATTCACTGAATGCTTACTGTGTGCAGTAAGTACTAAGTGCTTGGAAGAGCCCAATATAACAGAGTTGGTAGACATGTTCCCTGCCCACAATGAGCTTACAGTCTAGAAGGGGAAACAGACATGAAAATAAATAAATTACGGATATACGCATAAGTGCAGTGAGACTGAGGGAGGGGTAAATGAAGGGTGACTACCAAAGTGCAAAAGGCCACCCAGAAGGAGCAGGAGAAGAGGAAATGAGAACCTAGTCGGGGAAGGCCTCTAGAATTGCCAGGAAGGAACTGTGTGTATTGGCCATGTTCAAGACAGAGGAGTTTAGTGAGAGTGGCCTAGTGGATGGAGCATGGGCCTAGGAGTCAGAAGGACCTGGGTTCTAGTCCTGAGTCTGCCACTTGCCTGCTGTGTGACCCTGGGAAAATCACTTCACTTCTCTGGGTCCGTTACTTCATCTGTAAAATGGGGAGTGAGAGTGTGACCCCCATGTGGGAGAGGAACTATGTCACCGATTTGCTTGTATCCACCCAGCGCTTAGTACAGTGCCTGGAATATAGTCAGTGCTTAACAAATACTAAAATTATCATTGTTATTATTATTATAATCATTAAATACCACTTCGACTATTGGAGTCTTCGTGTTCCATGATAGGCATTGTCTCACAAAGTGGCCATTGAGCCTTCCAAGATGCAAAACCTGTGAAGGGCACCCATTCCTCCATGAGAAACAGCAACAACAACAGAGATGGTGATGCTCAGCTCCACTGGGAGAAGAGAATTGAGGAAGAACTGGAAGAGTAAGAATGTAGCCAGCAAAGAAAGAAATTCTCAGTCAGTCAATTGTGTTTATTGAGAGCTTACTGTGTGCAAAGCACTGTACTAAGTGCTTAGGCGAGTCCACTTGAACAATATAACAGACACATTCCCTGCCCACAGCAAGCTGACAGACCAGAGGGGGAGGCAGACTTTAATATAAATAAATAAATTACAGACATGTACATAAGTGGTATGGGGTTAGGAGGGGGGATGAGTAAAGGGAACAAGTCAGGGTGACTCAGAAGGGAGTGGGAGAAGAGGAAAGGAGGGTTTAGCCAGGGAAGGCCTCTTGGAGGAGATGGGCCCTCAATAAGGTTCTGAAGGGGGAGAGAGTAATTGCCTGTCAGGCAAGAGGAGGGAGGGGGTTCTGGGCCAGAGGCAGGACTTGGGCAAGATGTCAGCAGTAGAACAGATGAGATCGAGGTACAGTGAGAAGGTTGGCGATAGAGGAGCGAAGCGTGAGGGCTGGGTTGTAATGGAAGAGAAGTGAGTTGAGGTAGGAGGGGGAAAGGTGGGGGACTGCTTTAAAGCCAATGGTGAGGAATTTTTGTTCGATGAGGAGGTGAATGGGCAACCACTAGGACCATGGAGCTCATGAACTATAATACTCCAGGGGGTGTTGGGTCAGGTTACCTACCAAGTCTGTCAAAGTCAACTGAAAAAGGAGCTCCATAAGGAGCTATAATAAAAGGTAGATTGGTATTTAAGTGCTTACGATGTGCCAAACACTGTCCTATAGCCACTTGGGTAGATCAGAAACAGCCATACAGGGCTCTCCCTGGGAAAGGGAGGGAGAACAGATAATTCATCTCCGTTTTTACAGATGAGGAAACTGAGGCACGGAGATGCAAAATAACTTGCCCAAGGTCACCCAGCAGGCCATAATAATAATAATTATTATTATTATTATTGTGGTACTTTTTAAGTGCTTACTAGGTGCCAGGCACTGTACTAAGAGCTGGGGTAGATACAAGCAAATCGGGTTGGACACAATCCCTGTCTCCAATGGGGCTCACAGTTTCAATCCCCATTTTACAGATCAGGTAACCGAGGTCCAGAGAAGTGAAGTGACTTGCCCAAGGTGGCGAGCACATGGTGGAGCTGGGATTAGAATCCATGACCTTCTGACTCCTGGGCCCGTGCTCTACCCACTACATCATGCGGCTTCTCACTATGCTAGAATTCAAATTGTAATTGTGGTATTTGTTAAGAGCTCACTACATGCCAAGTGCTGTACTAAACGCTGGGGTAGATTTGGGATAATCGGGTCCTACATGGGACTCCCAGAATAAGTAGGAGGTAGAACAGGTATTGAATCCCCATTTTGCATAACAGGGAACTGAGGCACAGAGAAGTGCAGTGATTTGCCTAAGGTCACCCAGCAGACAAGTGACAGAGCCGGGATTAGAACCCAGGGCCTCTGACTACCAGGCCTGAGCCTTTCTACTAGGCCACGCTGCTTCTAGAATCGGAATCTTTTCCTTTATTCTGTTTCCCTTCTCTTTCCAAGATCCCTGATGGCCTTTGCATCCTCTATGAAAATGTATACATCCCTCTCTATTTTAGTGCCTCTCTGGCCTTAGGGCCACCCTGTTATCACTCTCTTCTTCTACCACCTTATGTCCTGAACTCTGAAATGCCCGATTACTGGGTACAACTGTGATGTCTGCCATAATGAAAATAGGAATCACTTCTCGGAAGCATCATAGAATGCGCACCGGTGACTGACAATACGGATGCATGTGGGTTATTCCTGCTCTATCTAGGCTCTTCCACCCCGAGGTCCATTCTTAAAACCCCAGCAGTGTGAAAAAGCTCGACGGTTTATAAGCCCCCTGGAACTTGCCCTGCCTTGATAGTTCTATTTCTGACCCCCAGGCTTCACAGCTAATGGACTGTTTCTGTATTCCCTAAAACAATATAAAATCCTTTGAACTGATAAGAGTCTTTTAGTTTACCCTGAAGCTTTAGCCAGCCTAAGAAACCTTGTAATTTAATCTTTTACTCTGGTATCTATTCTCCTTTTCCTGTGGAACTTCAAAATGCAGCAGTAGTTCACTGAACTCTAATTACTTTCTTTTCTTTCTCCTTGTCTCAGCCATCTTCAGACTTCAGAGTTCTTTTTCACTTGCTCAGAATTCTTTTCTGAAGGTACTATCTCTCCCCTTCATGCGGACCCCTCAAAAACACACATCCCAAGCAGCTGCTCAAAATGGAGTAAAATGTAATTGTCACTCAAGTGTTCCTCTCCCCATACAAACTGACCTGCAAATTAAGGTAGTGACTAGGACAAGGGCTTATTATTGTTAAGATGATAAAGAAGATAATAATACTAATAATCATTTTAAGCTCATACTATGTACCAAGCACTGACTAAGCATTGGGGTAGATATAGAAGATGATCAATCAACCGAATGGTGGTATTTACTGAGCACTTAACTGTGTGCAGAGCACTGTATTAAGCACTTGGAAGAATACAATACAACAGTCAGTAGACAAGTTATCTGCCCATTCCCTGCCCATAAGTAGCTTACTTACAGTCTAGAGGTTGTACAGTCTAGAACGATAATCAGGTCAGATATAGTCCCTATACTACAGGAAGCTCACGGTCTGAGTGGAAGAGAGAAGGGGCATTTAAAGTCCATTTTACAAGTGAGGAAACTGAGGGAAAGAAAAGTCAAATTAACTTGCCCAAGGTCATAGAGCAGGCAAGTTGCAGAGCTAGAATTAGAACCCAGGTCCCCTGGAGCCCAGATTTGTGCTCTATTCACCAGGCAACACTGCTTTTCTAAGATTTCCCCCAAATTCCTGGCCCCTGAGGTTCCAGTGAGTTCTAAATTCCAGGTTCAGTCATTTTTCTTTTCTTTTTTTTTTTTTGGCAGGGAGAATGTTTTCAAGCCCCAGGATCAAAATTGTGCTTCGTGTATAGGCAAGGTACAGTAAGAACATTCAGCCCAGAGAGAAACCGTAAGGGAGAGTACCACTTAATGAGATTCCATCGAAAATATCCTAAGGGGAATAGAGGAGTGAAAGTACTGCATTACAGAGGCAGAGAGGAGACCCCAAAATAAGCTTTTGTTATTATTGTTATTATAATTAATGGAGAGAAACTTGGCAGGATCCACCAATTTTAAGGGACAGGGAAATATCAGGGGACCACTAGCAGCAGTGGATCCTCAGCTCCCTTTCCATCATACTGTTCATCTGGCCTGTAAAAGTGCATCAAATATACATAGGCACCGCAGGAATCAGAGAAACAGACTTGCAGTTAATGAATTCTAAAGAAAAAGCCTGGTTGGAGGATAAGAGAGGCTGTGGATTAATCATCTAATGGGAAGCGACCATTAACTGTTTTCCTCCCTTTTCCAAAATGTGCTACAAAGTCCCAGAAACAAGTTGCCTAGGGGTGTTGTCATATTTTAATGTTGGAATTTCGTTAGGGAAGAAAGGTGGATTTCAGGTAGAAAAGGAGATGACTGCTGAAAAAGTCTACTAGGCTCACTTCGGGCCACAGTCTCAAAGGTAAGTAAGGAACCACTTACCTGGATCCTTACCTGGAAGTCACCTGGAAGTAATCACTTATCTGGAAGTCAATTCATCAGGACAACACAGATAAATAAGCCTCAGGAGCTGAGTTACCCCAAGGACAGCGGTGTCTGCTTGCATCTGCTCAATTGGCTTCTACATAATAAAGCCTAAAATGTAACATCGTTATTTAATGTTCCATCTTCAAAAGCATTCGTAGAATGTTCTCCGTTTGCTTTTCCGTTTGCTTTCGATTTTACGATGCATCCCACGGCACTGTGAAATTTCCAGAGTTCTTTTTTGGTGAAAAATCACTCAAGGCAGCGTAACAAATTTGAAAAACCACCTCTGTATTGATTTTCATGTATATCTAAAAAAAATACATGAATGACTAACCGTAAGGGGCACTGCATTAACATTTCTTTCTGAACAATAAGAAATCCTTCATGGTCACTGTACTGAGTTACTTATTATTGTATTGAGTTTCCAAGCACATTGCACCTTGGTGATTTCTTGCTTATAAGATATTGACTTTCTGCTTGTACGGAAACTTACAGAGTTCCACTTCACATAGCTCCATGCCAAGTTAGCCTTTATTTCAAATAATTCTGCATCCTGTAATATTCCCGTAGTGTTGCATTCCCCATGGAATTCAACCACTCTCTCCAGAACATATTTTTGAGTACTCTATTTTGAGGACAAAAGCAAATGTCATCTACAGGAGAAATTATAGACAAATTAGACATCTTAGTCAAATGATCTAGTTGGCATGTGGAGTGATTCATACTTCCCTATGTGGTATCATACTGAGCAGTCTTTTTTTTTTTTTGCTTTTGTTGACGGATGCTCTAGGGGATCACTCGGAAGCACAACTTAAAGCAGCATGTGATACCTGACAGATCTTGAGAAGCAATAGCAGTTGATAGGCTATGAGGTCCCAGAGGAATCTGAGATGGGGCATCTCAGTTTAAGGAAGAACTTCACTCAGGCAAAGAAAATGATTCACTAAACCCTGACAGGCCCTGCCATAGCTGAGAACCAAGGGACAACTAATCAGTTTGGAAAAGATTGCTGATCATGATTTGATTTAATAAACCACACTTTGAACACTCAAATGATAAATCCATCCATCGGGAGCATCATCTCTGAATGACAAACATGATTTTAAGTATCTTTATATATTATAGATAGATGGCTATGGATATATATGAATATATTATTCCATCATTCGCTAAATTATCTTCTTTAACCTGAAGGCAAAGTTGATCTTTCTCTGAGAGAGACCAGAAAGCAAGTTATGGACAAAAATGATTTCTTTGTTGTCTTCCATTTCAGAATCATTTGAGTCTGAATCCTCTTTTAAACTTGGTGACCCCTCTCCTCTGTTTGATTGAATCCAGTTATCCCTTCCCTTTAATCTTCTTCATTCACATACTGTAATCTTCGTTCATTCAATATCTTTATTATCAATCCCTCTTTGCTCTTAATATTTACTTTATGAGTTATGTACTTTGTATTGATGACAACGGAGGCATAGATCGACCTTGATACAAGATTTCTTCCTATTTGTCACTTTTTATAAAACTAATAAAGTCACCTTAAGGTGGAACGTTTATGGTCTTACAGATATTTCTGAATCAAGCATCAGGTTGCTTCTACACTGAGGTTACTGAGAAATACTGTCACTGTGTAGATGAGTCTCCAGTTCAGTGCTCCCTTTCCCCAAATCCCATCAGGAGTTAAGTCGAAGGTAACTCTTGGGACATCAAAGGAAACTTCCTTCCTGGACAAAAGCTCCCAACTTCCCCACAGAAATAAAATGCAGGTGGGTTCCAAGATGCAAATGCTGTGTGACAGTTACAAGTTAAACAGGTGGGAAATGCTGCTCACAGGGAATATGGGGTAGGTTGTCGAGACAATGAAAGCAGAAGAAGCCTTCTGCTACATGTCGAAAGGCAAATCTCCCATTTTACAAAATCTCTTTCTCTAAAGTTCATCCTGCCAGCTCAAGTCTTTTTCACATAGCAAGTTGTCCTACCCTCTAGGAACTTTCTTTGACAGCTCATTTAAATCAGGCATGATACGCTCATCCCTCTGGATAGACAACACATGCAATTATATAGTCGTATGTGAACCCCACTTTAAAAAAAAAACTGCAAATGACAAAAAAATTCTTTATAATATTCTTAGCAAGCTAACAAATTATTGTTTAATGGAACAAAAGGAGACCAAATTAATTAATAGAATTACTTCTGGGAAGCAGCATGGCCTAAGGGAAAGGACATCTTCAAATGCCATCGAGTCATTTATGACTCACAGTGACTCAATGGATACACTCTGTTTAGAACAACCCATCTTCTGTTATAAAGTTGTTCTGGTATGTGTATTCTTAAGAGTTTTCTTGGTAAATATATGGAAGGGGGTTACCCCTGCCTTCTTGAACAAGGGAAAAGACACATCTGGAAATCAGGAGTCCTAGGTCTAGTCCAGGTTCCACCATTTCCCAGCCCTATGTCTCTGTTTTCTCATCTGTAAAATGGAAATAAAATGCTCATTCTTCACCTCTCTTAGACTGTAAGGCTCACGTGAGATAGGGAGTGAGTCCAATCTGATCATTTTGTTTCTTCTCCAGTGCTTAGTACTTGGCATCTAGTAAAAACTTAATCAATATGATCAAGCTATTTTCTTGTAGATAGAGAATTAGCAGATGGAGTTTCCACTGAGGCATGGACAGAGGGTCAAGGATAGGTAGGGGAAAGTAATCAATCAATGAGTACTGGGAACAGAATGCTAAGCACTGCACTAAATTCTTGCGAGAGTATAACGCAGTAAGATACTTATTCCCTGCAGTGAAGGAGTTTAAAATATAATGGGGGAAAAGATAAAAATTATTTGAGAAAGAACAAGGATAAAGTAAGAAACAATACAAAGTAGAACAAAATAGTTGAAAGAATAAGTGAATGTACAGATAAATATGCAGATAAATATAAATATGCACATATAAGAGTATTGAGGTTAGAAATCAATACACAAATGCTAAGGTGGGCTGGTATTACTGGGGACTTGTGAATTAATTATAGATGTAGTATGGCAGGGAATATGTCTACTAATTCTGTTATAAGCAAGGCTTCATAGGTGAGGCAGCATGGCCTAGTGGAAAGAACATGGGCCGGGAAGTCAGAAGATCTGTGTTCTAATCCCATCTCTGCCAGTTGTCTACTATGTGACCTTAGGCATGTCACTTCACTTCTTTGTGCCTCAGCTACCTCATCTGTAAAACGGGGATGAAGACCGTGAGCCCCAAGTAAGAAGTGGACTGTGTCCAACCTGATTAGCTTGTATCTATCCCAATGCTTAGGACAGTGCCTGGCACCTATTAAGTGCTTAACAAATACCATTAATAACAATAAGAAAAAAGGGCAGTCAAGAGTTATGGTAGAAAGATGGGCAGAGAGTCAAGTAAGAGAGACAGACAAGAGAAACATAGGAGAAAGAGCCAGGGCTGTAGGGTTCCATTACAATTTTGGATACCCATTTAACTATTTGTCCCCAGTGGGAATTTGAAAAGAAAATCCTCCCTTCTCTTCCTCCTCTGCTCCCTCTCAGCGTTTGCTTATAACCACTGGTGGCACATTGAAGAAAACAGTACTCCGAAAAGGCTATTCTCAATCAAATCATGGGTTATTCTCATTATAGACCTTAAAGGAACGATTGCCATTATTCCAAAAGAGGATGTGAAAGTCTGGCCCACCTCCAATTTGGATAGATATATAGGGCATGCCTAGGGCGAGTCTCATTTTAGAGCCTTACGCTATGCTCATCTCCGCCTTCCCCAAGGTACAGCTGTGCACTTCAGAACAGCTGTTGCATTCTGCTCTAGGTGGGAAAAAAGATTCTGAAATACAATTTTCAAAGTACAAAGGAAAGGAAAGAATTGTATAAGTATAAATTAATAGTAGTCATAATAATAAGGAGGCTTCAGAAAGCACTTTACTCAAAATGGTTTGACTTTTGGAGAAGTCTAAATAGCTTAATTTGAGGGTATATTATCATCATTGTGTAGGGACTGCCTGCGTAATTCCCATTTATGTTAATAATAGGAACTCTTTTCAAAAGTGATGGTATTATTAAATAATAGGTTTGAAGAGCAGCTTAAATGGTGGCCCAATTCAAATCGATATCAATTGGTCAACATTCAATTTCCCTAGGATTGTTCACTCACACCTAAAATCTACAGAACTGTGGGAACTGCTAATGAGAAGCAGTTTAGCCTAGTGGAAAGAGCAAGGGCCTAGGAATTCGAGGAACTACATTCTAATCCCAGCTCTGCCACGTGCCCGCTGTGTGACCTTGGACAAGTCATTTACCTTCTCTGTGCCTCATTGACTTTGGACGAGGCTTTTACTTTCTTCTGTGCCTTATTTCATCATCTGAAAAATGGGCACTCAATATCTGTCTTCCTTCGGACAAGGACTGTGTTTAATCTGATTATATTGTATCTGCCCCAGTGCTTAGTACAGTGCTTGGAACATGATAAGTGCTTAAATAATACCACATTTAACAATTCAGACCATAACTGGAGCCATTTAAGGGCTGCCTATTTCCCAAAGTAATGAGGAGATATTGTATTTGGTTTACTTACTTCGGACTTCACAGAAAGAGGAAGAGAGAGAGAGAGAGCAAGAAAGTGATGGAGATTTCGCCTTCATGCCTATTACCATGCTTCTTCAGAGAAAGGACAGAGAACTTGCACCAATGTTCCTTTTCTGGTGATTGGGGAGAGCGGCAAATCCTATATGTCAGTGGATTTTCAACACTGGAAAGTCCAAGAGGTCAGGGGACAAGGAAAAGCCTATTAAAATGGTCATGAAAACTAGAAAAAAGCCCAATAGATTTATTTGTGAATTTAACTAAAATCGATTCCCGGGTCTAAAGAAAATCAGGCTGTGTGAATGGGAGAAGAGGGGTTAGATGGGAAGGAGAATAACTTATCTGTTTAGGTGAGCTACATCTAACTTCTGAACTTTATCTGTGTGTGGATAGTGGTCATGAGAGCCTGGAAAGAAACGGAACAGACAATAATAATAATTGTGATATTGGTTAAGCACTTTCTATGTTCCAGGCACTGAACTAAGTACTGGGGTAGATAAAGGTAATTGGGCTGGATACAGTCCCTGTCCCACATGGGGCTCACAGTCTCAATCCCCATTTTCCAGATGAGGTAACTGAGACCCAGAGAGGAGAAGGAACTTGCCCAACATCACACAGCAGACATGTGGCAGAATCGGAATTAGAACCCAGGTCCTTCTGACTCACAGGCCCGTCCTCTATCCACTAAGCCACGCCGTTACTCCGCTCGCTAGCGGTAGGCAAGGAGGCATCTCCAAGGTTGCTTAAAGTGGCGAGGGTCGTATCTACGTGTGACTGTGCGGGCAGGGACGCTGAAGACATGCCAACCCAAATATAACTTAAACCTCTCAGATTGTACGAGGTTTCCTGGACATTTCTCTCCGAACAGGAGGGGAGATGAGCATGCAGGAGAAGTGGGAGAAGGATCATAAGAGGAGCCAAAAAGCTTAGAATCTCTAGTCTGAACTGGGAGGCTCTCTCCACAGAGGAGGACCACCAGCCGAAACACCATCCAAATATTATTCATCCATCCCTAATGCATATGCATACTCACTGAACCCTTCCTGCAGCCACTGCCAAACTGGGCCCCTCCGCCCCCTTCTCTAGCCAAGTGCACCTGCTTCCCGAGGCTCTCCCCGCTGCTGCAACTTCTTGCTGTGCTATGCCATTGTCAACCTTACTGCCTGGCGTGCGTGCCACACTTCTTCACTGGAGGAAGGAATGTTTAATTATTTTTAATCAGTGGACATGGCATATTGCTAGATAGTGACACTTGGGGAATACTGCACCATCTGCCTTCCACGCCGCACCAGCTGCCTCGGTAGATGTCAGTGGAACACCTTAGGTTGCTACCTTCCTGTGCCAGGAACGTACAAAGTATTGCCATTCTGCACATTCGACAGTTCTGCTGCTGGCTGCTTCTACCCTCATTTCCCTGTCAAGTTTCCCATCTCAACCCCAGCACTTCGAACCCGATATCGCGAACTGTTTCTCAACTCCCACCGGCTAGTCCGTCGTCTTAGAGGGGACCTGCATCTAAATTGGTCTGCTGTGTAATCGGGGGCAAGCCACTTCACTTCCCTGTCGGTCCCTCAGTTCCCTCATCTGTAAAATGGGGATGAAGACTGTGAGCCCCACGTGGGACAACCCGATGACCTTGTATCCACTCCGGATACAGTGCTTGGCACACAAGAAGTGTTTAACGAATGCCGTTGTTATAATAATTCTCATTATTAAAAACGCAGGCCTGTTTCAAACCGAGCAAACCGATTCAAACTGCCGCTCTGATCAGTTGAATATCCACACCGACTTCCCCATGGCACCTGGAGCCAGGCAGAAAGGCCAGTTGGGAGCAGGAGGGTCAGTCGGTTACAGCTCATTTAAAACGATGGAAAACAAAAGGGAAGCATGTGGGAAAATCCCAGAGCTGCCCAGGAAGAGAAGGATCCCTGTAAGTGAGTTGCGGATCATTTGTGTCTCCCTCTATCTTGTCAGGGACCTGTCCTCCCACCCTCACTGCGGTTCCTACAGCTCTCAACAGCTGTGCCAAGACTTCCACTTTTTCAAAGCGCATTTTATTTCCTGCAATTGAATCAGTGCGGCAGCTATTGTCAGAAGCGCTTGCCACCTCCTTCACAATAAGCCAGATTGACTCCTAATCTAATTCCTATAGAATATGGCCCCAAAGGTTTCTCTCCTCTCCACCCCTCCCCTCTTTCGTGAATAGCGAAATTAAGCAGCTCCAATTTCGGTCGCATTTTCATGCAAAGTGAAAATGATCAGTTGCTTGGTGCTGGCTGAAGGGCAGATGAAAGGCCCAGCTGTGTCTTTTGCTGGGAGCCGGCTTCACCTCCGAAGGGAAAGCAAACTGTTTTCTCTGCCGGAGGGAAATCACTGGTCTCACACTTTCATCCAGAGAGGGACAAAGAGGAGAGGTCAGGGGCTGAAGTCACCAGATCCCGGACAGGACATGTTAAACCCCATTAACCCCCCAAAAGAGCTCAGGGACCTGGGTTTGGGCATTCTCAGACCCTGTTCCCTGGCTTCCCGGGGAGAAAACGTCAATAAAGTTGAAAACTGAACCTTTCAACAATTGAATCCATAAACCAATACGTATTGGGCCAAAAAATAAATAAATAATATTAAGTACCTTGGTAGCGAGTGAAACAAAAGCAGTAAACGAATAATGAAAATTAGCAGGGAAAAAAATTGAGATTCTTCTAGGTTATTGATCTTGAGAGCAGGGTGGCTTTGGAAGAATAAACGGAAGGCATTTTGTCTTACTGTTCTTTCAGTACACCACCACTGCCTCTAAGTTGTTTGGGGCCAATCAAAACCGGCTATTTCACAAGGCTAAATACAAACCGCTGGTGCCTTTATAATTAAGGCTGTCAATAGCTGAGCTTTCCTGCATTTTCAGGAATGTATGTGAATTTACAGGAATATACTAAGGATATACATTACTAAATGCTATATATTATATAACTATATGTAGTGATATACATATTATCTCTCTCTATATATATACATATATATATATAAAGAGAGAGAAATAAAAACTCCCCCTGACATTACCATCTTTTCAGGCAGATGATCTAAAAATACTCAGGCAATCAATGGTATTTATTGAGTCCTTACTTTCTGCAGAGGACTGTATAAGTACTTCGGAGAGGACCACAGAACAGTTGGTTAGGCATGTTCCCTGGCCACAGGGAGTTTACGGTCTAGAGATCTATGCCTCACTGCAAGCATATTTGTCTCCCGCTCTGAATAAGTAATGCCCCTTTCATTTTCAAACAGTATATTTTGACTATATTCATATTGTTATTTCTACCCGGCTAATATGTCGCTGGGTAGAGTTCTGCGTATTTCAGCTCACTGAAAGCATATGTACTGTTTGAAATAGACTGAAGATGTATTAAATATCACATGAGAAATTCCAGTAAAAATAGAGTCAATTATCAGAAGATTAACACTTTTCTTTGTTCTACATAAAAAGGGAAGTGATTTTCAAGACAAGCTCTGATGCTTTAAAAGGATTTTTCATAGGTGAATTATTTAATCCTTTGTGATTTAGGGAATCTTCGTGTGGACTACAGAGGTGGTAACGAAGAGGGAGGAATGAGCACAATATTGAAAAGTATAAATAAAATATATGACATACTGAGCATTTCCAATATACGTTAGGCGGACTACTGGGTAGTTGATACCTGAATAAAATCTTGATTACTCCTCAAAGAGACTGGAGATATTTTCTCGAATATCCCTAAAGGATTAACATAATCAGCTATTGAGTGCCGCTGCAGCTACTTCACAAAAATGTAGTTAAGGCGGCACTTATCTGGCAGTCGGAAACTCGCCTCTCAGAGACACTACTTCATATATTAAGGCTTGAAATCGTTTTTCCAAAGGCCCTCTTCACTACAAAAGAGCTGCCGGGTTTCTTGCTGAGGAAGTGCAGAGGTTCTGGGCTCTTGTACGCCACCGAGCTATTTAGCACACCTAGATACAAGTGGATCTCAGTGTGTGGGGAAGAAGATGAAGAACAGGTCTGTGAGTATCCCCCCTCTATGTAAATTTCCACCTGATTTCACAGGGAAGCAGACGGACCCATGGCTGCCTCTTAAACTGCTACAACTGGGTTATCTCTCTGGCAAGCTGCAAGTTCCTAAGTTGGTCCTGCGTAGGTGAGAAAGGCTTGTCTCTTCTGAGACGATGCGCCGTGGCAGCAAAGCCCCACCGTTCACTGATCAATACACTCCTTTTGGGGATGGTTTATGCAACTGTTCGGAAGGAGACCTTTAAGGTGCCTCTGCCCTATGGGTATCCTTTTCAAGAAGTGGATTGAAATGGTTTTTGAATGGGAGGGCGAGAAAAGCCTGGACTTCCGGGGTAATAGCCCATTCTACTTCCATTCTAATGGAGTTCCACACTTGATAGACTTCATGAATAGGTGAGAAGCAGCATGGCCTAGTGGATAGAGCAAAGGCCTGGAAGTCATAAGAATCCGGGTTCTAATCCCGACTCTGCCACTTGTCTGCTGTGTGAACTGGGGCAAGTCACTTAACTGCTCTGTGCCTGTCGCCTCTCATGTAAAATGGGCCCCATGTGGGACGTGGACTGTGTCCAACCTGATTAGCTTATTTCTGCCTCAGTGCTTAGTACACTGCTTGGCACATAGTAAGTTCTTAATAAGTATCATTAAAAAAAACTCCCGCATTAGGATTACAATAGGCAAACTGAACAGCAGTTTGAAAAGCTAAGAATCTGGCAATTACCCGGCTGTTCTTTAATAGCTTGTCTTGAGTCCAACACAAGAGGGGTTGGCAATTTCTATTTTTGATCACAACTCCATATAAATGGCCTTGATAATTCCAGGTTAGGTTTATGTAAACGAAGCCACTTACATGTCCAACTAATTGGTCCTAGAGTCCACCATATTGATATCTGCTCCCCGGGGGATTCCAGCTTTCTCCTCGTCCTTGTCTTCCTTCTCTCCCCAACCACCTCTTACAATACAGGAATTAGTCAGAAGCCATGCACGTTGGCAAAGAGCTGGGAGGAGAGGGTCAGGACAGGGGACCCTCTCTTTAAGGGCAACGGACTGCATCTGCCATTTGTAAAGCTGTGAATGTTACTATGGTCCCTGGCATCAGGGTTAGCCCACGTACTCTCTTGAACTCTCCCAAGAACTTAGTACAGTGCTCTGCATGTGATAAGTGCTCAATAAATACCATTGTTTGATTGACTGATTGATTGATGAAGTTATGGTTAAAATATAGGTCTCTGCTGAAAATCTCAATCAGGAAAAATACCAGTTTCTGGTGTTTCCTTGATATCATCTGAGTAGGTAGGCCTCCGTGAGCTAGATTTGGGGGTGGAATAAAGTATGCCCTGAGGCACAGACATTTTTATTTGAACTGCCTTAAAGAGTTTTACTACTTCTACCTACTACTTTGCTCCTACTAGTTTTATGAGCAATATATATTCTGAGTGATCATACATATTCTATAATTTTTCACATAGAAAAATAGCTTTTGCATATCATGCAGATCCTAATACCAAAATTAGTTCAACACCTAGCTTTTAATATAGAAATATATACCATCTTTTTGAGACATTCTTAGAGCTAAAATTGATTTATGCTCTTCCACGATGTTTATCGTAGAGGATAATCACAATGTCAAGCCTGTATTTATTGTTGTGACTATTAAATCATACCTATCTTAATTCTTTGGTTATTCCACAGTAGCAAACACTGAAGAAATTTGGTGGCGGAATTCTATTTCCCCTCTAAAGAAACTCTACACAAAGAACAATCAGATCCTGGTTTTCAAGCATATACCAACACTTTTTTTTTTTTGCATAGCTTAAACAGCATTAAACTTAGAGTTGCCTTGAGTGGTTTACCATGGATTTGAACTCTGGAGGAAAAGCCCCTTGAGAGGAAGAAGCTTGGTAGAGACAAGTGCTAATGGCAAGACAGCACAGAAGTAAATTGGTCATCAAATGGTACAACTTAGTTTCGCAGAGGCATTTCAGAAAAAACAGGAGAAAGCAGAAATCATCCTATCGTGGCTGCCCTTGATTCAGATTGCTTTCAGTAAATTTGAACAGGAAGGAGGAATCTCCTGTGCTCTGAGATTTTGTAAGAACACAGTTGAGACAAAACTTGCCTCCAAAATCCCAGGTTGCCTTAGTAGTGTGAAAGTGAGAAAATTTGGGGTGTTCACTGGAGAGGTTATGAAATCCAGATGCTCTTAAATAGGGAAGTGAGTTACCGTCTGTCCTCCTGAAGACACAAGAAAAGCTAGTGTTGGGTTGAGGAGTGGGTCACCCGCTGAAAACGAGTCAATCCAGGACTGAGGAAAATAGAAAATGGGCTGTCAGGTCACCTCTGAAGAATAAGTAAAAACTCTTGCCCCAAGGCAAGGCTTCCTGTGGAAAAATACACATTTTTGTGGGGTGTTTTTCTGAGCTAGGTGTATTCACTCCCCTTAGGTGTATTCACTCCCCTCAAAGAAGTTTGGGATGGGACTGTGGCTGTTGTTGGCCAAACATTTTGGAACCTTCCAAAAGTTCTGTTTTCAGTTCACTTTTGGGTTTTGGATGAAGGTTCAGAACGGTTCTTGATCCAAACTGGCGCACCCTCCCTACACCAGGCAGACTGATTTCTATCATTAATTCTGGGCAGGCTCTTAATTTGATTGAAGCGGATGTCTGTGACCAAAGGATTTGTGTATGTGCCGCTAATGTTCTCCATTTTTATGAATGCCAAATACCTTTCACTGGCAAACTATGCCTTCGCGGAAGTCCCTGTGCCAAATGAGGGAGAGGAGGAGAAAAATGAAGACAGTCTGTGATGCAGGAGGGTTATTTGAGGCTCTAATTCTAAATTGGTTCATTTTGGTTCAGTAAACAGGATCCTATTCAAAGGCATACTGAACTAGGAGAAATTTTGGTCAGTGTGTTTTAAAATTTAAATTCCAACACTCTGATAACCCATTCATGATTCTCCAGATTCCAGTGAAAACATCTCCTGTCCACTACAGGGTCTGTAAAGCAGAACATAGATTGTTGGGACTCCGTGATGCTTCTAATTTAGTTGCTTGCTGCTCAGGACATCTTTTAATGGATCATGGAAGAAGAGCAGTATAGGATACATGATAAGAATATTATGGGATGACTCCCCCTGCTCTGTTTTCTGTCTGTCTAGTGAAGGAATTGAATTTCTTTTTTCCCCTGGGATCGATGTGATGTGTTTTTATTTGAATATCCATCACTCTGGCCATGTTTTCTTCATGATACTTTATCTGTAGTAAAAGAGTTTTTTCTCCTCCTTCCTCCTTTACTACTTTGCTCTGAAAAGTTTCCACTCTGCATTCAAGTCACCCTTTCCATTTCCCTTTCTCACCCCTGCAGGTTTTCCATGCACATGTTTTACAGGGTGTCCTGACTCCAACTGCTTTTCTTCCTGCTTTTATTTTATAGTTCTTGGGTTAACACTGTGCAGTGGGACTGGGAAGCCCTGAAATCCAGTCTCCCCAAGTACTAAAGCTCATAAGGTTTTAATATTTGTGTAGCTCTTTTCCTTTTTTTTCCCTTCTCACCTACGTAATAGTATTAGTGAACAGCTAGAAGCCTATTTTTTCCCACAAGTTATACCTCAGCCTCCCCATGTGCCGCAGACTTCCCTTTTTAAAATGTTGACTTTAGGAATAGGAATGAGGGTGGTTTGGAGAGTTTGGAAACTTTGTTTCCTTCCTTTCACCCCCAACCCATGCAGACTCTGAAACCTAACCTGGTCTTTTTGATTCTAACCTTTCCTGCTCTTCCCCTAGTTACTGAATAGCTTTTCCCTGCTGTAAAATAGACATGTTACTGATGCTCTCCTCTGGCAGTTTGCTCTCTCATTCTCTTTCTCTCTCTCTGTCTCTCACTCAGATTATCTCCATCTGTTTTTTCTGTGCTGAAATTTTCCAGGAATTCCCTGAAATTTTCCCATTAAGCTGAAAGTGTTTGCCTTCCTCTGATCTTCCCAGACAACCCTCCCTCCCTAGTTGGGTTTTCCCCCAAGTTCTTTCATTAATGAAACTGCTGAATTGAAGCTAATTTATCACTACATTAGAGCATAATAAGTGAACCATACTTAGAAAGAATTATAGGTGCGTCTACTGTCCCATGCATCCCGTACATCAAGGTAAGCAAAAGCTGTGTTGTGTTAACTGTCAGCCTCCAAAATAGCTGACATTTGTTATTTTAATTAATAGTTTACTTTGCTGAAATAAGCTTCTGAGAGAAGCTATGACTTTTATTAAATCTTCACTACAGCATTATTTTCCACAGATTGGGAGGCAAAAACTAATTTTCAAAACTGCTTTATCCTGCAAGGTCACAGTAAACAGCTTGTGCGCACATGTCAGAGAAACATCTGCTTCTGTGCCACAGATATAAGTAAAATTTGCTTTATTTTGAAATTTAAATTTACATTTAGTCCAAAAAATGATGAGTCAGTCATTAAATAGCTATTAACTGATGTTGATTAGGAAAGACTTTTTCACCAGTCATTTTATCTCACAACTGACACCAGAATTTCCCAGAGCTCAGCATTCATCCTAGACATCTCCGAGAGCTGTGGACACTAGAACATCTGGGTCTGGACCAACTTGTCTCTTCATTAATGCAAATCATTATTATGTAATTACTCAGACTGGAATGGAGAGATCATTGATTTCATTTGCCCAGTAGCACTATTTTTTTTTAGTCATCTATGACAAAAAAGAACTTTAAAGACCCTCAAAACTACACAACTGAACTCCAACTCGAGAAAGCCAAGTTTGAAAATGAAAATCAGTGGCAGGATTTCTTCTCAGAATAAATGACCACTGTTCTCTCAGGTAATTTAATTACCTTGGAAATGGATTGTACCTGTCATGTTCCAGGATGAGAGTAAGTTAGATCCAGATACAGCTTCCCAAAATGGCCGTTCGTTCTGCCCTGACATTCAGAGTCATGTTCCTTTCTCATTCTCCAGTCCTCAGTGGAATCAACCTTTTTTTCTGAGACACTAGTTGCTCCTTTGGTGTGAGGTATCATAGCCCATGCAGCGGTTCACTCTTCTGATTTTATTAGTCCTTGATTCTTTGAGACTCAGAGAAGCGCCCTCAAGCATTGACTTTCCAATGATCAGATTATGGCCTTTCAGGTTAAAGGGGGTTATCCTTGCAAGCCGTGATAGCAACCGATGTCTTCTTTGCATTATCTTTGAATAACCTGTACCTAAAAATTCTCCATGCCAGTAATTCCCCTCTTATCATTCCTAGATAAACCCTGGGCATGTAGTATAGGAAAGATTAATATGATCTGATTCACAAATCTTCCCTTTCACATCCCCTCTCTATTCCTTTCCTGTGATCCTTCTCTTCTTGTTTCCCCCTCGATTTCTGCCATTGCAGTGAATTCATTCTTTCAGTGGTGTTTATTGAGTGCTTACTGTGTGCAGAGCACTGTACTAAGCGCTTGGAAAGTACAATTCAGCAGTAGAGACAATCCCTGCACACACAGGCTCACAGTCTATGTCACCACTGCCATCAGTGTCAGCTGACAGTTTGGGTACTGAGATTGTTGACTAGACATTATTCTTGTGGAGAAGAAAATCTCAGGTCAGGAAAAGTCAAAGGCTGGGTTGACTGACCCATGACCTATATATTTTCCAGCCCTATGCTCGGAGAAGAGGCAGAGCTAGGAAAACATAACTTCATATCTGCTCTTCCCCTTGCCTTTTATATGACCATAATAATAATAACAATTATGGTATTATTTCTTAAGTGCTTATTGTGTGTGAGTCACTCCACTAAATGCTGGGGTGGGTACAAGCAAATTGGGTTGGACATAGTCCTTGTCTACGTGGGGCTCACAGTCTCAATCCCCATTTTACAGATGAGGTAAATGAGGCACAGAAAAGTGAAGTAACTTGCCTAAGGTTCCGTAGGAGACAAGTGGTAGAGCCGGGATTAGGACCCATGACGTTCTGCCTCCCAGGCCCATGCTCTATCCACTACGCCATACTGCTTCTTATAAGCATGTTAGGCTAGCTCTTGCTCAGCGACAGGGAGAAAAATTCAAAAGTTTCCGTTCGTTCCGGTGTAGTCCCCTCCAAAAGAGGGTTGGTCTGCACTAGTGCCAATCATTAACTTGCCTGGTAATTCCACTTAAGACACAGCCTTTAAGAGGAGATTTTGGGGAAAAGAGGGATGAGACTTGCATTCTACTTGGGTGTCCCAAGCTCCGTCTCCATCTGCAGCGTGGTTCAGTGGAAAGAGCACAGCTGCTTGTCGGCTGTGTGACTGTGGGCAAGTCACTTAACTTCTCTCTGCCTCAGTTCCCTCATCTGTAAAATGGGGATCAAGACTGTGAGCCCCACGTGGGACAACCTGATTCCCCTATGTCTACCCCAGCGCTTAGAACAGTGCTTGGCACATAGTAAGCGCTTAACAAATACCAACATTATTTTCTGGGTAACTTGTTGGAAAGATCCAGCTAGTGGACTAGGATTCCCCTTGAAAACTGTATTTTAGCAAGAAGAATATCCAGAAAGACCTGTGGCCTGAACAGACCCAGGAGAACCTTTTTTTAGGGCAGTGATAAGGAGTGGAGGCAGGTTACCACTGAGGAAAACACCTTAGTTTTAGGGAGATGTGGCATACAACTAGAGTTTGTTTGTAACTGTCATCTAATTAAAGATGGTGATATTAGTCAGTCAGTTGGATTTACTGAGTACTTACTGTGTGCAGAGCACTGTACTAAGCGCTTGGAAGAGTACAATATAACAATATAACAGACACGTTCCCTTTCCAGAGTGAGCTTACAGTCAAGAGGGAAGACAATATTAATAAGTAAAATTACAGATTTATCCACAAGTGCTGTGGGGCTGGGAGGGGGGATGGATAAAGGGAGCAAATCAGGGAGACAGAAGGGAGTGAGAGAAGAGGAAAGAAGGGCTTAGTTAGGGAAGGCCTCTTTGTGTAAGTTTCTTTAATTATTAAAAGTACCCATTGGATCCCTATCCCAAATATCTCTGTAACCTGAGCAAATAGACATAGGTTGAACAGAGACATGCTGTAACAGAGTGACAAGATGTCTTCTGGGAGCTCCTGTGACTAGCCCTAGAGAACCGGGACTAGTTAGAGGGATCCCAGATGATTCTCCTGCCATCCTGAGATTCCCACCTAGACAATCGAGGGATGGTAGCTGTGATTTGGGGGTTAATAATAGAGCTTTTCTCTCAGTGGGCCCTAAAATACCAGTCTATACCTCCAGAAGGAAAATATGAGCACTTCAGAGCTCTGGAAACATGTCAGCAAGACTCAGCCCATGTAAAAATAACTTTTGTGGCTAAATTCGGCCAGGAAGAAGGGCTGAAGGGAAGCTGAAATATCATTGCCTTATTTTCAATTGTTCTAGCTTGCTTGGACAGCACCCCCAAATCTCTGTCAACACAAGGGCATAATCAGGTCAACGATGCTAAATTCTGCCATAATGTGTGTTTTCACCACACATATTTGCTATTCTGTGTCTGGGGCATTAGGGAATGAGGGAGCCTGTTGGATATAGTGTTACAGAATGTCAGAAGATGCACTGGGCACATATTCATCACAGAGTTTCAGATACAAGTGAGTACTATAGCACATGTTCTCCTTCATACAGGATTTTGCAAGAATGCAGCTCCCTGCCATAGGAGAACTAGGTGTATTCTTGTTATTACAATGACATCGGCAGTTAAAGTTTACTATCCAAATCGTTTTTTTCTTGCTGGCTCTCCTGGGTTATTCTGTTATACCTGTAAATTTGTGTTTGAAAATTATTACCCTAACCATGTAAGAGACCGAGTAGTTCTTTCTGGCCTAGATCCTCAGGGAAGTGAAGACAATGTTAAGTACTGGCGGTGAGAGACTTCTTTCATGGACTGCCAATTTAGCATTTAGCCTTTTTTTCCATTTTAATAGTTTAACCAATGGGGTCGATAGTGTAAGAGATGTCGTGAAAAGGGAGACGACTCTCCTCAACTTTCTTCAGGAATCTGCTGTCTCTTTTAGGGGTGCTTTTTCTTTTTCATTGGCAGGTGTGGAGCAGGCTGTTTTGTAATAATTTATGAGGGAGGATGTTTTTGGTCTTTCTCCACTTTTGTGTGTGCAAGGTCTGATACAGGGAAATATATCTAGAAATGTATATTTTATTTCTTTACACAATTTTCCCCCTCATGGTTGATTTTCTTTGAGTTTTCTTTCCTTCATACACTCTTGGTTTCTGTTACCCCTTTTCCGATACAAGACACTGAAAAGAAACCTTTAAACAATGTAAGACCTACGATTCATAATGGAAGATTCTGAGTTTATTTCAGACATGAGCTGGCTCTTGCGAATTGTAAGACCGAGTGGCAATTCTCCATTTCCTTCTGTAGTAACCCATCTATATACATTCATGGATGAACTATGCTGTTGACAGACCTGATTTCCTTTCTGCAACAGTCAGCTACATTATCATGCCTTAGGCTAGACCTGCTGCAGCTGAATCTTGTCTCTGCAGTGCCCGAGGCCCGAGACTTCTGCTTGTTACCTTCATTCTTTATTTGTCCTGCTCCATTTGAAACAACAAGCTGGCACCTCCCTTCCCTCAGAGCTTCGCCTTCCCAACTCCAATCAATTGCTTAAGTTGGATTTTCTTCACCTTGTGCTAGAATCATACCCAAGTAGCTGAAGAGGATAGCATTCATTCAATCAGTTAATCAGCGGAGTGGATAGGGCACGGGCCTGGGAGTCAGATATTTATGAGTTGTAATCCTGGCTCTGCAACCTGCCTGCTGGACAACCTTGGTCTTGTCACTTTACTTCTCTGTGCCTAAGTTACCTCATCTGTAAAATGGGGATTGAGACAGTGAGTTCCTGTGGGACAGGATCTGTGTCAAACCCAATTTGCTTGTATCTGCCCCAGTGCTTAGTACAATGCCTGGCACATAATAAGCACTTAACCTATACTGTAATTATTCATTAGCATTACTATTATATTTTAGAGAAGCAGCATGGACTGATGGATAAAGCAGGGGTCTGGGAGTTAGAAGGACATGGGTTCTAAACTCAGCTCTGCCACTTGTCTTCTGTTTGACCTTGGGCAAGTTAATTCACTTCTCTGTGCCTACTTTGTCTGTCAAATAGGGAGTAAGACTGAAAGACCCATGTGGGATAGGGACTGTGTCCAACCAGATTTGCTGGTACGGATCCCAGTACTTAGAACAGTACCTGTCACATAGTAAGTGCTTAAAATATATGTCCATAAATATTATTATTATTTATTGAGTGCTTACTGTGTGCAGAACACTGAAGTAAGCACCTGGGAGAGTACAATAATAGTACAGAGAAGCAATGTGGTTCAGTGGAAAGAACCCAGGCCTAAGAATCAGAGGACCTGGGTTCCAATACCAGCTGTGCCACTTATCTGCTGCATGACTTCGGGCAAGATTCTTAATTTCTCTCATCCTCATCTTCCTCGTCGATGAAATGGGGATTTAGCCTGTGAGCCCATGAGGGACATGGGCTGTGTCCAACCTGATTAGCTTGTATCTATTCCAGCACTTAGTACAGTGCCTGGCCCATATCAATCAATCAATCATATTTATTGAGCACTTACTATGTGCAGAGCACTGGACTAAGTGCTTGGGAGAGTAGAATACAGCAGACATAGCAGACACATTCCCTGCTTGTAATGAGCATACAGTCCAGAGGGCTGGAAAGCACTTAACAAATAGTAATAGCTTAACAAATACCATAAAGAAAAAAGAAAAACAGAGTTGGTAGACAAGTTCCTTGCCCAACAATATAGTCTCCAGGAAATGGGATTCCAATGCTCATTTCCATTTTGTTTACGGAGAGTAGACCCGAAGGCATAAAGAAAAAGCTGACAGCAGGAAGAGTAGTCTGCTAGCATCATAATCATCATGGTAAACTTAAGGTTCTAGCTAAATTACAGGAAATTTGAAGAGTTACATTATCTCCAACTAAAGATAAAATTGCACAAACTGCCTGCCATCTTGGGTAAAATCTGTGGGTCAGGCCAGCATTCTACCTCTCACAATGGCTCACAGGGATCATTAGTATACTTTCCACAGGAGCTATGTCAGGTGATGATATTTTCCTCATCAGTCTATCATTTTATGCCACTAGAAAATGTGACCTGAAAACAACTATTCCAGAAATCCCTCAGAGAGAGAATAAGCATTGCTCTAGCTTCCTTTTCAGAACATAGGAAACCCCAAGACAAGGAAGATTTAGGAGAGATGAACTGTGGAGGGGTACATGGCCTCAATGGTCGGTCCAGGGAGAGGAAAAATAAGGAATCTACCTTTCTCTAAACCAGCTCTTTGTTGATGCTTCTCTGCCCACCCTGGAAGGGCTTAGGAAAGCCCCCAAATCCTTCATTTCTGCTAAGGGAGGCTCTGGAGAGTTGGCACCAGACAAGGGAAGCAGGGCTGGTGAGGGGGCCATTAGGCGCAGACGTCAAGGACAGGAAAACCATATCTCCATCCTAGGGAAGCAGTGTGGCCTAGTGGATAGAGCACAGACCTGGGAGTCAGAAGGACCTGGGTTCTAATCTCAGCTCTTCCAGATGTCTGGTGAGTGACACTGGGCAAGTCACTTTGCTTCTCTGGGCCTCAGTTACCTCATCTGGAAAATGGGGATTAAGGGTGTGAGCTCCAGTGGGGACAGGGACTGTGAGCTCTGGGGGAGACAGGGACTATGTCCAACCTACTTAACTTTTATCTACCACAGTGCTTAGAACAGTGTTTGGCACATAGTAATTGCTTAACAAGTATAATAATTATTATTATCCTCCCTCCCCAACTGTTCCATTAAGGGTCAGCTCTATGCAGCCCCATGAGAGGGAAAGAGATTTACAAAATGCAGTTACAACAATTCAAAGAACATCACTGTTGTACCAAACAAGTAAATACAGTCAATTCTTTGTGGGTATTGGATCCACAGATAAAGTTTCAATAAAGTGATGCTACTTGTTGAGTGCTTCCTGTGGGCCAAGCACTCTACTAAGCGCTTGGAAAAGTACAAAACAATAGAGTTGGTAGGCACGTTCCTTGCCCACAAGAAGCTTACAGACTAGAGACTATATTTATTTAGTCTACAGTCTAGAGTTATTTAAACATCATTCTCAAAAGACCACAGAAAATCCACAAACTGAATAATTAGCCCCTAAAAAAGAAATCAAGAGTTGGCTGATGAGTATTTGATGGCCATTTTTCAATGCTTGATGGGTCACCTCCTACCCTCATTTATCAATATTTAAGGATATTTTTGCACTTGCAAGGTATTATTTGCATTTAATGACTTTCCTGGAAATTAGAAACATTCTTTTCTAAGCAATTTATAACTTAGGTTGTTCATTTTTTCTTGCCTCAGAAAACAAATTAAACTATGCATTTGTGGCACCATCCTGGAAAAACAAAATAGCCTTCCAAGTCTCCACAGTCTGTTCCTTTGATTCTAAAGCTGAATTCTTTCTTCCTATTACTTTAAGGCCATTTTCAGTGACAGTATCTTGTACTCAGGGGACTAGAAATCTCAGATTAAATCATATTACTGAGTGTTTGCCCTGGTTGGATGGAGGACTCTTTTTGAAAAGGCCCATGATAATACTACTAATAATTGTCATATTTGCTAAGCCCTGTTCTAAAGGCTGGGGCAGATACAAGATCATTAGGTCCCACATGGAACTCGTAGTCTAAGTAGGAGGGAGAACAGGTATTGAATCCCCATTTTGCAGATAAGGGAACTGAGGCAAAGAGAAGTTAAGTGACTTGCCCAAGGTCACACCACAGGTAAATGGAGGAGCCAGGTTTGGAACCCAGCTCCTCTGTCTCCCAGGCCCGTGTTCTTTTGACTAGGCCACACCACTTCTCAGTCAGTTAGCAGAAGATCCCAAGAAGATTGTTTAAGGTTTTCTCACCAGGGTTACTGAAGCTTTATCTGTAATTCCTGAATGATGAAGTGAGGGCTGGACAGTGACATTGAAAAAATGATAGAATAACAAAGGTGGTGCTTAGTCCTTGAATCACTGCATTTCCATACTCTAGCCAATTTATAGCATTTTTAAAAAGTTATTCAATTAGCGTTTCAAAGTTGCAGATCAAAAATACCCCAGGAATCAGACCCAAACATCCATAAATGTAAGAATAATGTTGGTATTTGTTAGGCGCTTACTGTGTGCCAAGCACTGTTCTAAGCGCTGGGGTAGATACAAGGTTACCAGGTTGTCCCATGTGAGGTTCACAGTCTTAATCCCCTTTTTACAGATGAGGTAACTGAGGCACAGAGAAGTGAAGTGACTTGCCCAAAGTGGCACAGAAGACAAGTGGCAGAATCGGGATTAGAACCCACAATCTCTGACTCCCAAGCTCGTTCTCTTTCCACTAAGCCATGAGAAGGAGGATTATCGTTGCTTTAAATAGAAATGCGGATGCCTAGCAAATAGTCTTAAAACGAAAGCAGCATCCAGAGAAATCCTAGTCAGTCTCAAAGTTCCATGGTGTGGAGATGCCTCTTTCCCTTTTATTCCCATGTCCATCATCAATAATGTAGTTTTCCTTTGTTTACTTATTCCTTACTAGTCGTGAATGGTTTTTCTTTTATTTGTTTGTTTTTTTGTTTCTTCATATCTCCAAACCTCATTCTTTTGAAGAAAAACAATACCAGGCTCTTTTGTGGTTGAAAACTATTAAGATAAAACCTAACAGATATATTAAAAATAGGAAAGTTGTTAAAAATGTGTTAACACAGTGAAATCCCCCCCAAAAACCAAGGTGTGTGAGAAGCATAAAAAATTACTTTACACATGTCCTTCAAAAAAGTTTAATACATAGTCAGGTCACATTATTGCACATCAAATTCTCCAGGTCTCTAGCTGCCAGTAGCAATTATCTGTAAAAGAACATGTTTTCCCCAGTGACTAGCTATCGGGAATTTTTGAGTATACCTAAGCATAGCCTTGAGCAAAACTCCTACAGGGCATATCTGGAATACAGTATTTCATTTAGATGCAATATCAAGGTTTCACTGCAATATGTCTATCTATATATTTTTACATCTGTTTCAAGATATTGATGTGTTTATCTGTTGACTTTAATTACATGATATAACTGTATATAAATGTAAATAGTTCTCCTGAGTCTCTATCCAACTTTTGTCATGAGGAATAAAAATATATTTCCCTGACTGCCTAGATTTTTTATATTATAATATTCTCCTGAACCTGTGAAATATCAGTTTGCTAAATGGTTGTTGAATGTTTTCAGATTGCTATGGCAGGGGGGTTTCATTTCGCACTGACCATGGGGGTCTTAGGAGTAGAATCTTTGCATGGATTCATAGTCTATAGACTGGTAAATGATAATGTAACCTATTAGTGACTGCTAAAGTGGCAACCATCAATCGCCTCAGAGGATGGCACCGGCCCTTAAGAGGAGGGGGCAATTCCAGAGGGGCCGATCAAAGAGAAAAATAAATATGTTCAATTGATCATCTTTAAAAATGCATTAGGCAAATCAAAGGCCTGAGGGTTTCAACATAATACCTGCTGTTTTTGAAGCGCCAGCACTGGCTTCATGTGTCATAGATTGGGTAATAATTAGATGTAGGTGTTCAGGACCATGACATGTCAAGAAGAAAAGTTGAAAATTTCGAGCTATCTGGGAACTCTGTAAGGGCCAGCACCGCAGTTTGGAAGAAAATTGTTTCCCAGATGGCTGGGGTCTGTGACCCAGCTACTGAGAGACAGTGCAGACAAATGAAATAAAATAGCCTTTGCATCTTGGAATTCTGGAGCTGCAGGACGAGCTTTCTCCCTCCAGAAAAAAACAAGGCTCATCTGCCCCACTGCGGGAGAAACATACTGAATGGGTAGGAAAGAGAGGAAATGCCGCCTAAATAAAACCCTTCGTTTCTAGACACAGAGCTAGATTTGGCACCACAAACAACCCTTAGATGCAGTTTAGCTCTAACTATGAATCCTGGTCTGACACTCCTCCTAAATACTCTACAGGAAATCTGCAGAGGATTTTGTTTATCAACTCTTTTAACACCAGGGAATTCTCTGGAAGACATACAAAGGCTGAGACTCTGGCAGCCGTGTTTATATGAATCCTGTGATTTACCGAGAATATAGCATTTTAGGACTTTAAGTGATTCCTTTTCTAAAACAAATTTCAGCCTCTGAGCGTCTACTTCCATGCTGGTAACACTCAGAAAAATGCATTTGCCCTTCTAAAACGTTAGGTTTAATGTGGGCTGGGGCCATGTAAAACATTTGAGGTTTTTATGCTGCCATATGTACTCTTATTTCTGGAAAAGACAATGGTATTAAAGTGCTGATAAATAAAATTCTGGGCAGTCCTTTAGAGCTCTGGCAACACGACACTGCAACATTTCAGCTTCGGCGTCCAAAAGACGTAAAAGAAGGTGCAATAGCAGAAATTCTTATCATCGCCACTCATGGTAATCCTCGCCCAGTCGTGAAAGCCGTTCTTCCTCTTCCTGTATTTCTCCAAATAGATCCCATTTATCTGATTGGATTTCTGTCCCATCTTTCTACATATTACAGCTAATTAGTACCCCCTGATGAGAAACAGTCCACTGATGGAAAAAGCAGTTAGATAAGATCTGCATTAACAAATGTAGTTCATTTAATATCATTTGTGCTGCTGCATTATTAATAATACATAATTACCCAGCACATGCTGTAAGGGGAGAATAAAACTGTTCTTTAATTTCTTGGCCTTTGCAGAGGAGCAGTATATTAGAAAGAATAAAACAGTATTGGGCTATTGGTTGTCATCCATCATGGAGCTTTAAGTGTCAAACTATTTTATTAACTTTGGGCCGAGCTAAACTTCGATAATTCAACAAAATCTCACGCTACCCAGAGACAAGCACTGCTTCGGACTGGATATCTAGCCCTCATTTCAGAGTGTGACATTAAAGTCATTGACTGATGGCTATCAGAAAGTTGAAGTCTCCAACAGGCTAGGAGTCTATATTACAGTGCCATGAGTAGGTAGATATTCAGATATTCAATACCTACAAACTCACATTGACACAATGCAGAACACTGCTTGGTTTCCTCAAACACCACCATGCCGGGGTGGTTAGCTTTTCTAGGAGCCAGAGTTAGGATTAGGACATCCCTCATTCCTTCTGCAAGAGTGCAGGCCACAAACATCTAAACGCTCCAGAGAGTATGAGAGGGAGACAGTTAAAAGCCGACTCTACCCCCTCTGCACAGCTAGCTCTCCTCTGAGACTCAAAAGGGAGATTAGAATGATAAAATAATAATCATTGAGGTATTTGTTAAGTGCTTACTATGTGCCAGGCACTGTACTAAGCACTGGGGTGGATACAAGCAAATCGGGTTGGACGTAGCCCCTGTCCCACATAGGGCTCACAATCTTAACCCCCATTTTCTAGATGAGGTAACTGAGGCCCACAGAAATGAAGTGACTTGCCCAAGGTAACACAGCAGACAAGTGGCAGAGCTGAGATTAGAACCCATGACCTCTTACTCTCAGTCCCGTGCTCTGTCCACTAGGCCATGCTGCATCTCTGCTTTAGAAATCCTTATAGATGGGTAATTTTTCCTCAAATCAAGACTGCCTTTCAATAGTAATAATAATAATGTTGGTATTTGTTAAGCACTTCCTATATGCAGAGCACTTTTCTAAGCGCTGGGGTAGATACAGGGTAAACAGGTTGTCCCACGTGAGGCTCACTATCCCCATTTTACAGATGAGGTAACTGAGGCCCAGAGAAGTTAAGTGACTTGCCCACAGTCACACAACTGACAAGTGGCAGAGCCGGGATTCGAACCCATGACCTCTGACTCCCAACCCCGTGCTCTTTCCACTGAGCCACGCTGCAGTTTAAGAGTTTGTTCTCTCTGAGATCACTTCAATCAATCGTGCTCACTGAGCTCTTACTCTGGACAGTGCATTCTACTAAGCTCTTGGGAGAGTACAATATAACACAGTTGGTAGACATACTAATAATAATTATAGTATTTGTTAAGCCCTTACTTTGTGCCAGACACTGTTCTAAGCAATGGGGTAGATACAAGTAATTGGGTTAGATACCGTCCTTATCCCACATGAGGCTCACACTTAAATTCACATTGTACAGATGAGGTAAATGAGGCACAGAGGTTAAGTGACTTGCCCAAGGTCACACAGAAGACAGGTGGCCAAGCTGGGATTAGAACCCAAGTTCTTCTGACTCCCAGGGCCATTCATTCATTTATTCATTCACTTGTATTTTTTGAGCTCTTACTGTGTGCAAAGAAGTTGGAACAGTAAAGTATAACAACATTTTCCCTGCCCACAATGAGCTAACAGCCTGGAGGGGAGACAGACATTAATGTATATACATAAATGAATAAATTACAGATATATACGTACGTGCTTTGGGGATGGGAGGGAGGATGAATGAAAGGAGCAAGTCAGGGTGATGCAGAAGGGAGTGGGAGAGGAGGGTTTTGACAGGGAAGGCTTCCTGGAAGAGATGTGCCTTCAATAAGACTTTGAAGTGGGGGAGCGCAATTATCTGTCTAATATGAGGAGGAAGGGCATTCTAGGTCAGAGGTAGGATGTGGGCTAGAGGTCGGCGGTGAGATAGACAAGACTGAGGTAGAGCGAGAAGGTTAGCATTAGAGGAATGAATTATCAAGAGCATGTCCCTCCCAGGTGCTACCCATCAGGTTGAACCATCTCCTGCTGCTGCTGAGAAACAGCATGGTGTAGGAGATAGAGCATGGACCTAGGAGTCAGAAGGTCATGGGTTCCAGTCCCAGCTCTGCCACTTGGTTGGTCTGTGACCTTGGGCAAATCACTTCAATTATCTGGGCCTCAGTTCCCTCATCTGTCAAATGGGAATTGAGACTGTAAGCCTCAGCCGGGAGGGGGACTGTGTCTATTTATTTGTATCTACCCCAGTGCTTAGTACAGTGCCTAGCACAAAGCACTTAAAAAATACCGCAACTATTATTATTTTCTCCCAGAAGGCCACTGTCTACCTGCAGAACCTATCAGACCCCAGAGACTTATTCATTCATTCATTCAATAGTATTTATTGAGCGCTTACTAGGTGCAGAGCACTGTACTAAGCACTTGGAATGTACAAATCGGTAACAGATAGACACAGTCCCTGCCCTTTGACGGGCTTACGGTCTAATCGGGGGAGACAGATAGACAAGAACAATGGCAATAAATAGAATCGAGGGGAAGAACATCTCATTAAAACAATAGCAAATAAATAGAATCAGAGTGATGTACATCTCATTAACAAAATAAATAAGGTAATGAAGATATATACAGTTGAGTGGACGAGTACAGTGCTGAGGGGATGGGCAGGGAGGGGGGAGGAGCAGAGGGAAAGGGGGGAGAAGAGGGTTTAGCTGCGGAGAGGTGAAGAGGGGGTAGAGGGAACAGAGGGAAAAGGGGAGCTCAGTCTGGGAAGACCTCTTGGAGGAGGTGAGCTTTAAGTAGGGTTTTGAAGAGGGGAAGAGAATTAGTTTGGTAGAGGTGAGGAGGGAGGGCGTTCCAGGACCGCGGGGGGATGTGGCCCAGGAGTCGACGGCGGGATAGGCGAGAACGGGGGATGGTGAGGAGGTGGGTGGACTTAGACTCTTAGCCCCACGTGGGACAGGCATGTGTCCAACCTGATTATCTTGTAACTACCCCAGTGTTTGACACGCAGTAACCGCTAAACAAATACCATAATCTTCTGAATACATCCAACCCACAGCCAGATAGCCATGTGATCCCTCCCCATCCCTACGTTACTTCAGGCCTTCCCTGAAATAATAATAATAATAATGGTGTTTGTTAAGTGCTTACTATGTGCCAAGCACTGTTAGAACGTGACCTCTTTTTTTTCGTTTGTGTTCATTTCTTTTGCAAAAACCAATGGCAAATAAAACATGAAATGTGCTTCTGTGTGTGTGTGTATCATCTGTTTTCATGCTCAAGCAAATGAATCAAAAACCAAAAGACAAATAGGTCCAAATCTCCTTTCTTTTTCACCCCATTCAGTTCTTCCCTGTGCAGAGCTGCCTAGGAAATCAGTGGGTGCTCCTGTAAAGAAGACCTAAACGGGGCACTGAAGGGAACGAGTGCCTCTCCCAAAGTTTTTAATTATTCCATCATTTACATTGCAAATGTTATCAAAAATGCAAATCCATTTGACATTTGTAATTGTTTCCACATCTTATGCTAAGATAAACATTGATTTAGTTCAATCATAATTCCGAGAATAGGCTTGCTGGGGATTTTGTCCTCTGAATTGGGGATGGTTTGTATAGGTTAATACAGTAAGGTCTTTAAAGGTCATTCAACCAGGCTGTTGTGCTCAAAAACTTACAGGACGAAGGACAGGATATTGTCTCCCTACATTTGCAATGGGGGAGATCACCAGAAACAACGGGTTCCTAGTTAAATTCACAATGAGCCACCACACTAGAGGTTAGAATTAGTTTTCTTCATCAATCTAACACCTCCTTTCATTAAATCCAGCCAACTACCTTCTTTCCCACCGGCCAAGAAAAGAATGTTTAAAAGTTATAAACTGGATTGGAATTTTACCTAATCTCTTTATTGCCTCATTGTTCTGAAAATTCACCATAATCGTAGGGATATTAGGATAGGCCTAAGTGTCCAGAGTACAATGACTTAGAATGCAGTAAAATCTGTTCTGCCATAATGTGTGTTTTCACTGTACATTTTTTAATGAAATGCTATTAGGGAACTCGGGAAAATTCTTCCAATAATAAAATCCATTTGGATTCAGCATGATGCAGTGTTAGAAGGAATCCTCTCCACCCAAAATGCTAACACGTTGATCCAAACATCCTGTCCTGGCTTGATTACTGTATCAACCTCCTTGCTGAACTCCCTGACACTCCTGTCTCTCCCCACTACAGTCCATACTCCGGTCTGCTGCCCAAATCATTTTCCTTCAAAAACATTCATGCCATGTTTCCCCACTTCTCCAGAAAATCTAGAGGTAGCCCATCCACCTCTGCATCCGACAAAAACTCCTCACCATTGGCTTTAAAGCACTCAAGCACCTTGCTCCCTACCTCACCTCGCCTCTCTCCTACTACAATCCAGCCCACGCACTCCATACCTTTAATGCTAACCTTCTCACTATACCTCAATCTTGTCTATCTCGCCACTGACCTCTCGACCACATACCACCTCTGGCCTGGAATGCCCTCCCACCTCATATCAGACAGATAACTGCTCTCCCTCACTTATAGCCTTATTGAAGGCAAATATCCTCCAAGAAAATAAAAGGTCGGTATTTGTTAAGCGCGTACTATGTACAGAGCACTTTTCTAAGCGCTGGGGTAGATGCAGGGTAATCAGGTTGTCCCACGTGAGGCCCAAAGTCTTCATCCCCATTTTGCAGATGAGGTAACTGAGGCACAGAGAGGTAAAGTGACTTGCCCACAGTCATACAGCTGATAAGTGGCAGAGCTGGGATTCTAACCCACGACCTCTGACTCCCAAGCACGGGCTCTTTCCACTGAACCACACTGCTTCCCCACCTAAGCCCTACTCTCCTCTTCTCCCACTCCTCCCTGAGTCACCCTGACTTGAACCCTTTATTCATACACTCTCCCAACCCCACACCACTTAGGTACATATCTGCAATTTTATTTATTTATAATAATGTTAGTATTTGTTAAGCACTTACTCTGTGCAGAGCACTGTTCTAAGCGCTGGGGTATACAGGGTAATGAGGTTGTCCCACATGAGGTTCACAGTTTTAATCCCCATTTTACAGATGAGGTCACTGAGGCACAGAGAAGTGAAGTGACTTGCCCACAGTCATACAGCTGACAAGTGGCAGAGGTGGGATTCAAACCCATGGCCTCTGACTCCCAAGCCCAGGTTCTTTCCACTGAGCCACACTGTATGTGTATTAATATTTGTCTCCTCCTCTAGACTGTAAGCTTGGAGAGGCTGCATGGCTCAGTGGAAAGAGCCCGGGTTTGGAAGTCAGAGGTCATGGGTTCGAATGCCGGATCCGCCACTTGTCAGCTGTGTGACTGTGAGCAAGTCACTTCACTTCTCTGTGCCTCAGTGACCTCATCTGTAAAATGGGGATTAACTGTGAGCCTCACATGGGACAACCTGATTACCCTGTATCTACCCCAGCACTTAGAACCGTGCTCTGCACATAGTAAGTGCTTAACAAATACCAACGTTATTATTATTGTTGTGGGCAGGGAATGTGCCCATTTATTGTTATATTGTACTCTCCCAAACACTTAGTAGAGTGCTCTGCACATAGTAAGTGCTCAATGAATATGATTAAACAAAGGAATGAATGACACGCAGTTGATGACAGGTGCTGAACTCTACCACATAAGTCTTCCTTAATGCAAAGAAAACAACCCCAACTTAAACAGAAGATGTGGATAGAACATTCAAAAGGAATTTCATCTCCTCCCCCAAGCCTCACTTAGGACACATTTCCTCATAATAGTTTCTGCTAATACTAAAGGAATACCAGAGCTGAGAGCCTGTGACATTCTACTCAAATTAAGGGTGTGAGTGCCTGACAAGTACACAGCACAGATTTCCCCAGCTCTATTCTTCACCCTAGGGTCTCTCAGTTCCATTTCAGAACAATTCCCTGTTCTGAAAGATGGGTAGTGGCCCTTCCCTATCAGAAAAACTAGCAACACATCCTCTTGCCTGGGGAGAGATCCAAGAAGGCCTCCCTCCCTCCTACTTTTTCATACTCTCCCCTTTAGCCTAGCTCATGCCAGTCTGCTAGGACAGAGCTACATTACAATCCTGTAGCGGCCCAGGTTAAGGTGAGCCAACCTTAAGTCAGGGCCAAGGAGGACAGAGAAGGGAATAGCCGGTCCCCTCACTCCCAGAGTAGGAATTCCTTCAGGACTGTCACTGGGATGAGGGACAGAGTTTAAAGGGCTGTGACCTTTGGCTAGCAAAGCAATGCGACAGACTCACACATTTCCCTTCATAGGTATGTGATAGGGTGTGATTTATGTAAAAGACATTTGCTCGGATGAGAAATTTGTCTGGGCATCCTACAAATCCACCAATCCCCAGGAAGGTTGAACTAGTTTGTTTTTTTAATGGCATTTGTTAAGCTCCTCAGTTTTAAGCACTGAGGTAGATGGAAGCTAATCAGGTAGGACAGAGCCGATGCCCTACATGGGGCTCACAGTCCAATTTCCCATTTTACAGCTGAGATCATCGAGGCACAGAGAAATGAAGTGACTCATCCGAGGTCACACAGCAGACCAGTGGTAGAGCTGGTATTAGAATCTAGATCGTCTGACTCCCAGGCCCGTGGTCTTTCCACTAGGCCACTCTGTTTCCCTATGCCTATCACACAACGTAACACCGCATCCCCTGATCGACATATGTTAGTATAGTGCAATCTCTAGGGTTCGTCCCCAAGGCACATTACCAGCGAATGGTCCGCTCCCCCCATGCACCGGAGACTGTCCCTTCTTGCCCCTCCCGGAGTGACCTCTCTGTCTCCTTGAAGGGGCCGCAGCCCTGGGGAGCGGGAAAACAGAGGGAAATACCCCAGGTCGGCATGTTCCTTCCCAGGAAGCCAGGGCACAGCCACTTCCAGGCCGGTGAAGGAAACCACAGGCAACCCCAGACAGACTGTTATCCACCTCCCCTGCCGGGAGGACAGTCCCACCCTCCTCAACCCCAGCACCACCCCCTGCTCGCAAGATAGGAGACTTAAAAAATTAAATAATGAAGACAATCAACCACTGCTATAAACCACTTATTTATCAGAATGTCTTGAAAGATTTCATTAGATTTAATGTGTTCTAGCACACAACACAACAGTCCATTGTAGAACCCCTTTTGCCTGCTTGATCCCTCGTTGTCTTGATTCTATTTATTACTATTGTTTTTGTCTGTCTGCCTCCGCCGATTAGACTATAAACCCATCAAAGGGCAGGGACTGTCTCTGTTACCGATTTGTACATTCCAAGCGCTTAGTACAGTGCTCTGCACATAGTAAGCGCTCAATAAATACTATTGAATGAATGAATGCATGCCTGCTGGGACTACTATCTCAACAGCACTCAGGTATAATCACACGTGAATGAGGGATCATGCATATGTGTTATCGATCAATCAATCAATTGTATTTATTGAACACACTGTTTGCAGAGCACCATACTCAGTTCTTGGGAGAGTAGAATGTCTGTTCTGTGACCTTGGGCAAGTCTTTATTACCTCATCTGTAAAATGGGGATTAAGACTTTGAGTCCCATGTGGGACATGGACAGTCCAACCAGAAAATTTGTATCTACCCCAGAACTTAGTACAGTGACAAGCACTTAGTATAGTGCTCTGCACACAGTAAACGCTCAATAAATATGATTAAATGAATGAATTGAATGAATGGTTGGCACACAGTAACTGCTTAACATACAACACTGAAAAAATATGTAACAGATTCGGTCAACACGTTCCCTTGACCAAAGTCCTACTTGCCCTCTCTCTCTGCCTCCCCTACCCCCCCCCAGCAGAAGACAGTCAAATTTTGTCATATCCCAGCAAATATAAAAATAATAATAATGTTGGTATTTATTAAGTGCTTACTATGTGCCAAACACTGTTCTAAGCACTGGGGTAGATATAGGGTAATCAGGTTGTCCCATGTGAGGCTCACAGTCTTAGTCCCCATTTTACAGATGAGGTCACTGAGTCACAGAGAAGTGAAGTGACTTGCCCAAAGTCACACAGCTGACAGGTGGTGGAGCCAGGATTAGAACCCATGACCTCTGACCCTTAAACCCAGGCTCTTTCCACTGACCCACGTTGCTTCAAGCACAGTGTGGCTCAGTGGAAAGAGCCTGGGCTTCGGAGTCAGAGGTTATGAGTTTGACTCCCGGCTCTGCCACTTGTCAGCTGTGTGACTGTGGGCAACTCACTTAACTTCTCTGTGCCTCAGTTCCCTCATCTGTAAAATGGGGATTAAAAGTGTGTGAGCCCCACGTGGGATAACCTGATTACCCTGTATCTCCCCCAGAGCTTAGAACAGTGCTCGGCACCTAGTAAGCGCTTAACAAATACCAATAAAACAGGGCAGTAATAGCGATGAGGAAACTACCCAAAGAACTTTTGGAATTTGAGAAAGTATAACAATAAGCCACTGAGTTATCATGATCTGATGTGTTAGTAACTAGCTTCACAACAGGATCTTTTGTTATGAATGTTTACTATTTATCTATTTATTTATTTATTGGATGCACCCATCACTTTTTTGCCTCTAGGCGTATTTACAAGCACCAAAGAATAAAGATGGAACAAAATGTATCTTATCCATTATTCCGAAAAGACATACTTTATTTATTTTTTTTTTAATTTATACAGATGAGTCCATCTCAAGCCCCTGGGTATACTCACATCAATTAAAACCACAGATAGAAGCAGAATGCTGAATACAAACAAAATCAACAATTAATGGACTATCCCCTAGATAAAGCACTTCCACAGAACCTTAAAATCATTCCTCAACAACTAACCCCTCAGGCAAAATCTTGGGTTAACAGATGGTTAAACAATGTTAAGGGAAGAAAATACAACATTAATACAATAGAGCAGTTAAAAGTAGGAATAGGAGGCAAAGCAATGAGATAAACAGAAAGAACAATGGAGAAGTGAAAATGGACCAGAATTAAAGACATGACTTCCTAGAAATCCAGAAAAAGTGACCTGGAAAAGTAGTGTTAATGGGAAACACCATTAGGTTCCAAACAGGAGGCAAAATAACTGAACAGCCCTGTCAAAGAATCGAGGGTATTAGCTGGGTGCACTGTGTAGAGAGAATGGCACAACTTAATTAAAGACTTTGGCACAAGAGCCGTGTGGATATTAAACAGGGTCTACAGAAATATGTCACTCAAAGGCAAGTTTGGAAAGTGCAATTACCCAAATCTCACCTGAAAAGCTAAGGGGTATGAACCGGAAAGCCTTTTATAGTGGAGAAGTAACCCAAAATGTTCCAGACAGTATCAACTTTGGCCATAGTATATGGAAGAAGCACACACCCACACAGCAACCTAGCACAACCCAGATTAGAAGAGCCTCTCTGGATAATATTCGAGAATATCCCCAGTGAGACGTGTGATAAAGCACTGCAACCTAAGGATCGAGAAGCCCTTGCTAATTAGCGGAGGGCGATTCATTTGACTCTCTAGACTGGAAGTTCCCTGTGGGCAGGGAATGTGTCTACCAATTCCTACATATTTACTTTCCCAGGCACTTAGTATAGTGCTCTGCACATTGTAAGCACTCAATAATGTGATTGATTGATTGACTGATTGCAGCACAGCCTAGTGGATAGAGCACAGGTTTGGGAGTCAGAAGGACCTAGGTTCTATTCCTATCTCTGCCACTTGTCTGTTGTGTAACCTTGGGTAAATCACTTCACTTCTCTATGCCTCAGTGACTTCATCTGTGAAATGGGGGTTAAAACTATGAGCCCCACGTGGGACAGGGACTTGTATCTACCCCAGTGCTTACAACATTGCATGGCACATAGCAACCACTTAACAAACAAATGCTTAGTACAGTGCTCTGCACATAGTAAGTGCTCAATAAACTGATTCTCTTCCCCTCTTCAATACCCTACTTAAAACTCACCTCCTCCAAGAGGCCTTCCCAGACTGAGCTCCTCTTCTCCCTCTACTCCCTCTACCACCCCCCCTTCACCTCTCCGCAGCTAAACCCTCTTTTCCCCCTTTCCCTCTGCTCCTCCCCCCTCCCTTCCCATCCCCTCAGCACTGTACTCGTCCGCTCAACTGTATATATTTCCATTACCCTATTTATTTTGTTAATGAATTGTACATTGCCTTGATTCTATTTAGTTGCTATTGTTTTTACGAGATGTTCTTCCCCTTGACTCTACTTATTGCCGTTGTTCTCGTCTGTCCGTCTCCCTCGATTAGACTGTAAGCCCGTCAAACGGCAGGGACTGTCTCTATCTGTTGCCGACTTGTTCATTCCAAGCGCTTAGTACAGTGCTCTGCACATAGTAAGCGCTCAATAAATACTATTGAATGAATGAATGAATGAATGAACTACTGAATGAATGAAATACCATAAATAACAACAACAACTACAAATGCCTCATCCTCGTCTGGTCTTGGCCTCCAAATGTTGCCAAATGTGCCATGTTGCCACAAGGGACTCAGCAACACTGAAACTGTAGAAAGCATGAATCAGTAAAATACTAGTTGTATTCATTCAATCATATTTGTAGAGCACTTACTTTGTGCAGAGCACTGTGCTAAGCGTTTGGAAAGTACAATTCAGCAGTAAAGAAAGACAATCCCTGCCTACACCGGACTTACAGTCTAGAAGGGGAAGACAGACATCATAACATGTAAACAGGCATAGAATAACAAGATAGGGCATGGAGTGACTAGAAAGGCAAGAAATTGAGTGTAGAGTATAGGGAGCAAGGGCAGGAAAGCAGAAATCCACAGGAATGTGAGAGTTGAATTACTTCCCCCAGGCTTGTCACAAAAGTGGAAACTCAAACAGGAATCAGTTTGGGAGGAAGTAATTTCCATCGGGCCGATGGGGAATCTTAACCCTCAGGATTATACCTGGCTCGTGGAAAACCCAACTGTCCCAGCTAAGAGTGGCCCAGACAAGATGGTTGACTTGGATAGGACCATCTTGGACCAGCCCTACTTGGAAGGGAAGTAGAGGAAGGGGAAAGTCAATAGGATTTTCATTGTGATAGAAAATAGAAGTCAGTCCTGAGGTAGTGAGCTGGTTCAGAGCTTCCTGAAGGGGCCGTAACGAGCTGCACTGCCGAAGTGTCCAAGGTGAAGACGGCAGAGCATTCCTGCAGAAAAGAGTTGAGAGAAATAGCCACATTTGGGGAAAGGATGCAGAGGACTTGGGTTCTAATCCAACTCCACCACTTGCCTGGCGTGTGAAAACTTCTCTGTTTCATCACCTCTGAGATAAGGTTTCAATGCCTGTCCTCCCTCCCCCTTAGACTGTAAGCCCCAAATGGGTCAGGAACTCTCTCCGACTTGGTTATCTTGTACCTTGTCCTGATGATTAGTACTATTACTATCTAGACTGTAATCTCCTCTAGACTGTAAACTGGTCTTCTAGGCTGTAAGCTCATGCTGAGCAGGGAATGTATCTGTTTATTGTTATACTGTACTCTCCAAGCGCTTAGTACAGAGTTTTGCACACAGTAAGTGCTCAATGAATACGTCTGAATGAATGGAATAAACTGTGGCATTTTGTTAAACTCTTTCTATGTTTAGAGCTTTATTCTACGGATTAGGGTAGATACAATTAATCAGGACAGACACAGTTCATTTCCCATATTAGGTTCATAGTCTAAGCAGAAGCAAGAACAGACACTGAGCCCCTATTTCACAGATGAGGAGAAATCAAATTGACTAGCCCAGAGTCACACAGATTCAATTCCTGTTCTTGCTCCTACTTAGGCTTTGACCCCCATGTGGGACGGAATTTGTCATGTATCTACTCCAACACCTATTTAGTTCAGTGCCAGGCACATATCATCAATGGTATTTTCTGAGCGCTTACTACACGCAGAGCCCTGTACTAACACACAGGTGAGCACAGTAGTACAGTACAACAGTCCCTTCCCTTAATGAGCTTACTGACTAGAGAAAACATAGTAAACACCCTACAAATACTGCAATTAAACGATTATGTTTCTCAATGAAGATATTTTCTCCATTTTCTTTCTACTGCTTCTGAAATGGCAGGAGATTTTCTTTGTAAATATCCTGTTAGTAGCTGTGAAAGCAGAGGGAAAAGAAGGAAAATACGGCCTCACGCTGAGCAGGTATCAGGGTGGTACACTGCCTCGTCAGTCTCCTGACGTGAAACTAAACATAAATGTGGAAAGGACCCATCCGTGTGAATTTGAGATAACATTTTTATATTGTGGGATGTTCAGAAATGTCTCAATGCAGTATTATTTTCAAACTCATCATGTCTGAAACAGAACTCCTTATCTTTCCCCCTTAACCTACTTCTCCTAACTTTTCCATCTCAGTTATCACCGCCGTTATTCTCCCCATCACAGAAGCCCACATCTTGATGTCATCGTCAGTTCCTTGTTAATTTTCCAACTTTTTTTACATAGTATTTGTTAAGCATTTGCTGTGTGTCAGGTACTTTACTAAATGCTGGAGTAGATTATCTCGTGTACAAGATAATCAGATTGGCTAAGGCCTTGTCCCTATGGGAGTCACAGTCTAAATCCCCATTTTACAGATGAGGTAGGTGAAGCACAGAGAATTTAAGCGATTTGCCCAAAGTCACACAACACTCAAGTGGTGGAGCTGAGATTAGAATCCAGGACCTTTGACTCCCAGACCCATGCTCTTCCCACTAAGCCACTAGGTCATGCTGCTTCCCAACTCTCCTATTCAATCTATTGCCAGATCCTTCCAGTTCTTCCTGAACATCTTCTAGATCCACCACTAGATCCTCTCTATCCAAATTGCAACTACTCTGGTATAAACTCTGGTCTTCCCACGGCAGAGTTACTGTACATGGCAATGTGGAGCAGCATGACCCAGTAGAGGAACAGCATGGCCTAATGGTAAGAGTACAGGCCTGGGCATCAGAGGACATAGGTTCTAGTTTTGACTCTGCCACTTGAGTGCTGAGGGACCTTGGACAAGTCACTTCATTTCTCAGTGCTTCAGTTAACTAATCTATAAAATGGGGATTCAATATCTGTTCTCCCTTCTACTTCAACTGTGAGTCTCATGTGGGAAAGTGACTGGGTCTGATCTGATTCATTTGTATCTACCTCAGCCCCTAGAACAGTCACGTAGTAGACACTTAATAATAATAATAATAATGGTAATAATAGAAATAACAACCACAATAATAATGGCCTTCCCACTGGTCTCCCTGACACCAGCCTCCCTCCCTCCAGGATATACAAATCAGTTTCCTGAAGGGTCTCTTAGTCCGTCTATCTCCACTTCTCAAAACCCTCTACTGGCTTCATGTGTCACTTCGCCACAAACAAAAGCTCCTCACAATCAGCTTCAGGGCTTTCCGCTACCCGGCCCATTCTCCATTACTAGGACACATTTATAGTTGAAGTGAGAGAGCAGTGTGGCCTAGTAGATAAAGCATGGGCCTTAGACTCTAATTCTAGTGTTCTAATCCCAGCTCAGTCACTTACCTGCTCCATGACCTTGGGCAAGTCACTTAATTTATATGTGCTTCAGATTCCTCAACTATAAAATGGGGATTTTACAGTCATAAAATGCACAGTTCCTCAAATGTAAAATGCCTCCTGTCTCTTCCCACTCCACTCCATATTTCACATTGCTGCCCGGATCACTTTTCTACAAAACTGTTCACTCCCTGTTTCCCAACTCCTCAAGAACCTCTAGTGGTTGCCCATCCACCTCCATATAAAACAGAAACTCCTTACCCTAGATTTTAAAGCACTCAATCACCTTGTTCCCTCTTAACTTACCTCCAATTTCCTATTACAACCCAGCCTGCACTTTTCACTCCTCTAGTGCCAATGTCTGTCTCCTCTCTCTAGATTGTGAGCTCGTTGTGGGCAGGGATTGCCACTCTTTAGTGTTGTAGTATACTTTCCCAGGTGCTTAGCACAGTGCTCTGCACACAGTAAGTTCTTAATAAATACGATTGAGGAATGAACCTCAATCTTGCTGTATCTTGACCTCATCTACCTCTCTGCCTATCTCTCACCCACATCCTTCCTGTAGCCTGATATCCCTCCCTCTTCATAGCTAACAGACCATCACTCTTTCTACCTTCATAGGCTTATTGAAAGCACACCTCCTCCAAGAGGCCTTCCCTAACTAAGACCTCATTTCCTCTTCTACTCCCCTCCACGTCATCTCTGCACATGGATTTTCACGGTTCTTTCACCCCACTATCAGCCCCACAGCACTCATGTACATTTCTGTAATATGTTCCTTTATATCAATTTCTGCATCCCCCTCTAGACTCAAGCTCAACACGCGCATGAAACGTGTCTACCAACTGTGTTATACTGTACTCTCCCAAGTGCTTAGTACATGGTAAGCACTCAATAAATCTGATTGATTGATTGGATTAATTGATTGGACCTGTTCTCCCTTCTCCTTGAGAGTGAACCCTAAATGGAACAGGGACTTTGTCTCACCTTATTAATTTGTGTCTACCTTAGTGCTCAGAACAGTGCTTGACACATAGTAAGCACTTAACAAACACCATTTAAACCAAGCAAGTGATCACAGCAGAATGCTGATGCTGTGCCCTAGTGCCATGAACTGGAAGGTAGTTTGCCCTGTGAGTGATTACCATCTTAATCGCTTTGTCCAGATATTTTTCAGGGTTCCGGTGGGACCTAACTGGTTCCGGGGGCAGAAATCTTCACCACTGATGGCCTATCTTAGAGCAGTGTTTGGCACACAGTAAGCACTTAACAAGTACCGTAATTATTATATCTCCAGCAGCCCCAACTAGGACTATTCCATATCTCCTGACTCCCAGGGGAATGCTCTCGTGTTGGACCAATAGCAGGGTGCCGGAATGCTTTCGTGTTGGACCAATAGCAGGGTGCCCATAGTACACATAACACACAAGACAATATTGTCCTCAGCCTGAAACTCCTGTTCGGCAGAGAACATGTCTTTTACTCTGTTGGAAATACCCAAGTGTCTAGTAGAGTGACTGTCTTTGAGGATAGATGATCAGAAAATGATACTGCCACTGAGGTTGTTAATGAAACATCCCTCTGGGGACTGTCTTACATCAGTGGTAGCCGATGGCAAACTCGGCAAGATGAGGTGGAAAGGGAGAGGAAGGGCATGTGGTTTCCTGTTGTCTCTTTCTAAATCTTAACTTAATCCCACGGATTTCTCCGCAGCTCCAATTGGATGTTGAGGGTGGGAGGTAGCCAGCCTTAAATCCTCAAGGATTAAGTTTAAATGAGAAGACATTGCCTTTCTCCTCTCCTCCCCTTCTTCCCAACACCAAGGAAGGCAGAGTTCAGGAAGACAGATTCCAGGTGGAGATTTGGCGGGGATACGGGAGTTAAATACAAAGCATACCAGTAGAGAGAAATCCATTGCTGAAACCCAGTGGTGACCTGGATAAAATCACTGTTTAAATAGCAGCAGCGACAGCATCCTTTATTACTCTTTGTGGAGCATTGTATCAGGAAAGGACACTAAAAGATTAGAAGTTTCCCCAGCAGTAATTTAATCCAGGATTAGACTACTAATGCATGAAACACCACAAAGACATACAGGACAGGTAAATCATGCTGAAAGGATAAGAACCTGTGCTTCTTTCTCCTGTAGAAATTCAGGAAAACAGAGTTCCCTTTGTTACTAGGGAATTACGTTCCCAGAGTTTAGAACAGTGCTCAGCACATAGTAAGCACTTAACAAATACCAACATTATTATTATTTTTATTACTAGGGGAAATGCAAAATGGACTACATCCTCGATCAATCAATCCATCAGTAGTTTTTGTTGAGTGCTTTACTTTGTCCAGCGCACTGACCCAAGCACTCAGAAGTAATAGACATGATTCTTGCCCTCTTATCTGGTGCAGACAAATATTAAAATTTTAAATTTAAAAATATTAAAATAGAATCACCTTAGCCCCCTCCATCCTTACCTCCCTACTATAATCCAGCCCACACAGTTCATTCTAATGCCAAATTACTCACTGTTTGTCATTCACATCTATCTCAACTCCGAAGCCTCCCGTGTCCTGCCTCTGGCCTGGGATCGCCAAGATCCGCCCTTTCCTCTCCACCCAAACGGCTACCTTACTGCTACAGGCTCTAGTAATATCCCGGCTAGATTACTGTGTCAGCCTTCTCTCTGATCTCCCTTCCTCCTCTCTCTCCCCGCTCCAGTCTATTCTTCACTCTGCTGCCCGGCTCATCTTCCCACAGAAACGCTCTGGGCATGTCACTCGCCTTCTTAAAAACCTCCAGTGGTTGCCTATCGACCTCCACATAAAACAAAAACTTCTCACTCTAGGCTTCATGGCTCTCCATCACCTTGCCCCTTCCTACCTCTCCTCCCTTCTCTCTTTCTACTGCCCACCCCGCACGTTCCGCTCCTCTGCCGCCCACCTCCTCACCGTCCCCCGTTCTCGCCTATCCCGCCGTCGACCCCTGGGCCACGTCCTCCCGTGGTCCTGGAATGCCCTCCCTCCTCACCTCCGCCAAACTAATTCTCTTCCCTTCTTCAAAACCCTACTTAAAGCTCACCTCCTCCAAGAGGTCTTCCCAGACTGATCTCCCCTTTTCCCTCTGCTCCCTCTACCGCCCCCTTCACCTCTCCGCAGCTAAACCCTCTTCTCCCCCCTTTCCCTCTGCTCCTCCCCCCTCCCTTCCCATCCCCTCAGCACTGTACTCGTCCGCTCAACTGTATATATCTTCATTACCCTATTTATTTTGTTAATGAGATGTACATCACCCTGATTCTATTTATTTGCTATTGTTTTAATGAGATGTTCTTCCCCTTGATTCTGTTTATTGCCATTGTTCTTGTCTGTCTGTCTCCCCCGATTAGACCGTAAGCCCGTCAAAGGGCAGGGACTGTGTCTATCTGTTACCGATTTGTACATTCCAAGTGCTTAGTACAGTGCTCTGCACATAGTAAGCGCTCAATAAATACTATTGAATGAATGAACCTCCCTGATTTCCTCTTCTCCCACTCCCATCTGCATCACCCTTGCACTTGGATTTGCATCATTCATCCATCCCTCAGCCCCACTGAACTTATATACATATCTGTAATTTATTTTTATTAACGACTCTCTCCCCCTCTAGACTGTAACCTCATTATGGGCAGCGAACACATCTACAACCTATATTATATTGTACTCTCCCAATCACCTGGTACAGTGCTCTGCACGAGTGCTCAATAAATGATTGACTGATTGACTTATTGAAATATAATACAGGTAGGAGGAAGCAACTGAGTTTAAAGATATGTGCCCAAGTTCTGGGGTTAGGGAATCAGTCCCTAGGGACTTAAGGGATCTGGATTCAAGTACTTAGGTGATGCAGTGAGGAGAATAATGTGGACAGATTAGAGATTAGGCAGCAAAGGCTGAGGTGAAGATGCGATTTTAGAATAACTCTTTAAATATGGGAGAGCAGTGGTCTGCCAGATTTGAAGGAAGAGGAAGATTCTCTGGCGAGAGGGAGGATGTGAGCAAGAGCTTCATAAAGGGAGTGGAAAGAATGAGAAATGCTGAGTAAGTTGGCATTCGAGGCACTAAGTGTGTCAGAGTAGAGGAGTAAATGCTTAGCCTAGGGAAAGGTAAGTGAAGGGGAAAAGACGAATGAAGGGTAAAGAGTCATGAGGCTGAGGTGACTATATTTAAGGGAGCTCAAAGCTTGGAAAGATCATGGCCTCTGGAGCCTGGCCAAAAAAAATCGGAGGAACAGAGTCAGACAGGAAAAAAAGGTAAAAGGGAAGCAGACACACATGGACATAGACTCACGCTCACACCCTTCAACACTAGATGGGCACTCGGGCACACGTAAGAACTCCACATGACTTTGACACCTTGGAAGAAACAGGCTACATGTGTACACAAAAGCTTTACAACTTAAGGATGTCAGACTGTAAGCTCGGTGTGGGCAGGAGGACGTCTGTTGTTATATTGTACTTGTGGTGAGCCCACAACAAGCAGCCTTATTAACGAGTGTTTGTGATTCCATGAGCAACAAGGAAGAGACTCTGCAAAGCCACTGATGGGTTATAGCTGAGGCAGGTGACTGGGGACCTGTGGGGGCTGAGCATGGAGGGAGGCGGGCTTTTCTCTCCTTGTCCTACCCAGGAACGGGCCTGGACCGGTCAATGACTGCTACGTAGAGACACAGCTGCGACACCTAAGACAGGTAAAAGATGCTTGTTTTGAATCGTGAGAGGTTACTTGGAGGCAGCAAAAGAAAGAGAAGAAGCATGCAGAGAAGCAAGAGGAGCAGCAGAAGCAGCAGAAGGCAGCAGCAGCTGAAAGCAGAAAGAAACTTTGGCAGAATGGGCTCCTTTGACCACAGACTGGTATTGGACCCCTTGGTGGAGTGGAGTGTATGTGTGTACCAGTCAGTCCCTTGCACTCTGGTAAAACTAAATAAAAAACTTTCCACATTAACCTTGGTGATCAGAGGTGTGGTTTGACTTCTACCATGTGTCACCGAGGCTCCCCCCATCCAGGAAGCTCCTCGTTGGTGTGAGCCGGGGACTCACGACAGAACTCTCCCAAGAGCTTAGTACAGTGCTTTGCACACTGTAAGCACTCAATAAATGATTGAATGAATGAATATGGGCCATTTGACAGAAATCTACAGAACTGAGCACGTGCTCCCAGAGGAATCCTATCCTTCATTTGCTACGGAGGCCCCTGCACACAGAGGCACCACCACTGAGACCCAGAACTCAGGGGCAGGAACCTATGGGAGGGAGAACCTGAGGTTAAAATAAAGATATTGGACAGAGAAACATCTATTAATCCAACCACTGTATTTATTGAGCACTTAGTATATGCAGACCAGTGTAATAAGCATTTGGGAAAGTCCAATATAAAAATGTCGGTAGAAACTTTCTCTGCCCACAACAAGCTTACATCTAGTGAATTAGCAGTACCCGAGAGGGGACAACCAGCTGAAAGCTATAGTATAAAACAACACTATATAATATATTTTATATTCATATACATGTGTGTTTACATGTATATACTATACACTATATACTAGCTTATACTAGACTGTAAGATCATCTCTGGACTGTAAGCTTGTTGTGGGTAGGGAATGTGTCTGTTTATTGTTATACTGTACTCTCTAAAGAGCTTAGTACAGTGCTCTGAACATAGTAAGCACTCAATAAATACGATTGAATGAATGAATGTATAATATATGTGTGTGTGTATATATAGTATGTATATGTGTACATATATATGTATGGATATACACTATACTGTACTATAAAGCTCTACTATGAAACCAGATGAATGATCACTCTACACACATATAGTCTACTCCTCACAGGCACACAAGGCCTAAACACACAGACACAATATTAGCAAAAATGATGATGTATTTAATAATAATTTTGGTATTTGTTAAATACTTATTGTTTCCAGGCACTGTACTAAGCACTGGCGAGGCTACAAGCAAATAGGATTGGACACAGTCCCTGTCTCACCTGGGGCTCACAGTCTCAATCCCCATTTTATAGATGAGGTCACTGAGGGACAGAGAAGTGAGGTGACTTAACAAAGGTCACACAGCAGATAAATGGCAGAGTCAGGATTAGAACGCCCAACCTTCTGACTCCAAGGCCTGTCCCCTATCTGCGACGCCAAGCTTCTTTTCTGTCCTTCCCTTCCCTTAGTATTTTCATGTTATTGCTCCCAGTTGTTTGAGCCAAACATCTAGAGAAGCAGTGTGGCCTACTGCACTTGGTTGGATCTATGACCTTTGGACATATGATAATTGCCGCACCCTCAACTCCACAACACTTATGTATCTATCTTTAAATTACAGATTATAAATTATTTTAATGTTAATGTCTGCTTCCCCTTCTAGACTGTAAGCTCATTATGGCAGGGAACATGTCTGTTAATTCTGTAGTACTGTCCTCTTCCCAGCACTTAGTACAGAGCTCTGCACACAGTAAGCACTCAAAAAATACCACCGACTGATTCATTGATTGGAAAGAGCACAGGCCTGGGAGCCAGAACAACTGAGTTCTAATACTGGCTTTGTTACTTGTCTGCTATGTGACCTTGGGCAAGTTTTTTTAACTTCTCTGTGCCTCAGTTACCTCATGTGAAATGGGGATTAAGACCGTGAGACCTGTGTGGGACATGCATTATGTCCAACCTGATTATCCTGGCACATAGTAAGTGCTTAACAAATACCATTTAAAAAAAAAAAGGAAAAAAATCTCAGGAATCATCTATTGCCCTAGAGGTGACCCTATCCTTAAGAGACCATTTGAATATAAAATAGACTAAGCTCTGAGAACAGCTCTCACTAGCATACTTGAGGTCTGGAATCCCATTTATCAAAAGTATTTTTCAGGACCTATTTGGGTTGGTGCTAGACATAATAAAAGCAACTTAAAAAAATACAGGCTTTCCTGCTTAATATTTTTCTTTGGCCAAATACCTTCCTATAGAAAATAGAAATGCAGAAAATACTCAATTGTGCGGCCTTGAAGTGGTTGAAAGTTTGAAAGCCAGTGGTTTATTAAGAAACAATTATCGTGACACAGGTAGAGTGCCATCGGGAAGACTGCTTGGTCAGGGCTCTTGAAACTCTCTGGAGATAAAGTACCATAGAATGTTTGTAGAAAGACTGGGGAGGTTTAGAGTATTTGGAATGTTAGAGTGTGCGATGACTGCTAATTTAGTTTTGCAAGAGAGTTCAAATACAATTCATGGGTTAAAAGATTTTAATTGCCGAGATTCTGAGAGGAAATATTTTAAAGTGCTTGTTTCTTAATTGGTTTTTATTTCTATGCCAAATGCATTAAGAGATTGTAGCATTTTTTATTTAAAATAATGAGATATCAATTCAGAAGCAGGATACACATTATGTAATGTTTGACCCTTGTTTTCTTGGGAATTATTCTTCCTAATTATTTGCTCAAAATGTGTGTTCGAGGCATATTGTGCAAAGGCGCAGGAACGACATGGCATCTGCTAAGGTGGTAGCCCGGTTAATGGGAGAATCAGCGAAGGTGTCAGAGAAAAGCTAAACGAGATGGTGTTCAAGGTAAATCAGAAATAACTGCTCGGTATTAAACACTCTGAGAGCATCTGAATGACGATAAATGTCACTGCGAAGGTGGTGACCGATAAAGTGAAATGAAAAAATAAATAGAACTGCAAAAGGAATCCCCTCAAATTTTATGGAAAGGTGACCAAAGGGAAAGAAACCATAAAATATAGCCTAGCAGAAGATTGAGACACTGATTTATCCAAAGCCTGGTTAGGTGAAGATTTCAGAACACTGGCTTTGTAAACTCAGTTCCTAATTTAAGCTTCCGTTACAGGGCTGCACAGTCGGTGGTCTCTCAGTACTGTTAATCAAACATTCAATCAGTCAATGGTATTTATTGAGTACTCACGTCATGCAGAACACTGTCCTAAACACTTGAGAAAGCACAATACAAAAGAGTTGGCAGACACCACGATCCCTGCCTGCAAGGAGCTTACAGCCTATCTGGGGAGACAGACATTCAAATAAAATACAGATAGGGGAAATACAGCATATAGGTAAGTACATAAGTACTGCGGGGCTAGGGTGAGAATCAAAGTGTTTTAAGTGGTACAAAGTCAAGTCCATAGTCGACAAGGAGGGGAGGGTGGATAGGGGGAATGAGGGCTTAGTCCTCAAAGGCCTCTTGGAGGAGAAGTGATTTCAGGAGGGTGTTGAAGATGGAGAGAATGGGGGATGCTGGTTATGAAGAGGCGGGGAGAGAAAGATACGGGCAAGGGGTCGGCGGCAAAATGGACAAAATTGAGGCACAGTGAGTAGTTGGGCTTCAGAGGAGCAAAGTGTGTGGATTGTATTGTAGTAAATAAATTGAACTGAACCACTGTTCAGTGGTTGATAGCTTGACAAACCTTACTGTGCCAGATATGGATGGTTTCCTGATGGGAACTAAATCTCTACTGACTTTACCTGATGGAGCCTACTCAATGTAAAAATTATGACATTTGTTAAGCACTTACAATGTGTCAAGCTCTGTACTAAGTGTTGGGGTAGATACAAGATAACCAGGTTGGACTCAGTCTCTTTTCCACATGGGATTCACCACTGAATGGGAGAGAGAGCAGTTATTCAATAACCATTTTTCAAATGAGGAAGAAGCTGAGCGCACAGAAGTTAAGAGACTTGGCCAAGATTATGCAGCAGACAGTGGCAGAGATGGGATTAGAACTGAGGTCCTCTTACCCTCAGACTCTGGCTCTTTCCACTCAGCCTCACTGTTTCTCAATTTATCTAATTCAGAGTTTCCTAATTTAGAGTTAGGAGGTTTCCACTCTGTGATGGCTAGACAGCAAATGCAGTCAGAATTCACCCACCGCCCTCAATTGCCATAGAGACGCGACTTGGGCTTCTCTTATGGAATGAGTTTTAATTGGCTCCAGGCAGAGCCTTCAGGGAAATGAGGACGAGACAGGGAAGGGAACCATCTCTTCCACACACACACTTTGCCTGGATCGGATTCGGAATGCTGGTCTGGAGAGACTGTTAGTCTGACCTAGAAATGGAATTTCTCATTTCTAAAAAGGATCAATACCATATGTGTGCATGATATCTATTAAGCACTTACTCTGTGCCAGGCACTGAACTAGAGAAGCAGCATGGCTTAGCGGAAAGAGCACGGGCCTGAGAGTCAGAGGATGTGGATTCTAATTCCGCCTCCTCCACTTTTCTGCTGTGTGACCTTGGGGCAAGCCACTTAACTTCTCTGTGCCTCAGTTACCTCATCTGTTAGATGGGGATCTAGACTGTGAGACCCACATGGGACCACCTACTTACCTTGTATCTATCCCAGTGCCTAGAACGGTACTTGGCACATAGTAAGCCCTTAACAAATACCATCATCATTATTATTATTAATGTTATTATTACTACATGAATGTGTAGAGACAAGCTAATAGAGACAAGCTAATCGGGTTGGACACAGTCCCTGTCCCACATGGGACTCTCAGTCTTAATCCCCATTTGACAGATGAGGGAACTGAGGCAGAGAGAAGTGAGGTGACTTGCCCAAGGTCACACAGCAGACAAATGGCAGAGCTAGGATTAGAACTGAAGTCCTTCTGACTCCCAGGCCCAAGCTTTATCCACTAGGCCACACTTGGGGAACACTATTCAGAATGAACACTGAAATATCATCAATCAATCAATCGTATTTATTCATTCATTCATTCATTCAATAGTATTTATTGAGCGCTTACTATCTGCAGAGCACTGTACTAAGCGCTTGGAATGTACAATTCAGCAACAGATAGAGACAATCCCTGCCCACTGACGGGCTCACATTTAGTGAGCCCCTACTATGTGCAGAGCACTGTTCTATGTTCATGGGAGAGTACAATATGCCAGAATTAGCAGACACTTTCCCTGCCCATAACGAACGCTTCCCCTCAATCTGGGAGGCATCCTGGCCGACCACTGCGTACTGGACATCAGCCAGCAGAAGCAAAAAAGCAGGATGCAGCCTACAACAAAATTCATTTTCCATCCTATGGAAATGACAATTGAGAGAGAGAAGTAATGTCCAAAACCGCTTCTGAGGCAGGGAAGCAGGACCCAAGAATAGCCTCCTTTCGAATGCTGCCGGCACACTACATGACTGAGCAGGGGTCTTTGTTTAACCCAGGAGCTGTGCCACGGCACTGAGCAAATATATTATGCCACATCGGGCCTTTAAGGAAAATCTCCATTTATATTGAGCTTGGTTTGTTCCTTTGGTGACAGCCTGTACAGCAAATCATTTGTGCTTTATTCATTTCACTGGGGTTAGTTACTCTCTTCAGTCTTGGAGTTCTATTTTGGGATAGGATGGGAAGCTGCAGTATTTGTTCTTCAGCACATTGGAATTGATCTGATTTCTGGTGATCTGTGGCATTTTCTCTCAGCAGTGACTGTTCTGCATTCCTCTGAGACAGCAAGCCATACCATTAGGAGAAAAGTGTAATTTGTTTTGTTCAGTAAATCTGTTGTTATTAGAGTGTGGGACAGTGTGTGAGCTAGATTCGATAAGACGCTGGTGGGAATAATGTGAGAAAATGTGCTGTGCCATCAAAGGGGGCTGGATTCGGTGACTGAAGAGATGGGGGGTTTGGGGGCTCTGACCTCTGTTTTACGAAGGAATGAGAGCGTTGGGTTGAAAGACTACAGGACTGGGAGTCAGGAGACCTGGGTTCTAACCCCAGTCCTAACTCTTAATGAAGAAATTTGTTTATCCACTTACAGTGTGCCAAACACTGTACTAAGCTCTGGGGATGATACAAGATAAGCAAGGTGGACATAATCCCTGTCCCACATGGGGCTCACGGTTTCACTTGCCTGCTGTCTGACTTTGGACAAGTCACTTGACTTCTCTGTGCCTCGGTTTCCTCATCTGTAAAATGGGGATTCAATGCATATTTTCCCTCCCCTTGGAGTGTGAACCCCACGTCGGACAACGATTCTGTGCAATCTGCTTGTATTGCTTCCATTCTCATGCTTATCATAGTGACGTTTTTTCTTCATAGTATTTATTAAGCACTTACTATGTGTCAAGCACTATCCTAGGTCCTGGGATGCATACAAGATAACCATGTTGGACACAGATAAAATAACCGAGGCACAGAGAAGTTAAGTTGCTTGCCCAAGATCACACAGCAGACAAATGGTGGAGGCGGGATTAGAAGCCAGGTCCTCTAAGTCCCAGGCCTGTGATCTTTGCGCTAGACCACATGCTTCTCTTGCTGGCACACAACAATAACTTAGGAAATACCATAACTATTATTAGTTATATTAGTAGCATTTTTCTCATTTTGTTCTAGCAATCTCTACTCTGGCTCCAAATCTCACCTTATTTTTTAATTGCCTTGGTGTTCAGTTAATTATAGTGATATGTCATTAACATTAGTTGTCTTTTTTTATGGTGTTTGTTAAGCAATTACTTATGTGGCAGGAACTGTACAAAGCCTGAGGTAGATAAAAGATAACCAGGTTGGACAGAGTCCTTGCTACCTTAATTTCCATTTTACAGATGAAGTCATTGAGGCTTAGAGAAGTTAAATGACTTGACCAAGTACTTATAGCAGAATAGCGGTAGAGCCGAGATAAGAAATCAGGTCCTCTGACTCCCAGGCCCATGCTCTATTCACTAAGCCATGCTGCTTCTCATTCTTTTGTGCTCAAAAAATATGCATTTCTGCTTATGCTGACTTCCCCATTAGATTTCACATTCCTCAAAGATCCTTCAAGAGATATACCATCTTAATTCACCTGAAATACATTATTTTTCTTTTTGACATCGTGTTTGAATCCACATTTTATTGTAATTCTTATTTTTCTAGCCTATAACTACCACCATACAGGAAAATTAATAGAAAATTAAATATGAAACACTCACCCACCACTCTTATCAGTCCTACCTTAGCAACTAATAAAACAGGAATAAAATTATCACTAGGAGAGCACTGCTAGATTCTGGACAGAACAAGAGAAACATTTTAAAAGGAAAAAGGTAAAAAGATAATTTTATGGTGCCACAGAAGGACTGATGAGCTCGGAAGAAGACCGTGTATCAGTTTATATTAATACCTGCAAATGATATGAAAATTAGATTTCAGATGGTAGATGAGGTTTGGCTTGTTGAAAAGGTTTTAATAAGTATTAAGCTATATAAGCATTTTGGGGTGATGAAGATGAAGTAATTAAGCATCGAAAACACCCTAATCCGTTTGACACCGAAAGAATTAAATATACAAAGAATTGCTTATCTAAATGCAACTGCCAAAGGAATTAAACTCAGTAGTTTGCACTCAAGGGTAATGATTCATCTAGTTTTTCATTAGCATTTATGAGAATTTAGAGGTATCCTTTTGCAATAGAAACCTTGCAAATTAGGGTAAAAATGCAATGCATATCACCCATAAAAATGCATGATTTTATAGGAATCCCTTGGACGGAAGGAGGTATACAACATGTGGAGAGAAAGCGATCTACTTTAGCCTGGAATGTTCTAGCCCTTTGTATTGAAGCCACATTGGATAAAGGGAGAGTTTTCTTGGACTTCATCTTACGCCCAGAGAGGCTCCTGTTTCAGTCTGCTTCCTTCTTAGATATCACTGTACCCACACAAGTTTGCTCTAAATGGGTTTACAATCCCCGACAAACACATTGAAATTAAAGTTGTTGGAGCACAATTTTTCAATCAATTGTATTTATCGAGTCCTGTGCGCACTTGGAAGAGTACAATATAGCACAGGGAGTAGACACTCTCCTTGCCCAAACGAGCTTACAGTCTAGAGGGGCAGATGGACGTTAGCGTAAATGAATAATTTATAATATATAATTTATGGATATGTATTTAAGTGCTGTGGGGCTAAGGGTGGGGCAAACACCATATCCCCAAAGGTCAAAGATTCAAGAACTTAGATGATGCAGAAGGGAAAAAGAGCAGGGCAAAAGAGGGCTTAATCAGGGAATGCCTCTTGGAGGACACTTGACTTTAAATCTACCCAAACATATATACATCTGTGGCAATTGTCTGAGGCAGAGTAAGGCACTATTTACAGAAGAGTACACACCACTCTTTATCTTCACACCCAAACCCTATTCTCCCCCTGACTTTCCTGTTACTGTAGACAGCACCATCATCCTCCCTCTCTCACAAGCACATAACCTTGGCTTTATCCTCGACTGATCTCTCTTATTAAACCCACATTTCACTCTGTCACCAAATCCTAACAGTTCAACCTTCACAACACTGTTAAAATTCATTCTTTCCTCTCCAACCAAACTTCTTCTTCAAATGTCGTCGAGTCATTTCCAACCCATAGCAACTCCATGGACACACCCCCTTCAGAGCGTGTCATCTTCTGTCATAAGGTCTTTCTGGTTTTGTATCTGTAGAGTTTTTCCGCTAAAAATGCAAAAGTGGTTTCCCATTGTCTTCTTCCACACAGAAAAACTTGTCTCTGCCCTTGTCTTTGATCACCATTTTGATCACTTGATCATGACCTTTGATCCCTTTCCCATGCTGCTGCTGCCCAGCACAGGTGAATAGACTTTGTCTGACGCTTCAGCGTAGATCTTTCAATTATGGGTAGCCCTAAATGGCATAGCTCTAAGCTTCATTCATTCATTCAATAGTATTTATTGAGCGCTTACTATGTGCAGAGCACTGTACGACGCGCTTGGAATGTACGATTCAGCAATAGATAGAGATAATCTCTGCCCAATGACGGGCTCACAGTCTAAATGGGGGAGACAGACAACAAAGTAAAACAGAGCAAAACAAAAACAACATCATCAAGATAAATAGAATCAAGGAGATATACACCTCATTTGGGTGTATAAATAACATACACAAAATGAGCACAGTGCTGAGGGGAGGGGAAGGGGAAAGAGCAGAGGGTGGGGGGCGGAGAGAGGGGAGGAAGAGAAGAGGGAACAGGGGGCTCAGTCTGGGAAGGCCTCCTGGAGGAGGTGAACTCTCATTAGGGCTTTGAAGAGGGGAAGAGAGTTCATCTTCATCAGCATACATAAATTGTCCTGTCAAATAGTAGGAGAGCCAACCAAGCTGCTGATACATCAATCCTCTCCTATCCTGCCTTGACTACTACATCAGTCTCCTTGCTGACCTCTCTGCCTCCTGTTTCTCCCCACTCCAGTCCATATTTCACTCTGTTCCCCGGATCATTTTCCTACCAAGAACGTTCAGTCCGTGTGCCCCCATTCTGCAAGAATCTCCAGTGGTTGCCCATCCACCTCCACATCGAAAAGAAACTCCTTATCATCGGAGAACTCAATCAACTTATGTCTTCTTCTCTTACCTCCCTGATTTCCTCCCAGCCTGCACATTTCACTCCTCTAATGTTAACCTACTCACTGTACCACACTCTTGTCCATATCGCTGCCAACCTCTCACCCACTTATGCTTCTGGCATGGAATGCCTTCCCTCTTCATATTTGACAGATGATCCCACTCCCCATCTTCAAAACCTTATTGAAGGCACACCCCTTCCAAGAGGCCATCACCGACTAGACTCTCATTTCTTCTTCTCCCACTCCCTTCTGCGTCACCCTTGTTCTCGAATTTGCATCCTTCTTTCACCATTTCCTCAACCTCACTCCTCCTGTGTACAAAGAGAAGCAGCATGGACCTAGTGGATAGAGTACTGTCCTGGGAGTCAGGAGGACCCTGGTTCTAATTCCAGCTCCTCCACTTAACAATGATAATAATTGTAGTATTTGTTGAGTGCCGGAAACTGTACTAAACGCTGGGGTGGACACAAGCAAATCGGGTTCATTCATTCATTCGATCATATTTATTGAGCGCTTACTGTGTGCAGAGCACTGAACTAAGCGCTTGGAGTGTATAAGTCAGGTTGCATTTAGTGCCTGTCCCACATGGGTCTCACCATCTCAATCCCCATTTTACAGATGAGGTAACCGAGGTAGAGGGAAATTAAGAGCTTTGCTCAAGGTCACACAGCAGACAAGTGGCAGAGCTGGAAGTAAAACCCATGACCTTCTGACTCCCAGGCCTGTGTTCTCTCCACTATGCCATGCTGCTTCTGTCTGCTGTGTGACCTTAGGAAAGTCACTTAACTTCTCTGTGCCTCTGTTACCTCATATGTAAAATGGGGATAAAGGCCGTGAGCCACATGTGGGAAAGGGACTACATCCAACCTGATTAGCTTGTATCCATACCAGCACTTAGTACAGTGTCTAGAACATAGTAAACACTTAAAAAATACCATTTAAAAAATAGTTCCCCTGCCCACATGAAGTTTATAGTCTAGAGGGGGAGACAGACCTTAACATAAATAAATAAATTATTAATATAATAACAGTAATAGTAATTGTGACACTTGTAAAGTGTTTTACTCTTTGCCAGGCACTTGTCTAAGCACTGGGGTGGATACAAGGAAATCGGGATGGACACAGTCCCTGTCCCACATGGGGCTCACAGTCTTAACCCCTATTTTACAGATGAGGTAACTGAGGCCCAGAGAAGTGAAGTGCTTTTGCCCAAGGTCACATAGGAGTCCGCCGTGGGGATGAGGGTGGGGTGAATATCAAGTGCTTTAAGGATACAGATCCAAATGCATAGGTGACACAGAAAGGAGTGGGACTAGGGGAAATGAGGTCTTAGTTGGGGAAAGCTTCTTGGAAGAGATGTGATTTTAAGAAGGTTTTGAAGGTGAGGACAGTGGTGGTCTGTCATATTTGATATTTGCTAAGCATTTACTATGTGCCAAGCACTGTTCCAAGCACTGGGATAGATACAAGGTTATCAGGTTGTCCCACTTGGGGCTCACAGTCTTGATCCCCATTTTATAGATGAGGTAACTGAGGCACAGAGAAGTTAAGTGACTTGCCCAAATTCATACAGCTGACAAGTGGCAGAGTTGGGATTAGAACCCACAACCTCTGACTCCTAAGACCGGGCTCTTTCCACTAAACCATGGAGGCAAGAGTTCAGCCTTTCATATCTGGGGGGTGGTTGATACATCCTCCAAGATCAAAGAGCTACTTGCAGTGAATCTCACCTATCAAGTTCATGTTCTTTCTTCTGGTGGGGGCTACTGCGGCAAGACTGTCTGATAATAATAACAGTAATAATAATAATATTCATTCATTCATTCATTCAATAGTATTTATTGAGCGCTTACTATGTGCAGAGCACGGTACTAAGCGCTTGGGATGAACAAGTCGGCAACAGATAGAGACAGTCCCTGCCGTTTGACGGGCTTACAGTCTAATCGGGGGAGACGGACAGACAAGAACAATGGCACTAAACAGCGTCGAGGGGAAGAACATCTCGTAAAAACAATGGCAACTAAATAGAATCGAGGCGATGTACAATTCATTAACAAAATAAATAGGGTAACGAAAATATATACAGTTGAGCGGACGAGTACGATAATAACAATGTTGGTATTTGTTAAGCGCTTACTATGTGCCAACCACTGTTCTAAGCACTGGGTAATCAAGGTAACCAGGTTGTCCCACGTGAGGCTCACGGTCTTCATCCCCATTTTACAGATGAGGTAATTGAGGCACAGAGAAGTTAAGTGACTTGCCCAGATCGAACAGCAGATGGGCGGAGGAGCCGTGATTAGAACCCATGACCTCTGACTCCCAAGCCTGAGCTCTTTCCATTAAGGCACGCTGCTTCTCTATTTTGCAGTGTCTTCCCTTCACTGGCCACACTGCAAGACACAAGTAAAATTTATTTCTCAAAAAGAGCAGTTTCAGTGTGGTTGCATAGGGTTTTGTATGTGTCCTCGTTATCCAAGGGTTAGATATTAGAGAAGTAACATGGCTTAGTGGCTAGAGCTTGGGCCTGGGTAACAGATGGTCATGGGTTCTAATCCCAGCTCTGCACTTGTCTGCTAGGTGACCTCTGGGCAAGTCACTTCACTTCTCTGGGCCTCAGTTCTTTCATCTGTAAAATGGGAATTGGGAGCACTATACGGGACTGTGTCCAATCTGATTAGTTTGTATCTACCCCAGTGCTTAGGACAGTGCTTGACACATAGTAAACCCTTAAGAACCCTTAAGAAGAAGAGAATAGAGCATATAGAGAAGCAGCGTGGCTCAGTGGAAAGAGCAAGGGCTTGGGAGTCAGAGGTCATGGGTTCGAATCCAAGCTCTGCCACTTGTCTGCTGTGTGACTGTGGGCAAGCCACTTCACTTCTCTGTGCCTCAGTTACCTCACCTGTATAATGGGATTAAGACTGTGAACCTCCCGTGGGACAACCTGATTACCCTGTATCTACCCCAGCACTTAGAACAGTGCTCTGCACGTAGTAAGAGCTTCACAAATATCAACGTTATTATTATTATTATGAAGAAACACCATCATCATCATTATTATTATCGTATTATATTAGCATCTCTATAATCCGGCAATGCCCCAGCTTCCCTCCATACAGCAAGCTCCTTTGGGCAGGGAACCTTTCTATCAACTCTGTTGTATGGAACTCTCCCAAGACTTAGTGCAGTGTTTTGCACACAGTAAGTGCTTAATAAATACTATTGATGGAATGACTGATTGGCTTTCTCATCAGTAAAAGTTTGGAGCATATCAGGTGGATATATATCTTTAATTTATTTATTTAATAATAATAATAATAATGTTGGTATTTGTTAAGCGCTTACTATGTGCCGAGCACTGTTCTAAGCGCTGGGGTAGACATAGGGGAATCAGGTTGTCCCACGTGGGGCTCACAGTCTTAATCCCCATTTTACAGATGAGGGAACTGAGGCCCAGAGAAGTTAAGTGACTTGCCCACAGTCACACAGCCGACAAGTGGCAGAGCCGGGATTCGAACTCATGAGCCCTGACTCCAAAGCCCATGCTCTTTCCATTGAGCCACACTGCTTCTCCCCTTCTAGAGTGTGAGCTAGTTGTGGGCAGGCAATGTGTCTATTGTTCTGTTGCATTCTTCCAAGTGCTTAATACAGTGCTTTGCTCTCAGTAAGCGCTAAATAAATGTGATTGAATGAACTGAATGAAAGGTGATGATAACGCTAGGCACTATAAACAGCAGTAGCATTGAGAACAGTCCTACATCCTACCGTGTGACCTGAAGATATAAGCAATATGATATTAAAGAAACAGCGTGGCTCAGTGGAAAGAGCACAGGCTTGGGAGTCAGAGGGAATGGGTTCTAAACCCGCCTCCGCCGCTTGTCAGCTGTGTGTCTTTGGGCAAGTCACTTAACTTCTCTGTGACTCAGTGACCTCATCTGTAAAACAGGGATTAAGACTGTGAGCACCCCGTGGGACAACCTGATCACTTTGTATCTCCCCCAGCGCTTAGAACAGTGCTTTGCACATAGTAAGCGCTTAACAGATATCGTCATTATTATATCACTGATGAGATCTTGGATGTTTCCAAAATGGATATCTCCTGAAATGCTTTGAGATTGCGTGCTAGAAGGGGAGAAATTAAATTTTGAGCAAATATCTGGTCCATTATGAGAATGAAAAATTTCATTTATACGGAGTTGCTGTTAAGTTGTTACTACCAGAGACGGTATCTCAAACTTGTCCAAAGGTTTTCAGTCAACTGAGCAGTATGTAGTCAATGAGTCTTGGATATATTCATCAGTTGCAATAGCATGTGAGATAATTTAGGCTCGGTTTTAAAGCATAGAGCGACTAATTAGTAACTCCACCTCCTGGATGGATTCAGGAGACAGAAGCTGCTCATAGTTTCTCTGTGTGACATTACACTCAGAATGACTGATTGACAACTGGAGCCTTGTTTACTTCTGGGAGAAAATAAATTTTGAGGGTCGTGCTCCTTGTATTTGCAAAGAGCTCTAAAAGCTCTAGGGACATACAGAGTCAGAATAGACTTCTTGCTGATGATCACAAACTCCGTGACATAAGCCAACGAGTTTGAACCTGTGATGCATAAGAAGTTGGATACTCAACTTATCAGGGAAGAAAACTACTGTCATTAGATAAGAGGTGGAGAATCCGAAGACTTCCACCATCAACAGTGTTTCTGCAGCAGCAACTTGCCGATGTGTAAGAATAAACCGAGACTCTAGGAAAGGCTTTGTTTATACGTACCAAAATATTCAGTACAATCACCTTGGGTTTTCTATTACTACTCTATATGTATTGGTATGTTTCAGAAAAAAATGTATTTTAAGATATCCATATTCATATGCCCATAAACTATCTCTATATTCTAATATCCATATTGATTTATTCATAAGGGTTTGCAAAATTCATGCTTTAGCAAGGAAATATTTTAGAACTTCATACCTTCTCTACGGTCATTTTCAAAATGTAATGGCTAAAAGGTGGGGGGGTTTCAATCTTCATTTCCTCATTGAGAGGGAGATGAAATAATAAAAAAAAAAGTTCGATGTGTGCTTGGCCTTTATTTCCTCTAGCGAGATCCTGGATCTTGAAGGGGTATATTTTTAACCAGTGGAGTTCATCTTCTTTACAAAAAAAAAGGCTGTAAAAAGTCTGATTACATTGGCATGTGTTTAAGCCTTTATATTGAGAGGGAAGATTATCTGCACTGATTTGAAAAAATAAGTAGAATTCCTGTTTAATAAAACCCATTTTCATTACTGCTTGGCTTTGTGAATACATATACAAAGGTAGGAAAGATCATGAAAAATGCAAGTGTGGAGTTGATGTGTTATTGTAAAGACACAGAGCGGTTGAAGAACAAGAAAAAGGGTTGAATAATCCCCTAATGAATATTATTGTGTTGCGCATAGATCTCATTACCACTAATACTATCTAATTCCCGAATAGTTAAAAAACCACCCTTTGGAAACAAACATGGTTCTGTTATTCACTCACAATTAAGATTTCCTTTCCACTTGGGAAAATACAAAAACATGGAAAAAAATACCAGTTTATCAATTATAAAATAATAATAATAATTGTGGAATTTGTTAAGTTCTTACTACTATGTGCCAGGAACTGTACTAAGCACTGGGGTGAATAAAAGCAGAGTGGGTGGGGCACAGTCCCTGTCCCACATGGGGCTCACAATTTTAATCCTCATTTTACAGTTGAGGCAACTGAGGCCCAGAGAATTGATTTGCCCAAGGTCACACAGCAGGCAAGTGGCAGAGCTGGGATTAGAACCCAGGTCCTTCTTACTCCCAGACCTGTGCTCTATCCACTAAGCCATGCTGCTTCTCATTCTATCATATCTTCATGTTGCTGTTGTAAACAGAAATAATAATATTAGTACTTACTGAGCAGCTAATTGGTGCCAAGCACCTGGGAAGTACAACACAAAGAAGTGATACCTCCCCGGCCCACAGGCCGTCCATCCTTTTTATGGTGGAAAAGGACACAAAAATATTTGCAAAGTGAGTAGTCAATAGCAATAACTACATGCACAATTCATTAAGCTTACATGCACAAGTCTAAAGGTTGGATAGAAATAAGAGTTAACAGCTGAAAGATAGAAGGGTGAAATCAGCATTTTTGCTGCAAAAAATGGTCACAGGAAGTGGATTTAATAACAATAATAATAATAATAATAATAATGTTGGTATTTGTTAAGCGCTGTTCTAAGCACTGGGATAGATACAGGGTAATCAGGTTGTCCCACATGAGGCTCACTGTCTAAATCCCCATTTTACAGATGAGGGAACTAACTCAGGCACAGAGAAATTTAGTGACTTGCCCACCGTCACACAGCTGACAAGTGGCAGAGCCAGGATTCAAACCCATGACCTCTGACTCCCAAGCCCGGGCTCTTTCTACTGGGCCACGCTGCTTCTCTATTGATTTGAGGTGAGGGGCTCAAAAATGTAGATAGAAATAGTAGTGTCCCTATTGAGAAACTATAAATACCTCTTTGGCAGTGCTAAAGTCAGGGTGGATCAATCTATGATCAAACAATCAATGGGATACACTTACTATGGGGAGAGCGCTATCGCAGCACTTTGAAGAGTTCAATACAACCGAGTCAGTAGACAGGTTCCCAGCCCACTCTGAGTTTACAGACTAGAGCGGGAGACAGACATTAATATGAATGAATAATTTACAGATAGACACATAAGTGCTGTGGGCTGAGGGTGGGATGAATATCAAGCGCCAAAAGGGTATATGTTCAAATGAGTAGAGGGAGATTAAGGGAGAGGGAAGTTCTCTTGTAGGAGATGTGACATTACTAAGGCTTTGAAGGTAGGGAGAGGGGTGATCTGGCTTATACAGAGGCGGAGGAGTTCTAGATCAAAGGGTAGATTTGGGATGTGTATTTTTTTCAGTGGTATTTGTTAAGTATAAATCACTCACTGTACTAAGCGCTGGGGTGGACACAAGCTAGTCAGGTTGGACCCAGTCCATGTCCCACATGGGGCTCCCTGTCTTAATCCTCATTTCTTGATGAGGTAACTGAGGCACAGTGAAGTTATGCGACTTGCCCAAGGTGACATAGATGATGAGTGATGGAGCCAGGATTAGAACCCAGGTCTTTCTGATTCCCAGGCTCATGCTGTCTCTTCTAGGCCATGCTGGTTCACTCATTTCATTCAGTCGTATTTATTGAGTGCTTTCAGTGTGCAGAGCACTGTACTAAGCTCTTGGAAAGTACCATTTGGCAACAGATAGAGGCAATCCCTACCCAACAATGGGCTCACAGTCTAGAAGAGGGGACACAGACAACAAAACAAAACAAGTAGACAGGCATCAATAGCATCAAAAATGATAAATATAATTATGGATTCATTTATTCAATTGTATGTACTGACCGCTTACTGTATGCAGAGCACTGTACTATATACACAGTAATAAAATAAATTGAATAATAAATATGTACATATATACGCAAGTGCTGTAGGGCGGGAAGGGGGTAGGGCAGAGGGAGGGAGTAGGGGCGATGGGGAGGGGAGGAGGAGCAGAGGAAAAGAGGGATTCAGTCTGGGAAGGCCTCCTGGAGGTGGTGAGTTTTCAGTAGGCCCTCCTTTGCTCCTCTGCCGCTAACCTCCTCTCTGGGCCTCATTCTCGCCTGTCTCGACCCCTGGCCCACGTCCTCCCTCTGGCCTGGAATGCCCTCCCTCCTCACATCTGACAAACTAGCTCTCTTCCCCACTTCAAAGCCCTACTGAAAGCTCACCTCCACCAGGAGGCCTTCCCAGATTGAACCCCTCTTTTCCTCTGCTCCTCCTCCCCTCCCCATCACCCTTACTCCCTCCTTCTGCTCTACCCCCGTCCCCGTCCTATAGCATTTGCGTATATTTGTACATATTTAATATTCTATTTAGTTTATTAATGATATCTATATGTCTATAATTCTATTTTTCTACTTTGATGCTATTGATGCCTTGTTTTGTTTTGTTGTCTGTCTCCCCCATTCAAGACTGTGAGCCCATTGTTGGGTAGAGATTGTCTCTATCTGTTGCCAAATTGCACTTTTCAAGAGCTTAGTACAGTTCTCTGCACACAGTAAGCATTCAATAAATACAATTGAATGAATGAATGGTGTGTGCATAGCACATAGTAAGTGGTTGGGAGTGTACAATATAACAGAGTTGGTAGACACATTCCCTGCCCACAATAACAATAATAATAATAATAATGTTGGTAATTGTCACAAGTGACAAGCAAATCAAATGGACAAGTTTGGAGACACTCAGGTTGAAGAGATCAATACACATGCAGACTACTACCAACTAAAGCACTTCTAGATATCCCGAAAGAAGTCGTATGACCCAGTTCATAGCCCCACAGCACCATGGAAGTGTAAAATAGCAAACTTTCATTCATTCATTCCTTCATTCATTCCTTCATTCATCCAATCATATTTACTGAGTGCTTAAAATCACATCTCGTCCAAGAGGTCTCCCTAGACTAAATCCTTTATTTCCCCTTTCCCACCCTCCCTCTGCATCAACTATGCTTTTGGCTGTAATCCCCTTAAGCATTTCGATACTCATCCCAGACCCAGAGTACTTTCCTAAACATTCTTAGGCTCTACTTTTTCCCCAAGCCATAATTTAGTTTAATGTTGGTCTCCTCTCATAGAATATTAACTACCGGTAGCCAGGAATCGGGCCTACCAACTCGGTTGTCTTTCCCAAGCACTCAGTATATTCATTCAATAGTATTTATTGAGCGCTTACTATGTGCAGAGCATTGTACTACTAAGCGATTGGAATGTAAAAATCGGCAACAGATAGAGACAGTCCCTGCCCATTGACGGGCTTACAGTCTAATCGCACCGTGCTCTGCACTCCATAAGCACTCAATAAATACCAATGATTGACTGATTGATTGATTTAGAGGGCAACACCACTTCAACATTCTCTTGCATACACGCTTTCTGTCACTGGGGACAAAGATCTAACAGGCATAGAGAAACTGCCAAAATGCATGGCCCTTTTTCCAGCTTTTGAATCAATCAATAGTATTTATTAATTACTGCCTATAGAGCACTATGCTAAGAAAGAACTTGGGAGATTACAAGCTAACAGAGTTTGTAGACAAGGTCCCTGCCCACAAGAAGCTTATGGTCTAGATGACTTTTAAAGACATAAGGGGTGCAGTCAGGGTCAAAAGAAATGGCAAATCAACTGGATCTGGAGGAACGCATGGGTATAGATCTCTGATCATGGTGGGAATGTACTGTTCAAGCACTTACAATCAGTTGTATTGATTGAGCACTTACGGTGTGCAGAGCACTCTACAGAGTTGCTAGAACTTCCCCTGTCTACAACCAACTTACACAAACTTTTCTTCAACCAGGGCAGGATCGGAAAGAATCAGGTTCTGAAACAGTCTACCTGCACTGAAGCTCTGCACACCTCAGCTCCCCGTCACTGAGTGAGACGTGAGTGAATGGTAAGAGGATATCCAATCACTACTATAGGTGATGAGTTGAAATGGACCATCAGAAGCAGGGGGAACAGAAGAAACGCTTTCAAGGAGTCAGTGAGGTATAGCCTCAGAAACTGTGGAGTGACAGCTAAGTGTTTGGAGACAACTGCAAAGCTTGCCAGTCGAAAAAAGGAGCGACGATTTAGCAGCAGAAACTAAGAGGCGATTGCGAGACTGAAAGGCAAAGCTCAAACAGGATCAAATCATGTCCAACGGGGAAGTCCATATCAGCCCATAGTCAAACGATGTGGTTGAGGCTGCCAGCCTTTTCAGTTAGTTTGCACCTCTAAGTAAATTTCACCATTGCTCTTTTCCTTTTCAACTAAAAAAGACAAACACAAATGATCAAATTCACAACTTCTCCCACGCCTGTCTCTTTAAGCTTACTGTCCCTTTTGACTTAGGATTTTGAAAAACAGTTACACTTCCTCTGACTTTAATGTTTGTTTCCCTCTCTGAACTGAAAGCTCCTCGTGGGCAGGGAACACGTCCACCAACTCTGTTGTATCGTACACTCCAGAAAACCTAATATAGTGTTCTGCACACAGTAAATGCTAAAAATATCACTGATTGAATTAACACCAACCGGCTTCTTCACATTTAAGAAAATGACAATAACAATAAAAAGAGTCAAAAGTATTGCTCATTTAAGTGGAATACAAGAGTATTCCAGTACTCTGCCCTGTAGGGATTTGCATAACCGTGCTGAATAACCGTGCATTTGAGCTGAATGAAGTCTCAATAAAAACGCTAGTGTTTTGGACATGCCTTTTGTTTCTGACGTCTGAGTCTATAAGATACTGGGAGTTATCAATGTGAAATTACTATTTAATTTTGCCAGTGGTGGAAATGAGAATTATTTACTCTGGAAATCCTATGTGTATTTCTGTTAAATCATGTGCATTCTATTAACTGATTTGAGTAATGGGGATCTTCAGAACTGCTTTCCAAAGCATTTCCTCCATGGAATAATACTAAGGGTAATATTTCAAAACGTGGCTTGTTTCACAGCTTTTAGTGTGCACCAACAGTTTTGCTGCCATAGGGAACTGAGAAGCCTGGACAAAAAAGGAATGTAATATATATTAACACATACATGTATATAAATAAAGCTCAAGATGTAATTTTCAATTAAGCACCAGGCCTATCAAATGCTTTTCAGAACTGAAACTTCGGTTTGAAATTTCAACCACCTAAAATGCAGTATTCACAATTTGGCCCTCCCCACCTTTCACAATGCAAACATGAGAAGAGTACACATCAATCAGTAAAAAGAAAAAAACCATTGAACAGAGAACTATGGAAATTTGCTCATCAGTGAAGCAGCGTTCTTTCAATGGCAATTTTTCACGCAATACAAGGGATTAACCTGAAGGAGAGGAGAGGGAGACACTAGATCGAGTAGGGTGGATATGAAGGATGGGGGCACAAGGTGGAGATGATAAAACAAAGGTAGGGTGAGCTTAATAGAGGGAGAGGAAAAAGTGGAGAGAAGAGGGGAGAAGGTGGTCTTGAGTGGTCAGGGTGGAATAATAATAATAATGTTGATATTTGTTAAGCAGAGCACTGTTCTAAGCGCTGGGGTAGATACTGGGTCATCAGATTGTCCCACGTGAGGCTCACAGTCTTAATCCCCATTTTCCAGATGAGGTAACTGAGGCCCAGAGAGGTTAAGTGACTTGCCCACAGTCACACAGCTGACAAGTGGCAGACCTGGGATTCGAACCCATGACCTCTGACTCCCAATCCCATGCTCTTTCCACTGAGCCACGCTGCTTCTCTAGGGAACAGGGAAATGAAGAAGGCAGGTAGAACCACCTGGAAGAAACTGGTGGAGAGACTGGAAAAAGAAGTCGGGTGATGTAGTAGACAGCAAGTGAAGACACTAATACGGTCAAGTATTACTCAGTGATCAAGCCTCGGATAATCAGGTTTTCGCTGACCCAAAATACACGCCATATACACTTGTTATAGATTCATGCATGTCAAATCAAAAGATTCACTGCTGCTATGTGTTCATTAGAGAAGCACCTTGGCTCAGTAGAAAGAGCCCTGGCTTGGGAGTCAGAGGTTGTGGGTTCTGATCCCTGCTCTGCCACTTTTCAGCTGTGTGACTTTGGGCAAGTCACTTAACTTCTCTGTGCCTCAGTTACCTCATCTGTAAAATGGGGATTAAGACTGTGAGATTCATGTGAGACAATCTGGTTACCTTGTATCCCCCCAGTACTGAGAACAGTGTTTCGCACATAGTAAGCACTTAACAAATGCCATTATTATTATTATTATTATTATTATTCTACCATGGAAAAACACTTGTCTAACAGGAAGCTCAGTTCTCTCCAGGGTAGACATAAAGGAGCACAACTTCTCTGTCTGTCCACTCTGACTCAGGAACTGAAACAGAAACATAATTGCTGATCAAAGGGAGGGCTCTATTCTCCATAGTTCACAGCATGGCTTAGTGGATAGAAGGACTTGAGTTCTAATTCCGACTCTGCCACTTATCTGCTGTGTGACCCTGGACAAGTCACTTCACTTCTCTGGACCTTAAGTATCTCATCTGTAATATGGGTATTAAGACTGTGAGCCCTGTGTGGAACAGGGACTGTGTCCAACCTGATTAACTTGTATCTACCCTAGTGCTTAGAACAGTGCTTGGCACATAGTAAGCACTTAACAAGTACCATAATTATTCACTCAATGTTAATAATTCCCCCCACACTTTACAGTACTTATGTATATTACTGTAATTTTATTTATTTATATCGATGTCTGCTTATTTGTACTGATGTCTGTCTTCTTCCTCTAGACTGTGAGCTCATTGTGGGTAGAGATTGTCACTCTGTTGCTTTTTTTTTACTTTCCCAAGTGCTTAGTACAGTGCTCTGCACACAGTAAGTACTCAATAAATAAATGTGATAATATGAATGAAAGTACAAAAGCAGTGGTGGCAGAATGGCTAAATTGGTTTTTTCTGGTCCATTGCCATGTATTTTCTGAATGACCAGAAAAGCGTTGTTCCGGTAACAGCCGGGGAAGGGCTTGGTTGACCATGGAGCAAGACCACCAAGACTTCTGTGGATTTCACGTCCAATTCTGAGATTGGGATCCAGAGTGACACATCAGAGGCCCTTTGGCTGATGGGAGGGACCCCAGAAAACCAGGGTCATCCCACCCAACTCGAGATAACTGGTCAATCTGTCAGATAGGCTGCGGGGTATCTGGCCTCAGCTGGCAGGTTTCTTGTTTCAGGGGTCCAGAGGAAAGATCCCAAACAGGAACAAACCGTAACAAGCTACACCTTTCATTTAGGGGACTCCTCTCCCCACCCCACCTCCCTCCTGAGGAGACTTGGGGATCACTGTGGGGCTCTGCAAGTGTTCTCTCTGAGTCCTTAGAAGAGGCTCATCCTTGGTGAGCCTGCCCAAATAATAATGTTGGTATTTGTTAAGCGCTTACTATGTGCAGAGCACTGTTCTAAGCACTGGGGGAGATACAGGGTAATCAGGTCGTCCCACGTGAGGCTCACAGTCAATCCTCATTTTACAGATGAGGTAACTGAGGCACAGAGAAGTTAGGTGACTTGCCCACAGTCACACAGCTGACAAGTGGCAGAGCCGGGGTTTGAACCCATGACCTCTGACTCCAAAGCCCAGGCTCTTTCCACTGAGTCACGCTGCTTCTCTTAGATGCCTCACTCTGCGTCGGGCCTCCACACATCTTTGAGCCCATCCCCAGTTGGCAGTGTTTGTCTTGGGGACATGAGTAGAAATTACGATAATGGTTTAGCATTTGCTACTTGTCAAGCATCATTCTAAACTCTGGGGTAGATACAAGTTAATTAAGTTGGACCTGTCCCACATGGGGCTCATAGTCTCGCAGAAATTCAGTAATAATGCTGGTATTTGTTAAGTGCTTACTATGTGCCAAGCACTGTTCTAAGCGCTGGGGTAGATACAAGGTAATCACATTGTCCCATGTGGGGCTCACAGTCTTCATCCCCATTTTACAGATGAGGGAACTGACGTACAGAGAAGTTAAATGACTTGCCCAAGGTCACAGAGCTGACAAGTGGCGGAGCTGGGATTAGAAACCTCGACCTCTGACGCCCAACCCCGGGGTCCTTCCACTGAGCCACGCTGCTTAAACAGAGATGTCGTGTAGTGCAGAGAAATATCTACTGGCCCTAGAAAGAGAGGATGGAAGGAAGAAAAATGACTTCTGGCAGCAAATTTCCCAAGAAGGATTTAAACTATAGATCTAGTCAGAGACAACGATCAAGGAGGACAGGGAAATAGGAAGCTCAGAGGCAGCAGCCAAAGTAAGATGGCCTTGTGGATAAAGTGTGGGCCTGGGTGTCAGAAGGACTTGGCTTCTAATCCCGGCTCTGCCACTTGTCTGCCGTGTGACCCAGGGCAAATCACTTCACTTCTCTGTGACTCAGTCACCTTATTGGATCATGACTGTTAGCCCCATGTGAAACAGGGACTGTGTCCAACCTGATTTACTTGTACTTACCCCAGGACTTAGTTCAGGCCTGGCACATAGCAAGTGCTGAACAAATACTTTTTTTTTTAAAAAAAAAGGCATGCAACAGCTGCTATTCCACCAAGGGTCTGCCCATCTTCCCTGTACTCCTAAACCAAGCCCAACTCATCAGCCTCAGACACCCCCTGAGGCTAGAAACAGAACCTGTCTTCTAACCCTGTGTTCTGCAGCGAGACGAGATCACCGCTCCCACAGAGAATCTAGCTCAGCAGAATTTACTTCTACAAGTAAGCGGCGTGGCTCAGTGGAAAGAGCACGGGCTTTGGAGTCAGAGATCATGGGTTCGAATCCCAGCTCTGCCACTTGTCAGCTGTGTGACTGTGGTCAAGTCGCTTAACTTCTCTGTGCTTCAGTTCCCTCATCTGTAAAATGGGAATTAAGACTGTGAGCCTCACGTGGGACAACCTGATTCCCTTGTGTCTACCCCAGCGCTTAGAACAGTGCTCTGCACATAGTAAGCGCTTAACAAATACCAACATTATTAACCCCGTGACCACCCCTCATTCTTCCATGTCACCGATCTAGAGCAGCCAATCCAGGCCTCCTCACAATTAAGATTTTTCCAGGACACTGCACTGTCCCTCTGGCTGGTCACCTGGTACATCAATGAGAGAGTGAGCATCTGTGTGTTATTCCTAATTCTGACCTGGCCTGAACAGGGGTGGTGGACAGTAAGGAATTGCCAAGCAGCTTGGCATAATGAATAGAGCACAGGCTGGGGAGTCAGAAGGTCATGGGTTCTAATCCCGACTGCGCCACTTGTCTCATGTGTGACCTTAGGCAAGTCACTTCACTTCTCTGTAACTCAGTCACCTCATCTGTAAAATGGGGATTGAGACTGTGAGCCCCACAGGTTGGGACAGGGACTGCATCCAACTCAATTTGCTTGGATCCACCCCAGCGCTTAGTACAGTGCCTGGCACATAGTAAGTGTTTAACAAATCCCGTCATTATTAAACCTAGGACAGGAGCAAATGCAATTCAGGGAGTCATAGCAGCAGACATAGCAGCAGGGATCTGCAGCAGGCACTGAACAGACCCTCCTGGGTGCCCTTCATTGATAAATATGACCACGTCGGGTATGCTTCCAGGATCCAATGACTGGTGCTAGAATAAGGAGAGAGAGAGAGAGAGAGCTCTTTCTGATTTGGGCTGTTTACAAATTCCTAGCAAGTCCAGAGATCTTGCCATTGTGAAATTTAGCAGAGGGTATCTCGACGATTAGCTCCTCCTCTTTCCCCCAGCCTGTACCAGTCAAAATGTCGGATCTCAGAGAGTAAGCACAAATTATTGCGAGTCTAGGATTAGCCCCTGCCAACAGTACTTGATCAGCTTTTTACAAGTGATGAGAATGTGGGTTGAGATACTGGAATTTTGTTAGATGGCTAAATGAGCCCAGAGGGCAAAAGTGGCTGAGGGACATCACCCTGAACCACAAGTCAGGAAAACCGCATCCAGTTCTGGTTCAGGAATTGTTCAAGTTTGTTCACATCACCATAACTCATCACCCCCTTAGAAGATGAAGATAAAAATACTTGCCTTGTATCTATAACACCCAAATGGTGCAAGGATTAATATCAGAAGAGATAGGGCAAGCTGGAAGCTGGGAGAATGAATGAGGTTGAGAAGAAGAAAATATTATGAACTTTTTTGTCCATACATCATTCTGTTTTTCAAATCTCAACCAAAGCTCAGAAGAGCAGTATTTCCAACATAAATCACTCTCTGAATATAAAGTTCAAAATCTCCATGCCTTGGAAACCATAAAGAAGATCCATTTTAGACAATTAGTTCATACTGGAATATTGTTAATCATTCCTCCAATGCCTTCAGCTGTCACAGAGATGCCAGGAACTTTCAATCAATTGCAGAATTCACCCTACTGTTTACAAATCAGAGGCAAACCCAAATAGTGCAAGGTAATAGCCTATTCTTCAAATAGCTACGATTCTGGTGCAATTTCACAGCAAACTGCAACTACAATGACTAGGGAGATCAGCTACAACAGAAATAATCTTTCTACGGTAGCTTATGCTGCAGCTTCTATATTTCCTGCTTCACTTTGCTCTTTTCCAGGTCAGACTGACAATTCAGAGGTCACACCAGGTCTCCAATGGTAAGATGACAGTGGGACACGGCTGTTTAGCTGAACTTCTTAAAAGCGAACCCAGGAAGGCTCATTTCTTACAGAGGAAGTTATTAAACAGGACAACGCTGTGATTTGGACATTATGCATCCAAATTTCTAGTGATAAATCTTTAGACCTGGTCGTACGTAATTTTCTAATATCTGTTAAGGGTTTACTATGTACCAGATATTAAACTCTGGGCTAGATCCAAGTTAATCAGGTCAGACACAGCCCCTATCCCACACAAGGGCTCACAGTCTAAATCGCTATTTTAAAAATGAGGTAACTGAGTCCCAAGGTCACACAGAGGAGGCAGGTGAAAGAGCTGAGAATATAACCCAGCTCCTCTGTTTCCCAGGCCCATGCTCTCTCCACCAGCCCATGCTGCTTCCTTTCCATGGCATTTATGGAGAAGAAGTACAGAAGTGGGATTACCAGCGTGATGTGATCGGTGGTTGAGTTCAATTGGTCTGGCTGGCTTTCAGATTCTTTAATGGCACTTTGTAATACTGTGACAAACACTGTGCTCAATTCTGGAATAGAATGAAACCAATCAGATTGGACACGGTCCCTGTCCCATACAAGATTCCCAGTATGACAGGGAGGGAGAAAAGATATTTTATGCCCATTTTGCAAAGGAGGAAACTGAGGCCCAGAGAAATGATTTGCCCAAGGTCATACAGCAGACAAGTGATAGGGCTGGCACCAAAACACTGGTCTTCCAACTCTCATACCCCTCTACCTTTCCAATATAAAATGTAGCCTCACAGCACAGTAATTCTATGTCATCTGCAAAAACTAGGTTTTATTGATTTTCATCAGTTGGTCACTAATATGAAACATGTAGAAAACATGCCATTTTCAATCAGGCAAACCAGGTCTTGAACCAATCAATGCCCACAGATGTAAACAACACCCCTCCCCCTCTTTTCATCTTTTACTCTTAGCTTTGATAGCCGGGTTTCTTCCTTAGCATATTTCAATACTCCTGAATAGCTGCTAACAAGAGAGTACAGAAAGTACAGAAGAGATGGAGCAAATGCACTTAAATAATCCAGAAACCAGAGATTTGCTCCTAGAAATAATTAATGTCAGTACTTATCCCTGTTTAACAGTCTCCTTCAGACTGCATGTTTACTTTAGCAATTCATTTAGTTTTTAGAGGGGTATCAAAGTTACACTTCCCTGAAACATCTGCCATGTGGATAGTCCTGTATTTTGATGAAAACAAAATCAAGCTTTAGTATTTCAGGGAATGCACGAAGACTGTGTTATCCTGCAACTAGTGGTATAGCTTCTCCACCGTCTTTCCTATTCCCACTAAGCCGCTTGGCAGTTACACACTGACTGAATAAGAGTTTACATTCCTTGGGGAGTTTAATGTCTGTCTCTCCACTAGACTGTAAACTCCATGAGCGTAAGGATCACACCTACCAACTGCAGCGTATTCTCCTCTGACTGTGTCCATTTGTTGTTATCATGTATTCTCCCAAGCGCTTAGTACAGTGTTTTACACACAGTGAGCTCTCAATAAATATGATTGAATGAATGATTCATAGGAAGTGCAATAGAGACCTGTTGCCGAATTGTACATTCCAAGCGCTTAGTACAGTGCTCTGCACATAGTCAGCGCTCAATAAATACTATTGAATGAATGAATGAAACGCTAGCAGCATTCACTCCCATGGCTTCAACTATCACTTCTAATAATAATGATGGTGTTTAAGTGCTTTAAGGCATTGTACTAAAAATCGGTTTGGACACAGTCCTTGTCCCTCATGGGGCTCACATTCAGTGCCACTGAACCCTACATCTACATCTTCCAGCCGTGATCTCTCTCCCTCTCTACAGTCTGGCATTTCCTCCTGCCTTTAAGACATCTCTACTTGGATGTCCTCCAGGCACCTCAAGCTTAACATGTCCAAAACAGAACTCTTGATCTTCCCACCCAAACCCTGTCCTCCCCCTGACTTTACCATCACTGCAGACGACAGTGAGATCCTTCCTCTCTCACAAGCTCGTAACCTTGGTGTTATCTTTGACTCCTCTCTCTCATTCAACCCACATATTCAATATATCACTAAATCCTATGGGTCCCAGCTTGAGAACATGGCTAAAATGTTTCCTTCTGCTTCCTTTTCCTTCTGCTCCCTCTACCCCCCCTTCACCTCTCTGCAGCTAAACCCTCTTCTCCCCCCTTTCCCTCTGCTCCTCCCTCTCTCCCATCCCATCCCCTCAGCACTGTACTCGTCCGCTCAACTGTATATATCTTCATTATCCTATTCATTTTGTTAATGAGATGTACATCACCTTGATTCTATTTATTTGCTATTGCTTTAATGAGACGTTCTTCCTCTTGATTCTATTTATTGCCACTGTTCTTGTCTGTCTCCCCCGATTAGACTGTAAGCCCGTCAAAGGGCAGGGACTGTCTGTTACCGATTTGTACATTCCAAGCGCTTAGTACAGTGCTCTGCACATAGTAAGGGCTCAATAAATACTATTAAATTAATTGAATGAATGAATAAATACTATTGAACGAATGAATGAATGAATGAATGAATGAATGAATGAATGAATGAATGAATGAATGAAATGTGCTGGAGCTTCTGCTGTATTCCCAGAGCTTTTAATGCAGTGTATCACATTCAGTTGGTGTTCAGTTCATTACTTCTACTTTAGGTCAGAAGTTGATTTCCCACTCCCCCACTTTCAAGATTTTATTTTAGCTAATCCCCCCCCCCCCATACCCTGCCCTTCCATTGTTTCCCACCTGCTCCCACTCTGTACATCCGGAGGCATACTTCCTGAAGGAATCAAGAAGAGAAACACTCTTGGCTGGTAGCTCGTTGTGGGCAGGGAACGTGTCTCCCAACTCTGCTGCATTGTACTCTCCCAAGTTCTCAGTAGGGTGTTCTGCACGTTCATTCATTCATTCATTCAATAGTATTTATTGAGGGCTTACTATGTGCAGAGCACTGTACTAAGCACTTGGAATGCACAAATCAGCAGCAGATAGAGACAGTCCCTGCCCTCTGACGGGCTTACAGTCTAATGGGGGGAGACGGACAGACAAGAACAACAGCAATAATTAGTGTTGCCGATTTGTGCATTCCTAGTGAAAGTGAGAAGGCTTGTGTTTTAATCCTGGCTCGGCCACTCATCTGCTATTTGACTTTGGACAAGTTACTTAACTTCCCTGGGCCTCAGTTTCATCATCTGTATAATGGGGATTAAAGACTTGGTCTTCCTACTGTTTAGATTGTGAGCCCCATGTGGGACAGGTACTGTATCTATCTGATTGCACTGTATCTATCCCAGCACTTAGTTCAATGCTTGGCATATAGTAAGAATTAACAAATACCACAGTTACTATTATCATTCCATATGATATCGTTATTTTACATTGTGGACCTGGCATAACCCATATCACGTTAGAAGCAGTGTGGCTTAGTGGAAAAGAGCACAGACTTGGGAGTCAGAGGACATGGGTTCTAATCACAGCTCCTCCATTTTTCTGCTGTGTGACCTTGGGCAAGCCACTTAACGTCTCTGTGCCTCAGTGACCTCATCTGTAAAATAGGGGATTAAGACTGTGAGCCCCACCAGGGACAAATTGATTACCCTGTATCTACCCCATCGCTTAGAACAGTGCTTGGCACATAGTAAGCGCTTAACAAATTCCATTATTATTATTATTATTGTTTGGGCATCATTTCAGCTTTTAAACAACTGAAGGCTGAAGGATTGGCTAATTTCTCATCCTAGATTTGATGTGCTGGGAAAATCTTGGACTTCCTTTCCTGTTTAAAATTTTCTCGATTTATTCTACATCCTCCCAGATAACACACTGTCATTTTGTAGAGCTTGGGAACTTAGAAGCATGAGCATGATTATATTTGGACTCTCTGAGGTGATTTATTTTTTCCTGTAGGAATACCTTGGAGGGGAGCATTCTTTTGCTCATGAAGGTAGTGAAAACAGAATAGTTGGTACCCTACTGGCCTGGGAGTCAGAGGATCTGGGTTCTAATCCTGGCTCTGCCACTTGTCTGCTATGTGACCTTGAGCAAGTTGCTTACCTTCTTGGTACTTCGTGAGGTAAAACGGGGATTAAGTCCTTCTGTAGGACTTGGACTGTGTCCAACCTGATTATCGTTCTATTTATTTGCTATTGTTTTAATGAGATGTTCATCCCCGTGATTCTATTTATTGCTATTGTTCTTGTCTGTCCGTCTCCCCCGATTAGACTGTAAGCCCGTCAAAGAGCAGGGACTGTCTCTATCTGTAACCGATCTGTACATTCCAAGCGCTTAGTACAGTGCTCTGCACATAGTAAGCGTTCAATAAATACTATTGAATGAATCTACCCCAGTGCTTTGAACAATGTTTAAGTAAGAGCTTAAAATACGACATCAAAAAAATAAAAAAGACTGGGATGCCAAGAGATAGGCTCAGAAAGAATGGCAGGTCTCAATGCAGCAAAGATTGATTCTTCAGTGAAAACAGTGAGCAAGTATGTTGGTCACACATTGGTCCTTTTAGTCACCCTTGCATACATGGATACAGGCTTTTATCATTTATCAGTTAATTGGTGTTATTTATTGAGCACTTACTGTGTACAGAGTACTGGGTTGGCAGTTAACAGAACCTATCCCTGCCCACAAGTAGCTTATAATCTACAGGGGGAGTCACAGTCATCATCAAAAACAAAAGTCACATCTACATGTGTCTAGTAGTCGCAGTAAATACATATATATGTATATATAAACACATGCATACATGTGTATGTATGGAGAACAAACCATGATACTTAGACATAAATAAGAAGAAGGAGAAATTTACCAATCCCATCTACTGCAAATAGAATCCCCCATCTCTGCTACCCAGGAACAATATTAGTTATGACAAGAAAACATACATTTCCAGGCTATTTTCCTTTTTTTTTTTTCCAAAAGCCCCACTCTTTCTTTGAATCCTTTCTGTTCCAACCTCTGCCCCTTCCTTCTATGCTTGGTAGTTTTGGGAGATGTTTGCTTCTACAGGTAAACTGTAAATTCCTTGAGTACAGGGATCATGTCTTAGTGATCCCTTTGAACATCCCCCCATGCCTGGTACGGTGTTCTGTGCACACTAGGCAGTCAATACTTTTGAGGACTATTCAAAAACCATGGTCTTCTCTGACAACCTTTTAAGTCCTGCTATCCTGAGAACAACTCAAAAAGATATTTTACAAACCCACGTGCTTGGGTTTCAAATGAAGTACATATCTCAGTGTAGATATTTGTCCCAAATGAAAGCAGAGTACTCCACCATTTGGGGTCATAAGAAGACTCCAAAGCCATACTGAGATGAAGATTTTGTCTCTAAATCATTATAACTAATGGTCAGCTCTGACTATTTTATAGCTGTGTATTGGCTTGGTTTTGGAAAACAGTGTAGGATCTGAAAAATATATATATATTTCCTGGAGAGAAATGATCAATTTCAATATTAAATAAATTTTAAATGATTTTTAATTTATCAGCTGATCCCCCAGTTCTGTGTTTAATAATGTTGGTATTTGTTAAGCGCTTACTATGTGCAGAGCACTGTTCTAAGCGCTGGGGTAAACACAGGGGAATCAGGTTGTCCCACGTGGGGCTCACAGTCTTAATCCCCATTTTACAGATGAGGGAACTGAGGCACAGAGAAGTTAAGTGACTTGCCCACAGTCACACAGCTGACAAGTGGCAGAGCTGGGATTCAAACTCATGAGCCCTGACTCCAAAGCCCATGCTCTTTCCACTGCACCACGCTGCTTGTGTTTAGACTATACAAGCTCAGCCTCTGGTATTAGACGATAACAGTTGATGTCAAAAGGTCAAAGATAATGAATATTCTGTAAACCTGTGGTGGAGACCAGTTTTTTTTCCAATGTAAATGAATTGATCTCTTTGCCACTGGGGAGATAATTAACTGCTCTGCTCTCCCCTCCATCTCCTTCAATTCTTTTTGTTTTAAATACAAATACAAATACCCAAACCCTGTTTTAATTAAAGTTACCTCTGGTCACTGGGAAAAAAAAAAAATCTCCTCCTGATTCACTGATGCTTTGAGGTGCTCCCTCTTTGATGCAGTGGTGAAACCGCACCGAAGTAGAGACGGACAGCTTTAAAATGTGAAGTCTATAAAGTAACAATCTCCTTTTGTCCTTCACCCTCTCAGCTGCAGCATCTCCGAGCCTCACTCAGAAACCTTCAGAGCAGTGTGCACCTGTGGACCAACTCTAACTCACCTCACACACAGCACCCAAAATGGAGACAGACTTATATCTTCTGGCACGAAAATTGACCTGACCAGATGGGAAGAGCATTAAGAAAGAGTTCCAAAGAGAAAAAGACATGGGAGAAGGTGATAGTGAGCAGAGGTTGTTCAATGTTTAAAATCTCAACTAAGGTAGTGAGGGGCAGGTATTTTCCCCATTTTATAAATGAAACAGCTGAGGCTCAGAAAGTCTTAAGTGGTCAAAAATCAACCAGACCCTTTTCACCCTGAGAATTCCATGATTCTAGACTCATCTACTCTTGTCATTTTTTGACTGGATACAGTTGCTCTAACTTAAAAACCCAGTCAAGCCTCAGTTTTTAAGGAAACAATGAATCTCTCACAAATGTATGAACATTTGCTTTAAAAAAGAGTATCGAAGTCCAACTGGATTGTACAATTTTATGTGAAGACTAACATAAAAAGTTAATCAAGGTCATTTGAATTATGAAACTTTACCAAGTTAAAGTTAATCCAGGTGTTGAGTCTCTCAGTCTTCCATTAACATGCTATAATTTTTACTTGAGTTCCTAGATGGGAAGCAGGGACACTAAAAGAGATGAACTGTAAAGTAATGGATTTTTTTTAAAGTATATAAAATGTCAATTAAATCTCTCTTTCATGTACTATATCTCTAGACAAATAACCAAGTAATTGTTCCTAAAAATGATAGGATTTCCCCCTACAGTAACCTATATTTGAATTACAAAGGACCCCCTCCAATAGATATCAAGGTAGACAAATACACAAAAATCAAATGCAACCACCTCTGGGGTGGAAAGCCGGCATCTGTTTCACCAGGGACTGTTGGCATTATGAATCAGAAGGGGAAGGCAAACATGGCATCCAGAAGGGAGTGAAATTTCCTCCCCAGAAGGAAATATCAAAGCTGCCTTTTCACATAGCAGAAAAATGATCAATTCCAGCATCTCAGCAGTCACAAACAACCCCACAGTGTGCACAGACCTGATGGAGGAGAGAAAATTGTGGTCAGGAAATAGATTTCACTTTGAGTTTTAAAGGGGTTATTATAAGCAATAGGGAGGAAATAATTATTTTTAAAATTATAAGAACTACCTGGACAATGTGCTCTTTAAATGGGCTGTTTTGTGAAATATAGATATTCTGCAGCCAAGCCGGCCGTAGCTCAGATGCCTTGACCCGGGGGAGGGAAAGGAACGAGTGCCGTGGTGAGCGGCGAGAACAATCTAGAGAGGAAAATCACATGCCAATGAGGAGCTGCTGTTGCCCTTGTGTTAAGGAGAACAATAGAAAACCTCTTCTGCTCCTTTCAAACAACAACAACAAAAAAATCTCTGAATCCTTTTTTGTAAAATTGAAGAGTAAAAACCATTCCCTCACCAAGCCACTCAATGGCATGTCGTAGTTTGTGGGGTTTTTTTCTCTCCTTTTTGACAAATTACCACCTCTTGAGAATCACAGAAAGAGCAATCGTCCAGGAATGAAGCATCACAAACAGGGCATTAACAGCTCCTACTCTACTTAAAATTCCAGCTTCCCCGTGCCCTCTCCCTCCAGGATCCACAATTCACATCTACAGCTTTAGGAAGGACCCCATTTTTTAACTGGCTTTTTCTTCCCCCGCCCCCACCATTCCCCTACTTCCACCTATACTTCCCCAACCCATAATTTCATTTCAAGGCCCATTTCACAAAAATATTGCAGAGGGGGGAAAACTGCTTCTGATGTTTCCTTCCAGCTGATTGCCACCCCTTTGTACCAATTAAGCAACTGCTCCTGAAGTTGCTCCTTGAAGCTCCTGCTCCTTGAAGAAATCTGCCCTCTCTGCTGGGCCAACCTGAAGTAATCAGGTAAACTCAGGACAGAGGGACAGAGGCAAGTGGAACTCCTTACCATTGATTGGCTTTTCAGGCACTCAAGCGGCTCATTCCCTCCTACCTTACCTCACCCATCTTCCTACTAACAGCCCAGCCTGCATCCTTCACTCCTTCTAGCTCCAGCTTACTCACGGTGCCCCGCTCTTGTCTAGCTCATTGCCAACCCCCTCCTCATAGCCTGGAACTTCCCTCCTCTCCACTTACTCCAGCTACCACTCTCTCCACCTTCAAAACACAATAAAGGTCACATCTCCTGGAAGACATCGTCCCCAAACAAGCCTTCGTTTCCTTGGCTCCTTCTTCCTTCTGCGTCATCTTTGCACTTGGATCTGTGACCTTTGGGCATTTGATATTTGCCCCACCCTCAACCCAACAGTCCTTATGTACCTACTGTGAATTATATATTACAAATCACTTATTTATATTTATGTCTGTCTCCCTCTCTAGACGATAAGCTTTTTGTCCATCTGTCTCCCACAGTTAGACTGTGAGCCCGCCATTGGGCAGGGATTGTCTTTATCTGTTGCCTAATTGCACATTCCAAGCACTTAGTACAGTGCTCTGCACATAGGAAGCGCTCAGTAAATACTATTGAATGAATGAATGAATGAATTCATGAACAAGTCGGCAACAGATAGGGACAGTCCCTGCCGTTTGACGGGCTTACAGTCTAATCGGGGGAGACAGGCAGACAAGAACAATGGCAATAAATAGAGTCAAGGGAAAGAACATCTCATAAAAACAATGGCAACTAAATAGAATCGAGGCGATGTACATTTCATTAACAAAATAAATAGGGTGATGAAAATATATACAGTCGAGCGGACGAGTACAGTGCCGAGGGGATGGGAAGGGAGAGGGGGAGGAGCAGAGGGAGATGGGGGGAAAAGAGGTTTAAGCTGCGGAGAGGTGAAGGGGGAGCGGTAGAGGGAGTAGAGGGAGAAGGGGAGCTCAGTCTGGGAAGGCCTCTTAGACGAGGTGAGTTTTAAGTAGGGTTTTGAAGAGGGGAAGAGAATTAGTTTGGCGGAGGTGAGGAGGGAGGGCATTCGGGACCGCGGGAGGACGTGGCCCAGGGGTCGACGGCGGGATAGGTGAGACCGAGGCATGGTGAGGAGGTGGGCGGCAGAGGAGCGGAGCGTGCGGGGTGGGCAGTAGAAAGAGAGAAGGGAGGAGAGGTAGGAAGGGGCGAGGTGATGTAGAGCCTCGAAGCCTAGAGTGAGGAGTTTTTGTTTGGAGCGGAGGTCGATAGGCAACCACTGGAGGTGTTTAAGAAGGGGAGTGACATGCCCAGGTTGTTTCTGCAGGAAGATGAACCGGGCAGCAGAGTGAAGAATAGACCAGAGCGGGGCGAGAGAGGAGGAAGGGAGATCAGAGAGAAGGCTGACACAGTAGTCTAGCCGGGATATGACGAGAGCCCGTAGCAGTAAGGTAGCCGTTTGGGTGGAGAGGAAAGGGTGGATCTTGGCGATATTGTAAAGGTGATACTGGCGGGTCTTGGTAACGGATAGGATGCGTGGGGTGAACGAGAGAGACAAGTCAAGGATGACACCGAGATCGTGGGCCGGAGAGACGGGAAGAATGGTCGTGCCATCCACGGTGATAGGGAAGTCTGGGAGAGGACCGGGTTTGGGAGGGAAGGTGAGGAGCTCAGTCTCGCTCATGTTGAGTTTTAGGTGGCGGGCCGACATCCAGGTGGAGACATCCCGGAGGTGGGAGGAGATGCGAGCCCAAAGGGAGGGGGAGAGGACAGGGGCGGAGATGTAGATCTGCGTGTCATCTGCGTAGAGATGGTAGTCAAAGCCGTGAGAGCGAATGAGTTCACCGAGGGAGTGAGTGTAAATGGAGAACAGAAGAGGGCCAAGAACTGATCCTTGAGGAACTCCAACAGCTAAAAGATGGGAGGGGGAGGAGGCGCCCGCGAAGGAGACCGAGAATGACCGGCCAGAGAGATGAGAGGAGAACCAGGAGAGGACGGAGTCCGTGAAGCCAAGGTGAGATAAGGTAGGGAGGAGGAGGGGATGGTCGACAGTGTCAAAGGCAGCAGAGAGGTCGAGGAGGATTAGAATGAATGTGGCCAGGGAACATATCTACCACCTTTGTCATGTTGTACTTTCCCAACCATTTAGTACAGTGCTCTGCACGCAGTAAGCGCTCAAATGCCATTAATGATGATGATGTTGATGAATGAGGTACAGATTGAGCAAACAAATGGAACAATCAGCCAGCAGGTTTTCAGCAAAACTCACTGGGGACTTGTTTGCCAGAATTTTAATCTCTGATAAACAGTCCCCTTCAGGTCTCCTAAAGTGTGATGACCCTTAGTAGAAAGCAGAGCTGCTGCTTAACATGCTTGGAGAATTGTTACTAAAAAGCTGTCTGGGGGCTATAGGCCTGCACTTCAGAGTCTGCAACAGAGAACAAAAGTGAGACAGAAGTTATGTTTCCAGGATCCTTCTAGTTCAAGTCTGGAGCTAATGCTTCTCTGAGCTCTGTCCGGTTAATCCATCAATGGGGTTCACTGTGTGCTTGCTCTGTGCAGAGCTCTGTATTAACTGGTCAAGTGGGAGAAAGGCTACAGCAAGGAAAGGACTTCAGGGAGAAAACCAATCCCCCTGAGAACAGTGTGGCTAGTAGATAGAGCATGGACCTGAGACTCAGAGTGATTTCTAATCCCAGCTCTGCCACCTGTCTGCACTGTGACCATAGGCAAGTCACTTCATCCCTCTGTGCCTCAGTTACCTCATCTATAAAATGAGAATTAAGACTGTGGGAGCTATGTTAATCATATTTACTGAGCACTTACTGTGTGCAGAGCACTGTTCTAACCACTTGGGAGAGTACAATATAAGACACATTTGACCATGTCCAACCTGATTAGCTTCACAACATTGCTAAAATCCACCCTTTCCTGTTCATCCAAACTGCTACTCGAGTCCATACTTCACCCCTCTATTTGGATCATTAATCAACAAAAACATTCAGTCTATGTCTCCCCACTCCTCAAGAACCTCCAGTGGTTGATCATCCACCTCTGCATCAAACAGAAACCCCTTGCCATTGGTTTTAAAGCACTCACTCAGCTTGCTCCATCCTACCTCACCTCACTAATCGCTTATTTCAGCTCACCCCACACACTCTGCTTCTCTAGTTCCAGCTTGCTCACTGTGCCCCAGTCTCATCTGTCTCTTTGCTGATCCCTTTCTCACATCCTTCCCCTAGCTTGGAGCTCCCGCCTGATCTGTGTATTCCAGACCACCACTCTCCTTCAAAGCATTACTGGGAAGCGACGCAGCCTAGTGGAAAGAGCATGGGCCTGGGAGTCACAGGACCTGGGTTCTAATTCCAGTTCCTCTACTTGTCTGTTGGTGACCTTGGAGAAGTCACTTCACTTCTCTGAGACTCAATTACCTCATCTGTAAAATGGGGATTAAGACTGAGAGCCCCATGTGGACTGTGGACTGTGTCCAACCTGATTATCTTGCATCAATCCCAGCTTTTAGAACAGTGCTTGGTACATAGTAAGCAGTTAACATATACCACAATTATCATTATTTCATCATCATTATTATTATTATTATCACATCTCTTTCAAGAGGGCTTCCCAATTAAACCCTCTTTTCCCCTGTTCACTCTCCCTTCTGGGTCATACTTCCATCTGTGACCTTTGGACTTCGACTTCTGATTTTTGATATTTGCCCCACCCCATCCCCAAAGCACTTATGTACATATCTTTAAATTGGATACTTCAAACTACTTATTTATTCATATTAATGTCTGTCTTCCCCTCTAGACTGTAAGCTCATTATGGTCAGTGAACGCGCCTGCCAATTCCATTGTAGTGTAATCTCCCAAGCACTTAGTACAGTGCTCTGCACATAGTATGCTCTTGATAAATACCATTGATTGATTGATTAGCTTGTATCTACCCCCATCTCTTAGTACAGTGTCTGGAATATAGTAAATGCTTTTACAAACGTCATATATACATAAAAAAAATCCTTGAGGCTTAGAACAAAGGTGGTAACAGGGGTGTGATTTTATCGATGGTGTGTGGGTAGATTGTGACTCTGTCTGGGTGTCCTAACAAATCTACCAATCCCTAGTAGAGGGGGTTGAACTATGACTCGAGTGGTGCTGCTCCTTTCTGATTGACATCTGCCAGTCATATGATGCAATCAGATGCTGGCCTTGAGCCAGACCCCTACACACATCCGAGAGACTGGAGATAGAGAAAGAAATGGCCCTCTAGACTGCGTCTCCCCCTCAAGACTGTTAGTTCGTTGTGGGCAGGGAAAGTGTCTGTTTATTGTTGTATTGTACTTTCCCAAGGGCTTACTACAGTGCTTTGCACACAGTAAGTGTTCAGTGAATATGGTGGAACGAATGAACGAAATGCCACAGGAGGGCACGGTCTACCACCCCCGAGGAGCTGGGAGAGAGATGCTTCAGTTTGCTCACACCCACTGCTCTGGAGGAGGAAAACATGCACGCACGTGGTGAAGAGTCTGCTCCTGGATACGGTGCCCCCTCTCTCTTCCCCATCCCAGTCCACCCAGTCCATCTAGACTGTGAGCCTGTTGTTGGGTAGGCATTGTCTCTATTTCTGGCCGAACTGTACTTTCCTAGTGCTTAGTACAGTACTCTGCACACAGTAAGTGCTCAATAAATATGATTGAATGAATGAATGAATGGAGGAACAGCACATATCCCTGGTGAACAGTCTGCTCCCCGCGGCACGGCCCATCCAGGATATGGAGGGTCTCCCCACGTCCCATTCCACATGCCTGCGGTCATCCTGAGTCCCTTCTTCCAGAGCTTCAGGGAAAGTCCCATCTCCCTCTTCCTCGCTGCCCCTCCCCACTCGCTAGATCGAGTGACTAAGTAATTTAAATTATAAACCGTTATAAGCCACTCGTTCATAAGACCAGCTTGAAGGATTTTTCCCGATGAACATGTCATAGTGCAAAATGCACCAATCCCTCCTGGACCCCTTAAATGGTTTGATGACCTTTAGTGTCAGTGGGTTGTCCCTGAGAGCACTCCCAAATAACTGATGCCCTTTTACAGATGTAAATATGATATGTGCAATACAAGGTTAATGCAAAATCAAGCAATAACACCATATCAAACCTGTAGAAAAATCAGCAGAACCTAGATCTCGTCACCAGCGGGTCCCTGAGAAGCAACATCCAGAGGCAGCGTGGCCTAGTGGAAAGAGCTCGATACAGGAGTCAGAAGTCCTGGGTTTTACCCAGGTCCCGCAACTAGCCCTCTGCGTGACTCTGGGCCTGTCACTTACCTTCTGTGCCACATTTTCCTCGTCTGTAAACTGGGGATTAAATACCTATTCTGCCTCCCACTCAGGCAGGAGCCCCATGTGAGACTGGGGCTGTGCCTGATCTGATTATCAATCAATGAATGATATTTATTGAATGCTAATTTGTGCAGAACACTTTAAGCACTTGGAATAGTACAGAGTTGTGAGACACATATCTTGTATTTACCCAATGCTTAGCCATAATAAACACTTCTCAGGTAATCACTATTATTATTATTACTCACCTCCCCTCCTAGCTTCAGAGTCACTGTGTCCCCCTTCCTGGTTCTTCTAATTCTGGGTGCTGCTTCTAGGTGACAGAATTTGCTAATAGGAGGCTCAGGAGGTCTCAGATAAAAAATACTAGTCACAGAGGCATACAGTGCCGTTTCCATACCGGACAAAGACAGACCAGCTGAAAACCGTGCAGACCAGTGGGAAGCTGAAAATCTGACCATCCTACATTCAGACCTTCCCCTGTGAAAAGTTGTACCCCTCCCAACCCACGTGCTGCTTTTTCCGGTTGAATGAGAAGAGTCTTTGTCAGATTTCATCGTTGAAAGTCCAGGCTTTCAGAAGGTAACCTAGGAGCAATTACAGGTGTATATTGCTTCTCTCTTTAAATGAAACATAACATCTCACAAAACACAAACCAGCAGAACATCAAAACTAACAAACACCCATTTCATCATTGTGCCTCTGTTCTTAATAATTTATCACTCTAATATTTACTCTATTACCTGTACAGCATAAATATGCATGACATTCTGCTGTGTACGCTCAAGCACTTTCTGGATAGAATAACAGCAGGAAACTTTTGACCTTGGTCTGAAGAAGAAAAAGTTGCTGCAATGATTAATGACAGAAATGACAGGCTCATATGTACAATTAAAGGGGGGGGGAATTCCCAACAGATAGTCCTTTAATGTAAAATACATTCTATTCTAAGTTGAGAAGTTTTTTGGTTTTTTTTTTGATATTGCATTTGAATACGGTTATTTTTTCCAAATCAGGTTTAATGAGGATCAGATCTCTCCTATCACCAAATACCTTTCAGAGCTGTTGAAGGGAATAATGAGAAAATATCTGTAAAATTATTTGAGCTTCTTGGAATAAAGGCCCTAATAAATAAAAAGCATCATTATCATCCATCAGCCTCCAATAAACATCCTTTCTAAAAACACCATAGTATCCAGAGAAAGAAGAAAATTGAATAAAACTGAGGTTTGGAAGAAGTCTGTATTAATCCTGTTAAGTGCAAACCCCTCTGATTTTTTTCCTGACTCGGTAATTTTCTAAGGAGTGAATTGGGCGGCTAATATCTCTTTTTTTTTTCTAAAAAGCCATAAATCTTAAGTGGATTTATGACATTTTGACATATATTGACAGCCCCATATTAGCCTAGCTCTATTTGGGACTCACAAGCTGCCATCAATTCTTTTGGGACACAGCTGTCCAGAAGCAGACAAGTCCAATGGAGAAGTTTGCATCTGGCCCAGATACAGGATGGGCTTTGCTTACCAAGTTTTTTTCCAGATGTTTTGTCTTATTCCTTCTGGGCTTGATGATTGAAACTGGTTTCATCTGTGGCAGCTATTTCCCGTTTAGCAGAGCCTAAATATAAAAAGACAGTGCATAGACTCCAGCTAAAACTTTTCAGGGAGGCATATTTTTCTGACCATCAGGTGCCAAGGACAAGGCCTGGATGATCTCATTTGCAGTTATGATATTGTGGAAAAGCTGGTCCAGACTGATGTACAAACTTATAATGTCACAATTAGGATCTTTATCTGCAGAGGAAAATGTGGGCCAGAAGGCACTGTCAGCTTCAGAACTAGCTCAAACCAAGGTTGTGATGCCACTGAAGTCAAAGAAGTTAAGATACCCGATCAGAATGATAAGTTTCACCAAGTGAATTCTTTCCCGATCTTATTATCAGCAGCAGGGCAGGCCTGCAAGATGGAGGAAGTCTTCTCTAGGCATGCTTCATAAAACTGGCTTTTGGGTGCTGACTTCAAAAAGCCCTAGGTTTTGGAGGCCATAGTTTTTTTAAGCTTTATGATTTCAAATAGACATTGTTTGTGGGCTAAGGAGAGGACAGGAGTCAATATTACAAGGTGGTTTTTTACACATAGGGATCGGCGTAACTGGATGGAGCTGGATCGATTTTACCACTTAATAATAATAATAATAATAATAATAAACATAAGTATGGTACTTGTTTAGCACTTTCTGTGTACCAAGCACTGTTCTAAGCACAGTCCTTGTTGCATACGGGAGTCCCATTTCACAAATTAGGTAACTAAAGCTCAGAGAAGTTAGGTGACTTCCCCAAGGTCACAAAGCAGACATGTGGCGGAGTTGGGATTAGAACCTGGGTCCTTCTGACTCCCAGCCCTATTCTTTACCCACTAGGTCACAGTGCTTCAGAGCAGGGATCTTTAGGGAACTCATCTAGTAAATTACCACTGTAATCAATAGGTGCTCAATGAATATGTTTACTACTGCTCAACAAGGAGTGCAGTGAATTCTGATTAAAGTGCAGAAGGGCCAGAATCGTTTCCATGTAAATCAGCCTTGAAAATGAGACCTGAAGGGGAAATCCTAGCCAGCCCAGCATTAACCCAAGAGAATATTTCACTGCTTGTAGACCTTTCAGAAGAGAGGTCAGCCTGCAATTGAGTATCCTCTCTTCTTTAGGAATCCTGATTGCTCCTTCAGGGGAAGTTAGCAAAATGTTAAACCACCGGAGACTTCCTTCTCACCCCTCCTAGGCAACCTGGAGGGTGTTGGCTGTGGGTTTCCTGAGAATACCGCATAATTTATGGTCCGTGGCAATGTCTCTTCTGATTTTCTCTTCTTTTCCCTATAGAATATTCATTCTGTGCCAACAGGCTTTTTACCCAAACTCTTTCAGCACCCGATTTAGAACCCATTTCATTATCCCATGGATTCTGTTGATGTTTAGACAACCTTTGGCTCCCCCTGGAGTAAGGCATAGTTTCGATTCTTTGCAGAAAATGCCCACATCCTAAGCTCAGAAGCGATTTTAAATAGGCTGGAGCCTATGAAACAGGAAGGCAAAAAGGGCATAACTCGGAAATAGGTCTCTTTTCTTTGGGACGGCATGGTGCCTCCCTCATATTGCTTTCAGGGATATGAAAGAAAATCCCAGTGCCTTAAACAAAGTTCATTTTATATCACCCCGAATTCGGCATTAACATTCAGCAACTGCAATTTTGTGGAGTAAAAGCAGCTTGGAACGCAGTGGCGCTCGTATTCCGTTTGACTGGTTTTGTTTCTCTTTGTTAGAGAACATCTTCCTAATAATGTATTTAATATAGATTGGCTTTGCATGGCCTGGTTTCTGTGGAGTTTTCCCATGTCCTAGCCGGATCAATTTTACCACTTCGTTCCAGAGATCCTTAAGGGACTGATCCAGTAAATTACCACTTTTGTGCACTAATAGTAAAGCTGCGGCTGGAAACAGTTAATGCTGGAAGTTGCCTTATATGGTTTTTAGGCAGGGAGTAACTCAGGCCCTGGAAGACTATGACTCATTTTTCAAAATTATGAAGAGTTACCCTAAATGGATAGTGACCAGCTGTTCTTTATGTCCAGCGAAGGCATCCGAAGAACAGCTAGAGCAAATTTCAGCAGAACAGAAAAAAGAAACCCACTCTCTGCAGGCTATTAGAAAATTATTTCTACCCTTTTAAAATAGAATTTTCAAAATAAATCCATGAGTGTCCTTCTACAGTATGCTTCCAACTTTGTGGTTTTATATGTTCCTAAGATTCTAGAATCTCTTCACTCTTCACCTTCTCGTCTAACCCAGCCTCAGGCCCCCACATCTGAATTTCACAGAAAAATAAGCACGGTCTGGTGGACAGAGCAGAGGTCTGGGAGTCGGAGGACCTGGGTTCTAATCCCACCTCCACCACTTGTCTGCTGCGTGAACTGAAGCAAATCAGGTAACTTCTCTGTGTCTCAGTTACCTCAACTGCAAAATGGGGATTAAATCCTATTTCCTCCGACTTAGACTGTGAGCCCCGTGTAGAACAGGGACTGTGTCTAACCTTATGAGAGAAACTTATTAGAGAAGCAGCATGACTTAGTGGAAAGAGCACAGGCTTGGGAGTCAGAGGATATGGGTTCTAATCCAGTCTCCTCGACTTGTCTGCTGTGTGACCTAGGGCAAGCCACTTAACTTCTCTGTGCCTCAGTTACCTCATCTGTAAAATGGAGATTAAGACTGTGAGTCCCACGTGGGACAACCTGATGACCTTGCATCTACCCCAATGCTTAGAACAGTGCTTGGCACATAATAAGCACTTAACAAACATCATCATAATAATAATTATTGTCTTGCATCTATCCCAGGGCTCAGAGCAGTCCTTGACACAGTCCTTGACAATATCTTTAAAACATATTGTAATGATAATAATAATGATATATGGGACAGGAATGTGTCCACCCTGATTATTTTGTAACTACTCTAGCACACAGCACAGCGTCTGGTAGCTTGTCAGCGCTTAACAAATGCTATAATTTTTTATTAAACTTTTTGGTGTGTTTAAGATCTTGGGACACTGAACATGAGGCACAGTGTGGCCTTGTGGATAAAGCATGGACCTGAGAGTCAGAAGGACCTGGATTCTAATTCTGACTCCACCACTTATCTGCTGTGTGACCTTGGGCAACTCATTTCAATTCTCTGTGCCTCCATTACCTCATCTAGAAAATGGAGAATAAAGACTGTGAGCCCTATCTGGGATAGGGACTGTGTCTAATCTGATTTGCTTGTATCTACCCCATTGCTTAGTACAGTGCTTGGCATCTAGTAAGCACTTCAAATACCACAATTATTATTATTATTAGCTCCATCTTTGGTTGGGTCTCTGTTTGGGTGAGAGTGCAGAGACCCAGGTAACATACTTCCTGTTCTTAAGACACCTCCTGTTCTCAGAGATGCATATCTGGAGGCCTTTAGACTCTAGGGAGGGGGCCACAACACTCCGGCCCAAAATAGAGCCCTAGTGGGGCTGGGATCAGGGAAGCCCAAAGCGTCTTCCACCTTCCACCAAAGGGTCTTTCTTTCCGTCTCTTCTGGAGCCTGCACACAAGTGCCTCCACAAGTGCTTCGGACTCTGGCACTGCCAGAGCCAGTCCGTCAATCGTATTTATTGAGTGTTTTACTGTGTGCAGAGCACTGTACTAAATGCTTGGAAGAGTACACTGTAATGGTATAATGGACATATTCCCCGCCCACACTAGCTTACAGTCTAGAGGGTGAGACAGACATTAATAGAAATAAATAGATTACAGATATGTACATAAGTGCTGTCGGGCTGGGAGGGGGAAATGAATAAAGGGAGCAAGTCCAGGCGACGCAGAAGGGAGTTGAAGAAAAGGACAAGAGGGCTTATTCAGGGAAGGCCTCTTGGAGGAGATGTGCCTTCGATAAGACTTTGGAGGGTGAGGGATGAAAGTAATTGTCCATCAGACATGAGGAGGGAGGGTTTTTTAGGCCAGAGGCAGGATGTGGGTGAAAGATCAATGTCAAGATAGAGCTGTTTTTAGCCTGGACCTGTGACCGTGGTGAAGATAGAATGGGCTGGGCTAGAGGGTGCCACTGGGACAGCTCCAGAAGGCATCCATGACAACCGTTGTCGGCCCCTCCTGCCCGGAGGGTGGGCAGCCAGGACAGCTGCAGCTTCTGCCTAATGGGTAGAGCGGCCTGGCCCTCCTTGTAGTTAAGCTTCTACTGGGTGAACAATAAACCCAGCCTAATTCTACACTTTCCCCTCCAGGGTGTCAATGTTAACCAGTTCCCCACTGTTCCCAGACAGCAGGGTGATTTGTTCCACTATCTTGAGCTATAATACAGGGAAAGACCAAAGCCACAGTCACCCTGATGGCATACTACGGCGACAGATTATTTCGAGATGCATGAAACTTTTATATCATGGTTTTAAGTGTGAAGGTGAAAGTCTGTGACCCTTTTTCTTCCAGTTAGGAGTTATTATTTTGGATCGTTGAGACAATAGGGTGTCATCCTTATCCTGCCTTTCTTAATTTGACGGATCAAGCTATACATATATTAGGGCTGCGGCTAAAACAAATCACCTATACATTTTTTATTAATTGGGCTTTCAGCCTTTTAATTTAGTTATAGGGCACAAAGCTAATAAATACGCACTCAGCATATGAGACACTTAAAACGGAGAAAAGCATTAGGCAGCATCAGAATTCAGGAGGATGTGAATACGCATGTAATCGCCATCAAGGGATTAGCCAAAGCTGTGCCTGAAAGGTTATCCATCAGAACCCCAAAATGCTGTTTCCTGGTCTGCCAGTTCTGCTGCATTTAAACCATCCGGATGCAAACGGGTTGGTTTTTTTAGGACTGACTGGCTGTGTCCTGCCCGTGGTTTTAGAGCCCAGTGATACGAGGACCTGAAAGATTTCCTCATTTTATAAAATTCCATCGCCTAATAGCAGGCAGACACTCCAGGCATTAGATTTCTAAAGGATTATTGCACTTCCCGGGAAGTTAAAGTCACTCAGCTATTGGCCTCATAGCTTGCAACCCCAACCGAGACATAGGCAATCTCACAGCTACAATAGCCAGTCTCTCGTGGCTTATTTCTTAATGATATTCCCCACGTCTGATCTACAGTACTATTATATAGATCTTCGAGCACCATTCTCTTGGCTTCTTTCAGACATTTAGACGTTTCTGTGTTTACCTTATTTATTTCACTTTCACACTTCCCTGACCTGATTACCCTTAGCCATAATCTGCTCTCTTATTCCTTTATGTATCAGTGACTTGCTGCTTGATATTACCCATCTTTTTCCACTGGGATTGATTTTCCTGTATGTAATCATGGTGGCGACAATAAAAAGATTAAAAATGTTTTTTCTTTACATTTTCCGCAAAGCCTCGCTAATATCAGAGCAACGGTGTATTGTTAATCCACAGCAACCCATAGCCTGCCCCTTGAATGTCCATGCAGAAGTGTCCACTGATCAGAGGCAGGAGGAAGAGCTTGCAGAGAAAAGTAGGTCAGGAGTTAGCCCTTCGACCTGATCCCAGGCCTGTGGCGATGTGATTTGTAGTTTTTTTTTTCTCCCAGTTACCCTTTGGGAAAACATTGCATTACATTTATTATAGATAAACGAACACACTGTGTCAGCTATGCCTTTTGCATTTCATGGGAGGGTCCCACATTTCTGCTTTATCTTCCCCTCTCCACATGAACTGTTTAAAACCTCTCCCATAAAATAGCCCAGAAATGTACTCATAATGAATCTTCGGCAGTGCCGCTGCACTGCTCAGACACTTAAGCCTCTTGTCTCCTGCTGAGGCTCCTGGTCCTTGAGAATAAAAATACATTCGATGCACACGAGGATCTAATCCATGCCAGGATCTAATCCAGAGGGGAGAAAAAAAAAAGCCACACGAAGGAATAGAATAGCCACACGGGATTTCTGATCCAAAAGAACCACACCGTTCCCTAAAGAAAGCATCCGATTTGAAAAGACAAGCTCCTCGGCCACGTTTCTCTAATCAGTAGCTGCACATTCAGCCCGATCAACCCTGGAGCTGGGCAGACACGGAAAATAACCCCCATTTGCATGAACTCAACCATTCAGCAGAATGTGACGAGCCTCTAAATCCAGGGGCAGGAATCATGTCCCTAATAACCAGAATAACTAGAGGGATCGAATATTCCTTTGTCTTTCACATTTGACCATCAATCGTATATAAAGTCTGTGAATGAGACAGAAACCCGCTCGTATGAATGGTTGGCCATTCTGAGGTTTTACTCGACTTAGTTGAATCACTCTTTCTAGTCAATTCTACCCTCGCCCAGGAGTTTCTTCTTAATGCTAAAGAGGAAAATTGTGTATGTTAAAGCCATCATGGGTTTCCCAGGGTCACGGTCCTTAGGCAAATTATTCTCCTGGGCATTTCCATGATGTCAGCCTGGTGGGAGCAATTTACCTGCTCTCTTTCCCGCTGCTCTGCCTTTGACAGGTGAGAAAACCTGGACATTTTATACTAGCTGCTCAGGTTCTGATTCCTGAAGGATTGGTTATAGGAACAAGGCTTCCAGGCGTCTACTGAAACTTGGATTCACTGCTTTCATTACTTGAAGTCATCCCAAACCTATCCTGCACCCACCAAAATGGCAAGAGACTCAGTCATTTCCACAAACCTTGGGAAAACATTCTGTGTGTGTGTATGGAGAATGGGACACAGAGTGGACACTTTTGAAAATTTGAACCCCATTTTCTAGTCCAGTGGCATCCAAACCTGCTTAGCAAGGATCCTTTTTCATTTCTGCCTCAGCGTCAGAGCCCCCTTTATGGAGTTTCCCAAGTCTCCTCCTCCTTTCTCTATCTTCACATTCCATTAGTGGTATTCATTGAGTATTTGCTCCGTGCAGGCCACTGTACTAAATGCTTGGAAGAGTACAATAAAGCACTATTCCTGCCCTTAAGGATCTTACAACCTAGTGGGGAAGACACACATCAAAATAAATTGCAGATAGGAAGAGCAACCGAGTAAAAAGATAGGTATCTAAGGGCTTACATGGCAGGGACGTAAATTATGCATAGATGATGCAGTAGGAGAGAAAAAGGGTGGGGAGATGAGTGATTAGTCAGAGAAGGCTTCCTGGAGAAGAGCTCATTCCTCCACTCTCACCAGCCCCTGCTTCTTTCAGCATTCATTCATTCAATCGTATTTATTGAATACTTCCTGTGTGCAGAGCGCTGTACTAAGCGCTTGGAATGTACAATTTGTCAACAGAAAGCAACAATCCCTGCCCAACAACGGGCTCATTTTGCTTCCCTCCTTCCTATTCTCGTCGTTTGCTATCATCCCATGTACAGATCCTCGAGCTTCAGCAATTTCTGTCTGTGTCACAGCAGACCACCGGAGCCCCACTTGGGGAAGCACTGCAGCAGATACAAAAATCATCAGTTTGGAAACAGTCCCTGTCCCACATAGACTTCTTAGTCAAAGTAGAAGGGAGAACTTTTTCCTTAGGAAAAATACTCAAGCAGGTTATGCAACTTAAATCATGTACTGTATTATTCAGTAGAAACAAAATATTCAGCTCTAACCCTGAGGCTCTTCATCTGAGGGGTGGTCCACTGAGTTTCATTCCCTCTGCCTTTCAGAGTTGAACCCCTCCCTCCCAGCTCTCTATTTCTGACTCCAGACTCCTCCCTGGGCCTCTTGGCTTTCTACATCTCTTCTGTCAGGCAAACCCTTTCCTAATAAAAAAAGATTTTCTGGAGCCAATAATAATAATACAATGATATTTAGTAATAAAGAATTTCTCAATGTTTCTCACACTGTAACAAGGGACTTTGATTTGTCAGACAGCTCTCCTCCTCCCCTTGCTCTTCAGGGTGTCACTATGGCCTGGATAATTGAATTTAAACATGCATGGTTTCAATTTTAGGCAAAATGATTAACACAGACTTAGTAAGATAAGACTTGTTTTGGGAGATTAATTTGATGGTTTCTTCATTTTCCAAGTTAACAGAGAGGAGAGGGCATTAGAATGTGCCCTAATATGGTTTTCAATGGTCAGTCACCAAAACAGGTGAAATTAAACCTGGTTGGACCACTGTCATTTGTCCAATCAATTTACTTCTCTGATATCAGTTGAATTAAATGTACAATAATCTATTATTGGTTCCTCCCAGGGCCTGGAGAAGGAGTACGAATCACTGGTGTAAAAAAAAAATCAGAAGATGAAAGAAAGAAAGAAAAATACAGCAAGAAATTTGGAAAATGGATTTAGCATGTGAACTGAAAAAGAAATGGAACTTTTTATTCCCCTCCCTTGACTGATATTAAACTGGAATTAATAACACCCCTAGCTCATATAAAAATCATTTCAAGTGATATGGAAGAAATCATCTCCCAAAATTAATTTCTCATGTATGATAGAGCATGCTGAACCCTCTTAATACGAGATCGCAGACAAAGAATTAACAATGCAAAACTGGATTTCTATCATTAGTGAAAAAATAAATTATTTCCCTGGAATCAGAAAAAATTACATGCCACATCTATTTGAAATCTTCAGCCTATATGCCTGAAGGATATCATCTAAATAAATGGACATTCGGGGGAAAAATCTTTTGAGAATTTATATTGGTATCTGTCACCCCAGTACAAAGGGGTAAGGACTGAGGTTTTGGCAGAGTTACAGGATATAGTATCCATTGAACAGCTAAGAGGACAGGGCTCTCAAATGGCGCCTGTCTTATTAAAAACAATTCTTTCCATTCATTTGTCCTACACCCTGAAGTAGCATTGTCAGAGCAATAATAGCCTTATGTATGCAGAAGCTGTTGATTGTAGAGGATCGGTTGCTGAGTTTTATTGGAGACGTCGCCAGTGGAAGGGAAAGAAAAGAATAAGGGAAACAGAATTTGGTTTTGGGGGAAACTGAACTAATTTTCGGCCCTTTCAGAAAAATTGTCACACAACAACCCCATTACTTTGTATTTCATCAGTAATACAAAATAGTATATTTCATGTGAGAACATTTACTTACATATTATGTAGGGTATATAGAGAGATAGATTAGATAGATAGATAGATAGATAGATAGATAGATAGATAGATAGATAGATAGATAGATAGATAGATAGATAGATATAGATGATAGATATAGATATATATCACTGAGTGCACATCCACTGTTTAAAATGCTTGAATATTTCATATATAAAGTTTTATTTTTATGATACTTGTAGTATTTCATTCTATGGCAAAAACAGTGATTGTTTGTCAAATTTAAAATAAGGCAAGGAATTGTAAAAACGAATTATTTCTCCATGCTCTCTTAGTTTCTAGTCCTGAGGGTTTGAAGCTTGGATATACTCCTCTTAAAGATCACGGGTTCAGCTATCAGGATTTACTTGGAAAGAAGGCATTCAGTACCATCCCTATTAGTCCTGAAAACTTTGCCATAATTTGAAATTTTCACTCAAAAATGATTATAGCCTTTACTTTTTTTTATTATTATTTTCCAATAGCATTTGTTACATGCTTACTATGTGTCAAACACTGTTCTAAGAGCTGGGGTGGATACAAGTCAATCAGGTTGGATGTAGTCCCTGTCCCGCAAGGGGCTCACAGTCTAAAGCACAGAGAAGTTAAGTGACTTGCCTAAGGTCACGCAGCAAGCATTTGGCAGAGTCAAGATTAGAACACAGTTCCTCTGACACCCACACCCATGTTGTTTCCACCAGGCCATGCTGGCCTTTTTAACGGCCTCTGATGAACGTTTAGGGAGCCGAATCCTAGAAATCACATTAGAATGACAGTGTCACTCTGCTCCCTTTGAGATTCAATTAGCCGATAAATAACTTCACAAACTCTGTAATAATAAATCAGAACCATAGAATTACCTGGAGCAAGATAAAACTATTCTGGGGCATTGGTTGCAATGGAAAGTTTGAAAGGTGAATACTACAGGAGCCCAAAATTATTTTGTGAAAATCTGTGAGGAAAGCCACAACACAGAGAAAAAAAAAAAGGTCCTAAAACTACATAGCAGCTGTTTCAAATAATGCAATAAACATTTTCATCTAGGGTGTTTTGTGGTTTGTTTTTTTTTTCCACCTATATTGGGACCCCAGATTCTTCCTAAACTTTCTCTCTCTTTTGATGCTTAGACGGTTAGGATTAAACCATCAAGCACATAGACTTGTTTGTTTCAGATACACATAAGACAGTAAAGCTTGGTTTCAAATCTAGATGCCCAAGAGAAAAGTGTTGGAAAGCTCTGTGCGAAGCTATAAAAACATTAACTAGAAATTCTAATTGGAATCAGGCAATCTAGCCTGCACACAAAAATTGTGTGTGAGTGGAAGGGGAAAGAGAGCTTGTATTTTTAGAAGTCACTGTTAAGTTCTACATAAGCATCACAACCCCTTTTAAGAGGAAGTAGCAGATTTGCACATTTTCCCTTGGGGGTTATTTCTTTATAAATTTTTCCTAGTAGTTGACTGCCTATAGAGTGGTTCTCTGCAACAGAATACACAAATTGTAATTTTTATGATACTTTTATTTATAGTGGCACAAATATTTTAATAAGATGATCCACTTATGCTTTTTACTGCTTTTCATTATAGAGCTCTTTCAGTTTGTCCTAGGCTTCCTCCTAGCAAGAATTAAAAATTTAAAATCCTCATCTAGCTCCCGTGTATCTTACTTTGCAGTTCCTTATTTTCTACAAACAGTTGGTAAAATATTTTCCTCCTGTTTAAAGATCGAAATTCAGACCAAACATGTGGAAACTCTTATAATTTCTCAGTTCATTCCAGCAAACAAAATCTGCCCTGAAAAAGCTCAAAGTTAATTCCAATCATCAATTTATTGGAAGAAAATTTGCTTATTGCCAAAGAATAAATTGTTTTCATGCCAGCACAGTTTTCATAGACACCACATAGCATTTTATAAATGATTTAAAATTTTATTTTTGCTTTTGAATCAGTCCTTCCTTCTAAAATCTATTCTGCAATGTTGAAATGTTTTTGTTTTTTATGAGGTTTGGGCTATCGTTTTTCTACTGTCATCAGGATAAAATATTCCATCCAATATCTAGACTAATGTAAAAGAAAATTCCGAGATTCCAGTAAGTCCAGCTTTAGAGCCATAGGGTATATATTTGGGGAAATGGCAATGTCAGACAGTATAAAATGCCTTTTGTACAGGTGTCAGCAACCCAGGGGTTTTCTTGTCAGTCAACTGCATGTTGATGATTAAAATGGAATCTATTATAACCTATCGCTAAAACTAACTAATTTTCTTCTTGTTGCGGAATGTTGATCAAAGACAATGCTCAATATAAACAAAATGATTAATATGAAACTAATCAGCTGGGATGATTGCCAGAGTTAGTTGCAGCAATTTAATATTCTAAAATGCAAAAGCACACCGAATGGGCTGTTACAGATATTTCTCAGTGCCAGTGACATTAGCGTTCCCTACATTGTTTAGAAGAAACGGTCTGTGGTTCCACAAGCATCAAAAGATTTTAAATTAAAGTGAGTGTAAAGTGAGGAATGGCCAAGGGAAGGACTGCTTTCATTACTAATATGTGGTCTACACAGAATGCATGGTGGAAGTCTAAAAAAAAAAAGTTTTCTTCTGTACCTAGACTTGCTGAGTTAATGTTCTTCCCTAGAGGATGTATACTTTGAAATAAAATGGATTAAATGTGTTAGTTAGATTTCCAGATACCAAATAGTGGTTACATTAATAGTGACCATATTTAAAAGGAAAATACCATAGTTAGGCTAATTTTTTTTTTTATTCATTGCAGTTAGAGAAACTTGGAATAGAGATCAAAGGGCACTTTGATTTGTTTGAAAGTTGTAAATGACCCATTTCCAGTTCCTCAACCTCATAAAGTTCAAATGCAATCTGTGAATACTTTCTGCCACAATCAAGACGGAAGGGTCTTCAGCTTCATACGTCACTGTAGTAAATATGTAAATCTGGAAAATATTTTCCAAGCAAGCATCCATGTGTAAAATCTACAGAACCTGTCATGGAAGAGCTGCAGCTGCAAAAGTGCAAACTTCTCACTATAACATGAAGACTCCAGATGTTGAGACGGGAGAGAAGGGCTTTTTTTCCTGTCTTCGAGCCCCAGCTGTGCACCTCTGAGCTTTGATCGCCACCATCTTTTTAAGCAATATTTCACCAGGTAATGAAGCATTGATCATCAAGTCCCAAGAAACAGATTTGAGGACTCTCTTCAGGAGGAACTGAAGTTAATTACCACAGCAGTGTCATCCTAGAGTTATGTGTAGTAGATTAGCTGGCAGGATAAGTCCCTCTGCCCACTTAAACGTGTCATGGCCACCAAAGTTCAAATAACCTTTCTAAACGTCAGAAAAAAAATTTAAAAGAAGAACTCATTATCAACTGGAGCTGTTGTTGAGGACTATGGTTAAGGAGTGTTCCCAGTAAATACCACTTTTTTTAGATTTCATAAAACTATGTACACCATTGTTCTTAAACTGCTCATAACCAGTAGCATCTTGGGATAAATTAAAAACTTTACTAGAGAAATGTAAAATCTGCCAGATATCATAATAAACAAAGACAATTTGATGGTTAAAAAAAATAACTAAAACTACTTTTAACACCACTGGCATTATATGTAATATTTACAATATGCAATCTTCTGTTATAATGTAAAGTGTTTTTAAAATGAAATCTGCGCTTAAATGCCAATATCCTCTCCTTCTGGCTTCTCACTTTATGACACTAACATAGGATCTCATTCACCAAGCCAATTGAAATTTTAATAAAAGAAAGCAGGAGTTTCTAATAAACTCCTGCAGTGAGCTGATAATACTAAACATCTTTAGCAGCATGGTGTTTTTTATTATTATTTTAGCTGTATATTAATATGCTAGTATTTGTAAACTCCCTAGTGCCTCCAGATGTATTTCAAAGGGCTTCACTACATTTTTTTTTGTAATTTTGAAAAGTTTAAATGACAATGAAAAATTAGTTTAGTTGCCTTCCACTCAGCAACTGTGTGACAGAGTAACGTATACTGAACGAAGGCATGGGTACTCTATATGCATTCGACACTGGAAGGAATAATAAATTGACTTTTCTCATTGTTGAGCTTATTTCTCTTGTACTAATCAGTACCCTAGCTATATAAAGAATATAAGGAATAGGGATTTGATGCTGACTTTCAAATGGAGAATTTTGCACGTGTACAAATTCACTCCAACTTTTTTCATCACAAATACTGTCCCCCGACACACACACACACACACCCTCTTCTCTCCCTTGGGTTCCCTCCTCCCTCTCCCCCACATCTTCTATGCAGAGGAACAGGTGCATGAATGCACGGCCGCTTCTGAGCGTACACAGCTGCACATAAGTCCATGCAATTTTGAAAGTGGAATTCAAAGATAGCCATAGGGGTTTTCCTTTTATAAACCAGGTAAGAAGCAATATTCCATGTGCTCTGTCTAAGCTACAGCAAGTAGGCATTAGCCTTCAGTGAATAATGCATATACACCAGAGATTTCACTCGGAACTGGAAGTGTTGAACAGTCTCCCCTAAGGGTGCCCTTGATTACATCGCTTGAAAAAACTATCGCTTCCTCATTCTCTACTCTGACTATCCCCCATGCTCCCAGGAGACAAGACCGGAGCCTAACTCTGGATTCTTGTATTTCAGATTCAAGGGAGATAATCTATCATAATCTTTACCCACATCAATCCCCCTAACAACCTGAACCTGTGCTGGTAAAGAGTTGTGAGTAGATTTGGTTTCATCCAAAGAGTCCTTTCAGTGGGATACACAGGGTCTCTTCCCACAAGACAAAGGAGGGAGCGCCTGGTAGAGACTCAGCCCAGGTGAACGAGAAGAAGTTTGCCCTGTCCATCCTTAGCCTGGGAATACTGTTAGGAGTAGGCCATCTGCCTGGAAAGAAAATGAGCACTGAGCAGGTTGTTGAGTGATTCCTCACATCAGGCGGTTTCAACAAAAGACAAAATAGTTCATCCTTGTAAGAAATGACCAGAATTCTCTTTCAACTCCAGGGGTGCTTGAGTCAGCCACGGCTTTAACAGGCAGGCATTCATGTTGTGGGTAGAGAAGGCCTAGAATGTCAAGTTTTCTTTTAACCAAAGCCTAGACGGTGTAATACTGAAACACTACCATATACAGTAGGAATACTCACTGGGCTAAAATTCTGTTTTCTGTCCCCTACCTTAGTTCCTCGAACGGTTCCCGACGGCAGTCCAGGGGGAGCTGTGGATGCATTTGGAGAAGATGATGTAGCCCATGGTGAGGAGAATACCATATATCTTTGTTTAGAAGCAGTGGCTTCTATTAAATTTAATTACTTCCCCTGTGGCTTTAAATCAAGGGCAGCTTCTGTTAAATTTAATTACTTTCCCCTGTGGTTTACATGGCAAAGGTGCCACTGCTACTTGAGGACAGCTTCTAACCAAAGGGATACAGTGCACGTGACTTGCTCCTGGATGCCAAGACCTTCCATTTCACTGTGTTCTTTTTCCTCCGTTTGAGCTTGTGCTTGGGTGAGCACCTCGTTCATGAGAGCTGTTTTCAGTACTTGCAAGACCTAATCAATTAGTACCACATGACAGAGGATCCTGAAAAAAAACCAAAACTGCTGTCATTTCAACATATTTCAAAACAAAAATGATCTGAATCATTGCACAAACACATCCTGTGAAGTACTGTGATTTGTAGCTCTAGGTAAAGGTGTTCGCTTTCCGTTCATAAATCCTCTGAATGGGAATGTTTGTTCATTATCACTTTCCTTTTATTAGTGCTGCTCCCATTCTAATATTTTATCTCCAGACTACGCAAACACTAATTCCAACCTCGTATCTGCCCTAAAACTGTTGAGTCTGGTGTTAGACTGTGGCAACTTCAATCAAATTTTGTGTTATTGGGTGGCATATGGAATTTATTCACCAAAAAGAAATCCTAAAAGTTTGCTTGTGTGAAGATGAAGCAGACCCTCATTAACATTCTGAAAATGTAAATCTGGCTTCATAAAAAAAAATAAGGCAGCTTTCAGACCATTTTAGAATTTCAGAGAAATTTTGCATTCTCTTTCCCATGATTCTATGCTGATGTCAGGCTGTATTTCAACTAAAATGACAATGAAATCATTTCAATTCCATGCAATGTGCAAAAAAACAGTCAATTTTTCACTTGGCAAGCTGAAGTCTAAAGTAATTAAGCACTGCTGTGTGGGAGGCAGCTTCCTGCTCTGAAGTCAGCCTGAGATAATTACCATATTAAAGTCAAAACATCATGTGCTGCACTGATAGATAGATGGATGGAGAGATTGGGCATCTATTAAATGATCCATTTTGTTATGCTTCCTGGGAAATGTGCCATTGATGCCAATTAAGAAATATATATTCCAAGTGAGTATTTCTAAGTGACAAAACTTCTATCCGGTAAATTGAATTTATTATTTACTGATCATGAAGTACTTAAAGTCATAAAATCTAGATAGATAGCAACCTATGAGCAGAATTACCTACTTTGCTTGGGTTTACAAACCCCTCATTACCGGATTGCCACTTTAGCATAAAGTTCTCAATAATGTAGTTTGTGGCCTTCGTACAAAACGTATTTCTGTCAGGAAAACCTTCAATGATACGAAAACACAATATTGCAGAGCTAATGTAAACACCTCTTAAAGATTCAGAAGCCACAAACCCATTAGTCTAATAGAGGGAAAATAACTATTTTGCGTTTGAAAGAAAACATAGTAAGATAATGCCTTCAATGCATAATCTTCTTCGATATCTCTTTTGTGGCATTAACAAATGAAATGGATCAATCACTGAGGTAGGAGAACAAATTATAATCCAATTCATCTGAATACATAGAGACAAAATGCTATGTTATAGAAACTATTCTCATGTTTAAGCACCAAGATTTATCATTTGTATAATCTTGGCAATTCACTCTTAAAAACCCCATGGTAGTAAATCTCCCTTAATTCTAATGTTTAGTTGGAAATAAATGAGGAAACCATTTGACTACCAAAATCCTAATTTTAGTTTGTTCATTTGTATTTAAATATTAGTGGAACATCAGTTTTAAAGAAACCTTCCTGATTTTCATATCTCGGTCTTCTTGCAAGAATTTTGGGTTAGGAATTCCTATCTTTTCAGTGAAGGTTATGTTCGATCTCAATTAACTACCTTCTCCGGGATGTGTTTTCTGCGGCTCCCACTAGTTTATTGATATGGTAAAGAATAAGGAATTAAAACTGTGTCTTTATAATAATAGACAGGGATTAAGGATCAAAAAAGCAATGATTTCTCGTGTTGACAAAATGTAAATTTTTAAATTATGAAAATTCACCTACATAATTAGTTTTCAGTGCAAGTAATCTACAGAATCAATACATTAGGCTGAATATTAGATTCAATCTTTGCCCTGTAGCATTGCACTTGATCAGGACTCCAAAGAGTTGAGCGTTTGAGTAAGCCCAGCATTACTAAACTCCCCAGACTGCTCTGATAAACAGTCTCAAACCACATGGTTCTTGGTTTCTGTTGTGGTTTTTTTTCCATGTTTCAGAACAGAAATCCTAGGATGAATATTATTTTAAATTGTCTTGTGACAAGGTGTGACTGTGGGCAAGTCACTTAACTTCTCTGTGCCTCAGTTCCCGCATCTGTAAAATGGGGATTAAGACTGTGAGCCCCACGTGGGATAACCTGGTTCCCCTGTGTTTACCCCAGCGCTTAGAACAGTGCTCTGCACATAGTAAGCACTTAACAAATACCAACATTAAGGTAGATCTCTTCACAAGGCTTTCTCCCATAGCTTCCGCAGCCTGTGGATGTGTTTTTGGCCCTGAAATTTACCTAGAGTAAGATCATTGTGCACTTTAGATGACAAACTCCCCAAGCACTCTCCATCACGATTGCAGCCCTATGCTCTTACAAACGTAGTGGAGAGTGGAGATTTTATTTGGAAGGAAAGGTAATCTAACAATAATAATAATAATGTTGGTATTTGTTAAGCTCTTACTATGTGCAGAGCACTGTTCTAAGTATTGGGATAGGTACAGGGTAATCAGGTTGTCCTACATGAGGCTCACATTCTTAATCCCCATTTTACAGATGATATGAAACGGAATTTTCAGTACCTTGTCTGCTGCTCAATGTGGCTGGAACTGTGGGTTCCACATTGGCCTTTTCAAGCCACACATGGACTCACAGTTGAACTTTGCCTTCAACGGTCCTGATCTTGAATCAAAAGGACAGCTAGATATGTAGCCTTATGCTTAAAATGACATCCTAGGTCTGGTTCACAACTTCTTACCCTAAAAATAATAGGGGTATTAGTTCAGCACTTAGTATGTTCAGCGAAACAGAGAAACAGACTGGCATAGTAGATAGAACATGAGCCTGGGAGAAGGTCATAGGTTCTAATCCTGGCTCTGCCACTTGTCTACTGTGATCTTGGGCAAATCACTACACTTCTCTGTGCCTCAGTTACCTCATCTGTAATATGAGGATTGAGACTGGGACATGGGCCAGAGACTGTGTCCAAGTATCTCATCTGTACAATGGGGATTAAGACTGGAAGCCCATGTGGAACAGAGACTGTATCCACCCCAGCACTTAGTATGGTGCCTGGCACATAGCATATAACAAATGCCATTATTATTATAATTATGTCCCAAGAAGGTGTTAGGTGCTGGGGCAGATACGAGACAATCAGTTTTGGGCACAGAGAAGCAGCGTGGCTCAGTGGAAAGAGCACAGGCTTAGGAGTCAGAGGTCATGGGTCAGCTGTGTGACTTTGGGCAAGTCACTTAACTTCTCTGCACCTCAGTTACCTCATCTGGAAAATGGGGATTAAGACTGTGAGCCCCTCAGGGGACCTGATGACCCTGTATCTACCCCACTGCTTAGAACAGTGCTGGGCACATAATAAGCGCTTAACAAAAGAAATACCAACATTATCCCTCACGGTCAAAGGTGGAGGGAGAAGAGATGTTGAACAGATGAGGAAACTGAGGCACAAAGAAGTGAACCGATATGCCCAAGGTCACACAATCTGCAAGTGGTGGAGCTGCGATTAATACCCCTGCCTTCTGATTCCCAGGCCCAACCTCTTACAACTAGGTTTCACCACCTCTCGAATCCTCCAGTTGCAAAGCTACAGAGAGGGGTCAGCAGGAGGACGAGGTGGACAGTGGTTAAGTTGGGAGGGGTGGTTAAAATCTCTCTGATTTTCATTTCTTTCTCATTGATTAAGTACGGTTTCAATTAAAATATCTAAAAGGTGCATGAAGTCCTTATAATCGCATTCAACCTTCAGGGATTGGTGCTTTTTGCAGCCCCAATTGAGTTTGCCTTGTAATTACAAGGATGATGTTTGTCTGTTTCTGGACCATTTTGTCAATGCAAAGAATCCTTGGAGTTCAGTTCCCACTAGGGATGTGTGTTAGAGAATATAGCACTTGAGGGACCCGAAAGAGACACATTTCCTCATCCAGGCTCAGCCGCTCACTTGCTTTGATATTTAGTACAAATCTCTTAACTTCTCTTTCTGTACTTCCTCAATACTAAATGGAGAAAATAATACCCTCTGCTTGTTTCATATGAAAGCAGGAGGCTCAGTTTAGCAATGTGTGTAAATGGTCTTGGTGAAACATGGTATGGTTGTTCAAGGCAGTCTCCAGATATCTTCATGCATTGTGGGGGTTTTTAGCTATCTAAATCAAAAGAAATTAATAACACTCCATGCTAAAAAATAATTCACTTCTCTTTTTTTTTTTACAATCCAAGGGTGCTTTAGTGTGCCATGTTAATACTGGGAGGAGAATTTAATTGGTTAACCTCAGTTTGAAGCCTTTTGTGTTCTCTAATCTCCACAAGCTGAGCTAAGAACATAGGAAAAGTTAACACTGATCAGAACAATGGTCTATGCAGCCCAGAATTTGGTGTCTGATAGTGGTAACAGGATGGTTGGAAAAAATAATACAAAATGTGTTCTCCTTGACTTGGATCCTAATGCTTAGGAATGTACTATTTGACATCCCAAATTTTCCCTCTAGATTTTACACTTTCCCTCCAGTGGTCCATTGTGGACTCCTCATCCATGAATTAATAAATTAATACACAGTGTCTGGAACCTACTAATATTTTTCTTCCCACAGAATGGGGAAATCAGGCTGAATAGATGTGAAAGTACTTTGGCCTCTTCAGAGACAAGACCCTAAACTGAAGCAAAACTCTTGTTTAGTATTATAGCTGTATGCACTCTGTTCTCAAAAAGAAACTCAAATTGACCAGTGTCTGAACATTGTGTCCTTAAATATTTTATTTACATTAAAAGGAACTAAATTATTAAATTATAAGTTTATGTCTTCAAAAATTATAAACCATGTTGCATTAATTCTAGTGCAAACACCTAAATCAAATGAACAGGACATCAAGTCACAAACGTTTTCACTCACACCTCATCCACGACTTCATTCCTTCTATCTTACTCTTCACTCTCAGTAATCTTACATTTCCCAACAAATGTCATATTCAGGAACTCAGTCATACATCTTATCAAAAGCAATGTGTAGCTCCAGTCATAAAAGAATAGCTACGGAAACTTGTTCTTTTGTGCTTTCAGAACTCGATCACAGTGACCCTGTTAATACAAGATAGCACTCCTCACCACTCACAAACACACCCCTGAATTTGTGGTGTTGAACACTTTCACCAAAATCCCACTACAATATTCAGCAATTATTTCTTCTGATTTGAAGACCTGTCGGCAAATGCGGAAGTTCTGAACTCCAGAATTTGTAGGAGATAAGAAAAATCACTTTGCTGCTAGGTGATTATTCCCCAAGTTACCCAGAATGAGACCCCAAGCATTAAATGTTATTCATAGACATCTAGAAAAACTGGGGAATCCTACAGCATAGTAATGTTCTCCCTTCTTCTTCCAGATTTTGAAGTAAGGTGAAGGGAAATGATCGTGACAGTTTCAAAGAGCCTAGGATGGTTTAGTACATCAAGTGGTAGCTCAAAATATATTAATGCTACTCAAGAGGATGAGATAGCAGGGTTTCTTTGACAAAGCACTGCTATCTCCACTAGAATCAGCATCTTGGAGAATGAATTTTGTGTCCTCCTCCAGGCCTGGAGAACACAAAACAGTGCCTGTCACGTGCCAGGTAATAAATTAGGAAATAAATATATTAGGAATAAATAAATTAGGAAAGCAGTTTTCCATCGTGGAAAGATCAAGGGCCTGGGAGTCAGAGTTCAGAGGAGTTCCAAATCTAGGTTCCGCCACTTGCCTGCTATTTGATGCTAGGCAAATCACTTCTCTGCACCTTAGTTTTCTCATGAGTAAAATAAGGGTTCAAAACCTGTTTTCCCTTCTACTTAGACTATGAGCCCCATGGGGGAGAGGCACTGTGTCCAACCTGATTATTTATCCCAGTGCTTAGTACAGAGCTTGGCAAATAATAGACACTTAACAAACACTACAATTATTATGACTGACTAATGGACGGAAGTTCTAGTACTGTCATTATAATTGCTAGTTTTGAGTTATTCTCTTGTCCTGGGAGAGCATCAATAGTCAAGACTCTCATTCCTCTCTCACTACACACCCCAGCTCGTTTTGACATTTATGTCATCAGCCAGCCACCGGGACTTGCTCCTCCCATTAGTTTCAGGCGCTCGACCTACGAGTCTTTCACCAGGGATTTGATTCCCTCTAAATTCAGGCTTTCAATTTATAAGCCCTTCCCAAGGGATTGTCCCCCCTGTAAATTCAGGCACTCAATGACATGTTCCAAAGAGTGAAACCAAACGTGTAGAAGCAGCATGGCCTAGTGGATAGAGCATGGGCCTGGGAGTCAGAAAACTGTGGGTTCTAATTCCTACTCTGCCACTTGTCTGCTGTGTGATCCTGGAAAAGTCACTTCACATTTCTGTGCCTCAGTTTCCTCATGTGTAAAATGGAGATTGAGATGGAGAGCCCCGCGTGGGATAGGGACTCTGTCCAACTTGCTTTGCTTGTATCCACCCCAGTGCTTAGTACAGTGCCTGGCACACAATAAGTGTTTAACAAATACCATAATTTTTATTATTTTCTTATTTATATTCCCCCACCTGCCACTTCAGCACTCCCATGACCCCTAAGAACTTGAGGACTCACAACCTTCCATAGTTCTTAGGGACATATTTTTGAACTAATTTGTAACCAATTTAATTTCTGTTTCCCCTCACTATAATGTCTCCCCAACTGATTATAAGTTCTTTGAAGGTCAGAATCATGCCTTCTATCTCTATTGCACTTTCCATATGCTTCAAACAGTGTTCTGCAAGCACTGGGGCCTAGTGGATAGGGCGCGGGCCTGGCAGCCAGAAGGACCTAATTCCAGCTCTGCCACTTGTCTTCTGTGTGACCTTGGGCAAGTCGCTTCACTTCTCTATGGCTCAGTTACCTCATCTGTCAAATGGGGATTAAGAATTTGAGCCTACTCTACCCCAGCGCTTAGAGCAGTTCCTGGCACATAGTAAGTGCTTAACAAATACTGTAAAATGAGAAATAAAAGAAAACAAATACCATTAATTGATATGGACCTGTAAAAAACAGTAGAATTATCCACCATCAAATCTAAGGGAAACCCATTTTTACTGTACCAGACTCAGCTGCTCTTTTAATACCAGAGTCCCAAGGCCCACAGTCCCAGGGTGAGACCCCCTCCCAGCAGCTCCATCTCCAATGCAGTGTAAGCTCACTGAGGGCAGGGAATGTGTCTGTTTATTGTTGTATGGTACTCTCCCAAGTGCTTAGTACAGTGCTCTGCACAAAGTCAGCACTCAATAAATAGAGTGCAGTGTATGGAGGAATGACTGGAATGAAGTGCAGGGAGGAATGACTGACTGTGTGAGCCCCTTCCAATTTTGTAGAATTTGGGGAAGTGTGTGGCTTTATCACCATGGCAAACATTACCCTCTGCTCTGGATGTCCCATTCCCTGCAAAGCTGGGGCTGGACAGCAACTAAGTCACATTTTTTTTTTTTTTGAGTCACATGTGACCCAAATGCCTCCCTTGACAATCTTTAGAACCCTGGAGAGGTTGCCTTGTGTAGTAACTAGACTTCAAACTTCTTGTGGGCTGAGTACTGGGATAGATTCAGTACAATTATATAGGACAGTCCCTGTGCCACAAGGACAAATTTTACAGATGAGGAAATTGAAGCCAGAGAAGCTAAGTGACTGGCCCAAAGTCACACAGCAGGGAAGAGGAGGAGCTAGGATTAGAATCCGGGTCTTCTGACTCTTTATTCCATTCCCTTTTGACTACGCCATACCGCTTTTATTATGCTTCCACCTTTTTTCATTCATGCATTCAACTGCATTTATTGAGTGCTTACTGGGTGCAAAGCACTGTACTAAGCGCTTGGGAGAGTACCATGTAACAATTAATGGACACATTCCTTGCCACAGTGAGCTGGCTCATAGAGTGTTCTTTGGCCATTATATGAAGATCCCATATATTGATTAATGAAAAGCAAGCCATCTTTTGAGGGTATTTAACACCTTTCGAATAGATTGGTGGAAGACCTCCCTTTCTCTTTGATTTCTTTATCTGGCTCTGGAAGCACTTAAAATCCTGCAATAATAATGATGGTATTTGTTAAGCACTTAGTATGTGTCAATCATTGTTCTAAGCGCTGGGATAATTGAGGGATAATTGAGGGATAATTGAGGCCCAGAGAAGTGAAGTGACTTGCCCAAGGTCACACAGCAGACATGTGGCAGAGGTGGGATCAGAACCCATGAACTTCTGACTCTGAGCCCACGCTCTTATGCACTGCACCATGCTGCAGTGTTGTTAGCTAAATTTGCTGCATTCCTGCAGCACTCTCTGCATCTTGTAGAGTCTTGTGGCAGGAAAGGGAAGAGGGGATAGTGGGGTGGAGGAGGGGGAGAGTTGGGAAAAGAGGAGAAGAGAAAGGAAAGAAGGAAGAAAGGAAGGGTTGAGGGAGCTGCAGGGAAAGCAGAAGTGGCCGAGATTCCCGGGATAGTTGTGTACACTTCTCATTTTCGAGACAATTCCGGAAGGCAGGGGCCATGAAATCTTCAGTTTTTTCAGCTCTGTACAATTCAAAGAACAGAGTGCAGAACATTTACTAGAATGGGAAAGAATGGTGAGCAGCCACAGTCCAAATATAAAATAGACACTGGCACTTGCATGTGATGGCATAGGACTAGGGATTCTGCCAAGGGCTCTGAATCCACTGCCTACCACACTTAGTTTTGAAAAGCAGTGCCAGCCATTACCTGAGCTGCTTGAAAAAAGATCAAAAACATTTTCCAAATGAACCTTAATTACAATTAACAGATTGGTCAGTGTGTCCTTGGAAACAAAATTTGGTGCTTTCTTTACTGGTCTTCTGAAAGACTGGGATGGAAGGAATGCCTCTTTAATCATAAACGGGGAAGAAAGTGTTATAATTTGAGAGGAACTGCCTGCATCTCTTATCGCATGTAAGGACTGTGGCTTGCATTCTTGAAGACAGAGTGACATCTAAAGGGATTTTGAAATAGCAGAAGCTGGTACATTGCAACCAAACAGAGAAAGTCAAGGGCATGTCATATTTTTGAAAACTGATGAGTTTTCAGGTTTCCCATGCTTGATTGTCCCAAGTATCCATGAAAAGAGGATCAAATTCTGATTTTAATGACCTGCCTCGGGGCACCCTCAGGACAACTGCCATTTTTATCTTAGATTCTGCAGGTCCTCCGTGAACAAAAGGGGGGAAAATCAGCTTTGAATAGATTCCTTACGCTCTTGTCAAAAGTAATCCAACTCTGAATATCTATATCCTAAAATATCATCACGCGGGCCGTTTTTATTAACCTAAAGAATTAATAGAGCAGAATATTTAAAATGGGGTTTCAGTTATTGATGCTCCAATTAAATCTTATGTTCCCTTGGTGTTGTGTATAATAATGTTTTTTGCTCATTCTCTCTCATACCCTCTCTTCTCTCTCTCTCTCTTTCTTGCTCTCTCTTCCTTTCTCTCAATGTGTCTTTTTCTCACAAGCATACACGCTTTGAATCCACCTATGATGCCTAATGTCTGGATACGGACACACCAACGAGGTATTTGTATGTTCTGATTGTGTTCTGGGAAAGTATTCCAAATATGAAATGTTTTACTCTTTTCCAACCCTGCAGTTTCTGAATCACGAACACCCCCTCCACATTCCAAAAAAATCGATCTCATTTTGAAAGCAAACTTTATCATAATATGTGGTAGCTTAGTGAGAGTGGTTGTGTACACGCTTGTTAACAGCACCCTGATGTTAGCAGTGAACTAATTACTTTTACTACTGATCTGCTCTGGGGCATTATTTCCTTTCTGTATGCTTGCTTGCTGAACTGTTGTTACTCAATCACAGGACTGAGGAAAGGAAAAAAAAAATACTATGGAAAACGCATTTCCCTCAGCAGGGTTGGAATCAGAGACCATTCTCCCGGATTGGGTTTTTCCCCAGCTCTCTTTAATTGTGCATTCTTTTGGAAGCAGCGGTGGCTTTTCGGAGGCATTTTTACTTATTTATGATAAAAGTATAAAATCATGAAAAGCTATGGGGACGCTCTATCGCCTTTCTCACCAAGATGCCCCAGTGAACTACACAAGCAAGGTCCAGCAGCGGACCAAAAAGTTAACTCTTTCGTCCTCCTGGAATCTGCTGTGCGGTGCCAATTCCCTTTTTGGTAGACAAGCGCATCGAAGGGAGAAAAAAACTCCCGTCATTTGCAAGCAATATTTGGAGGAATCTGTGAGGAGTGAGGAGGAGGGAGGGATAAGGATACGTTACCTCCGGAAAACGGTGGAAAGAAAACATTTACAGTGGGATATTAGTTGCAGCAAAATAGGGTTATTTAGCCTGAAGATAACATTTGCTCACACGCTGATTTTCTGTTATGTTTAAAAGAGAATAAAGCAGACAGTCCCACATCTACCTAAACAGCAGTATTTCATTTTCAAGTAAAAAGACATTGACAGGGTTAATGTAAAACAAAAAGTGGAACCTGAGGCACTGAAACAATAAATAATGACAGGACCTTTCAGCAAGACTTAATAAAAGAGATTAAAGCAGCATGTAATGTAAGGTGCGTGTTAATAAAAACAAGCGGTGAAAAATAATAAATAGATTTCTATAATGGGAGATTCCTATCTTTAAATTTCAATTAGTCCTCGTGAATTCTATCTTTAATTTTTTTCAACACTTGAAAATCTACTGCAAGACTAGAAAATATCCAAACCAAGTGATTCACCAACAAGGCAGTTTGAGTTGTTATTTTAAACATTCTATCCTCATGCTGTAACTTTTTATTCAAGGCTATTTCAGTTAGGGTATGAGTCAGTCTCTGTCGTCGAATGTTCAAATCCTGCTCAGTTCCCAGAGATGTCAGAGCTCCACACTCTCCCTCAGATAGCAGGAATTCTGATAAGAAATGAAGTGAAGCTGAAATTGAGAAAAGAGAACAATTAGTGTGGTCTTTGATAGGGTGTGGATGTGTTTCTAAATGTACTGGAATCTTGTTTTCCACAATGCAGTTTGGTAAAAGTATTTCTTCAAATCTGATTTAACAATTCTCTTGGTTATTTTGTTGCCCTTGTCATGCCTCCCCTTTCAGTTTACACACAAAGATTTTGAAGGTTTAGTTGTTTTTTTTCTCTGCACTAGAGTAATAGAATAGCTCTTTGTTCGCATTTTTGAGCAGCTGTGAAACAGCATCCAAGGAAAATCAGGAAAAGTGGGCTGAAAAAATGTACTCACTGCCTGCTCCCTCGTTGCCTCCCCACCCCCAACTATAATATATTATCTTCGTCTCCATGCACTTGGTAAGCCTGAGTCAGTGAAGGTTTGGATTCTAAACTTGAAATTCTTTTTGTGGAATCAGCAGCTTGCAGAGTGTTTATCAGCCACACAAACACAAGTGAGCGGAGAATCCACATTTAGACTACTGCACCCGTTTCTGGTATAGACGCTGTATACGAATAATGACTTTTCGAAGATTATTTGAACTGCAATATCCAGTTGTGCCTCAAAAGCCTCGAACAGAGGCATTAACCTAAAATGTGAGTCTCCTCTGTTCATTCTGATTTGAGGCTGCTCCTTTAAATAGGTGAATACTCACAACTCTCCTTTAGTGGAAGAAGGAAACCTAAACAATCTTCAAATTGCAAATCAAAATGATTTGATTTGTACACTGATTTAACATTTGTAAAGAAAAAAAATAGCTGCCAGTCCATTTTCAAATGTGGACAAGTGGGTAAAAAGGAAAGGAGAGAGAGTGTGACCCTCGGATTCAGTGTCAGCATTTTTTCATGGGGCAGGGGGAGCGGTTATTTAAATAGTGAAGCACAATACACCATGCAAACTTGACTGGGAGAAGAACCAAATCAAGAACCTGGTCCTTGGTGACTGGCTTCTCATTAACTTACTCTGGGGCTACAGAGATAAAATCTATCAAAATTCAGAGCAATTTCATGGCGAATTTGATCAGTATCCACGGCCTATTTGGATAAATCAGACCGTGAGAAAACTCCCAGATTGTCTTTTGGCAGTTCGATTTCAGCATGTTTTGCCTAAATCATCCGGATAATTGCTTGGACTCTCCTCTTCATTTATGCTATGGGAATACAGTCTTCTCCATGCTTCCATTTGGGGAGCCCCAAACACCCATGTGGTGTCAGATGGCAATAATGAGAATTGAATAATTACCCGTCCATCCTGAAAAAAAGGTAACTCGGACTATGTCCACACTATCAGCATGAAGTACAAACCTGAGCCATTACCCAGGTGATTAGGTCAATAAAGAGAGGCAATTTGGAGCAGTCACACTCCAGTAATGATTATTCTGCAATTGCAACCTTTCAGGCTAAATTATCCAGATCGTTTTCTCAACTCTATTTGTGTAGCAACTGCGCTTTCATCTCTGGCCAGTTCCTCCTCGAATCACTCACACCCACTGCCATTCAAACTGTGACTCGAACCAGAAAGCATTATCCTTTTTTAAAAGCACAGCTGAAACTATTTTTAACTTGGGATCCCAAAATAAGCCAAAGGGAATCCTATTAGATGATCAATATTTCCTGAAAGCCAAATGCATGTTTAAGAAACTCCAGTACTTTTTTAAGCTTAAAGACAATAGAAATGTAATATTTCCAGTTTGCATTCAAATGAATCTTTGAGGCAACATTCCAGATATTAAAATATATCTATTACGGGTTTTACTTTTATCAGTTTTGACAGAAGAGTAGTAGATTCAAAGAATAACAAGATTGATTGTGGAAGAGAGAACAAGAAAAGACGGTGCAATAGCAAACAAATTAATGAAATAAAAAATATCTGAGTGCTTTTCTTGTGTAGGTGGGAATGAATAAATTGCACCCTGACAGGAGTATTTGTTTTCCTACTCAATCTCCTAACCCAAAAGGAAATATCCTTTGGAAAGAGAGGGAGCAGAAAGAGAGGCTTTGTCACTAATAAAAATTTTGGATTTCAGAGTGCTTTTGTCCAAAGCATCTGAAGCACTTCCATCGTTCTTCCTCTCCTCTCCTGTTCACATGTTCAAAACCATGGATCATCATCTCCAATCTCCATTTTACAGTGGGGAAAACTGAGGCACAGGCATAATAATAATAGTGGAATTTGTTATTAAGTGGTTACTAGTTGCCAAGCACAGTAGTAAGTCTGGGATAGATAATAATTATGGTATTTGTTAAGTGTTTACTGTGTGACAAGCACTGTTCTATGCTCTGGGTAGACACAAGGTAATCAGGTTGTCCCACATGGGGCTCACAGTCTTAATCCCCATTTTACAAATGAGGGAACTGAGGCCCAGAGAAATGAAGTGACTTGCCCTAAGTCACACAGCTGACAAGTGGCAGAGCTGGGAAAAGAACCTATGATCTCTGACTCCTAAGCCTGTGTTCTTTCCACTAAGCCACGACAAGATGATACAAAATACAAGACCACATGGGGCTCACAGTCTAAGAAGCAGGGAGCAGAGGGAATGAATCCCCATTTTGCAGATGAAGGAACTGAGGCACAGAGAAGTTAAGTGACTTGTCCAAGATCACACAGCACGTAAGTGGCAGAGCTGGGAGGAGAACCCAAGTCTTCTAATTCCCAGACCCATGTTCTTTTCTCCAGGTCATGCAGCTTCCAAAGGTTGTGATTTGTTCAAGGTTATATAAATTGTGTGAAAAAGCTGGAACTCTTGATTTCTGGCCAAATGCTAATTTTCCTAGTAGTTTCTGATGGATTATGACAATCATGTGTCAGAAATAAGGAGATGGATTAGATATCCTCTTAACATCTCGTTAAGCCTCATACACAGTTGGTGGCTGATGCCTGATCTACTCTCTGCAGTGCAAATGCCCAGATTGAATTTTGAATCACATCTGGAATCACTACTTGTATGATCCAGATCTCTGTCTGAGTCCCCACTAGCAAATTATTTATATCATTCAGACTAAAATTTTTAGCCTCTATTCAAATATTTCATTCAAAAAAACTCCCTCACTCAGAAGATGCAATCATTCAATAGTATTTATTAAGTGCGAGGCAATGTGTTAAACATTTAAGAGTGTGCAAATATAGCAAGACATGCGTTTAATACTTTGCAATTTACAATTTAACAATCAACCAATCGTATTTATTGGGAGCACTGTGCTAAACACTTGGGAGAATACAAATATGACAGTTGGTAGAAATGTTTTCTGCCCACAGCTAGTTTATGGGCTTGTGAGACAGAGAAGTTGGTGCTGCTGTCTACGGTGATGGGATTGTCTTGGGGAGGGCAGGATTTGGGTTCGAAGACAAGGAGCTCCATTCTGAGAATATCAAGCTTGAGGCCTCGGCGGAACATTCATGTGTAGAGAAGGCAGGAATTGCAAGACTGCAGAAAAGGAGAACGATCAGGGCTGGAGATGTAGATTTGGGAGTCTGTTGCTTCCCCCTCCCGTATTTTATTTTTGGGTTCATCTCCCCCATTAGCCTGTAAAATCCTTCAGGCTAGGGATTATGTCTATTAACTCGATTGCACTCTCCTAAGAACTTAGAACAATGCTCTGTACAGAGTAAGCCTTCAGTAAATCCCATAGATGGATGGATGGGTAGATGAATGAATGGTCGGATGGAAGACACTAAAGGCACTTGGGGAGTCTGAATGATGCAGGGCATTTGCTAGTTCGGATCTGAGGGACAATCGACTTTTTTGTTCAAACAGGCATCCCATCTACATAATCACTATATGTGAAATCAGTCCATCTGCCATCACAGTTTCCCTGAATTTGTGATCAGAGAAATGGATCTTCTCAGAACTTGTCATCCCACTCCTTTTTCACATGTGTTCCTTCATTTGCTTTATATTCCTCAATGAGGGCTTTAGTAAGCATCCCTTTTGACGGAGGCTCTGAAGGATTACATGATGCACGCCTTGCTTTGTTTCAAGGTGTTTGTTGGTCTCAGATTCACTCAGATCAAGCCAGCCTGGCACTGCATGCCAGCTGCATTCAGAGTGTGTCTGCCTGGCATACAGTCTCTCTCTTAGAGAAGTCCATTCATTGGTCTCATTGCTAGAGGATGAAACTCTTTTCATTTTGTGGCAGACCTCCACCCAGCCGACTTTCTTCTCCTGGCGTCTTCATTCAGTAGTATTTATTGAGTGCTTACTAAGTGCAGATCACTGTACTAAGTGCTTGGAATGTACAATTAGGCAACAGATAGAGACAATCCCTGCCCATTGGCGGGCTTACAGTCTAATCGGGTATTCAGCTGCCCCATCTATTGACAATAGACTGGAAGCTCCTTGTGGCCCGGTGTCGTGTCCGCCAACACTATTGTAAGGTACTTTCCCAAGCATTTACTACAGCGTTCTGCACATGGTAAGCACTCAATAAATGCAGGGATTTATCTTCAGCCCTCCTTGATGATCAGTGGCTAATCAATCAATAGTATTTATGATATAATAGTAGTATCTGTTAAGAGCTTACTGTGTGCCAGACACTGTACTAAACACGGGGTGAATACAAGCAAATCAGGTTGGACACAGTCCTTGTCCCATGTGGGGCTCACAGTCTCAAGCCCCGTTTTACAGATGAAATAACTGAGGCACAGAGAAGTGAATTGATTTGCCCCAGGTCACACAGCAAAAACAAAGCTAGGATTAGAACCCATGACCTTCTCACTACTAGACCTATGCACTCTATCTAGTACACCATGCTGCTTCTCATAGTCAATAAGGTGCCACTGCTTAAATATTCAGTAACAAAATATTGTGTTAGTGATTGTAAAGTGATGCTAGCACATTCATTGAGCAAGAGTAATAGGAGGTGTTTTTCAAGCAGTAATAATAGCATATTTACTGAGCGATACTCTGTCCTAATTAGGCTACTGGGCAATACAAAACAAGTAAAAGACATTCTCGGCCCACAGGAGCTTACATTCTATTAGGGGTGACTGGCATAAACTTATTCGTAAACAGAATAATCAGAATAAATATCTGAATGTGCAGTGGAATAAATGGATATGCCCAAATGCTAAGGATGGTATAAATAAATCAAGAGAGAGGGAAAGAGAACTTTATTTTAAAAAGCCCAGAGAATTCAAACATTTATAAAATTTTGGAAAAAAAAAAAGATCAGGAAAAGTGAGTTTTGTGAAAAGAAAGTTTCTTAGATCTGCTGAATGGTGAAAAATTCCTTGGGTGAGAAAGCTTATCTTTTCAAAATAAGTGATCCAAGATTGATCATGACCAAGAAACAGTGATGATTGATTGACTAATTACTGAGCAATTCTTTCTTTAACTGCTGTGCCAAGATAACTTGAAATTTGCTCATTCCCAAATGGTATGGCCTCTAATAAAAAGGAGTACAAACTAAATGATAATTCTTGTTCAGATTTTAGACTAAGGATGGGCTCTAAGGATTTCCAGTCAGGAAGACCCATGATTTCATCTAGTAGTAAAGTCACTGGACCTATAATTGCTATTTGTCTCTGCCTCTTTGTTTAGATTCTTCAACTAGTTTTCAATTCCCGTAACTATGATCTCCTCCAAATCAATTAGCACTAACTCTGCAAGTAAAATTCTGTGAGACCTGTTACTGAGTGCTTTGAAAATGTTAAACTCTGTGAACTTATTTGAGTTTCCCTAATTCTGCCATTGCACTGAAAAAAAAAATCCCAAATACTAAATTTGGTCTGGCAGGGAATAAGCTTAATGAATTCATCCTGCATTATATTTAGAATTTCATCAAGTTCTTTCTTGTTGTCTAAAAGTTTTTCTCAATTTCAGTCATCTCTAAGTAATTGTAAGATTGTCTTCTCTTTTTTTGAAATTTGGTACCAAAGTACAAAATTCTGACCTACCCCAGATTCCCTAAAGCCTTTTAAAATATATTGTGGGTCCTAAGGGAAACATGCTTCTTAGTGACCAAAAAGGTCATAGAATCTGATCCTCAGTTATGTGATGATAACCACTGCTACAAAATACTCATTGAAAACTAAACCCAACACAAAATTTGATGCATTCTGGGTGAGAGGATAATGAAGAAAAAATAAATTAGGGGTGGGGTAAGGATTTACACTGTACTATTTCCCTTCACTGGCAAGGTAGACGTAGGAGTTAATGGAATAAGAAGTCGGATATAAAAGCAATACGGCACAGCAGAAAGAACATAGACCTGGGAGTCAAAGGACCTGGGTTTTAATCCTGAGACAACTGCTTGCTGTGTGACCTTGGGAAAGTTATTTAACTTTTCTGTGCCTCAATTTTCACAACTGTAAAATGGGGATTCAATACCTGTTCCCCCCACTTCTTAAGCTGTGAGCCCCTTGAGGGACAGGAACTGTGTCCAACCTGATTATCTTGTATCTACCCCAGTGCTTAGAACACTGTTTGACACACAGCAACCGCTTAACCAGTTACTATAAAAATACGGCTCTGGTGCCTTCTCCTTCCTTCAGCTCCAGAGTCGAACAAAACACTGGCCGCAGCCAAGCAAACTGCTCTCCCGTGCCACGACCTAGGGCCAACAACAGGTCCTCTCTGCCCTATCGAGGAGACCCCCATCCCATCGTGCTTTCCACCAGTCCAACAGGAAGGCGAACAGCCCCTGCAGTATAAGCCCTCGGAGAACTTCAGCAAAGTTAGCTCCAGACTTGGAATCATGAGAAGAAACTGTGCTCCTGGAGCCGCAGCTCCCTACTGACCTGTGTTTTTATATTTAAGCTCTTTATTAAGCACTTACTACGTGTCAAACACTGTTTCAAGCCCCGGGGTCTTGTCTTGTCTTATGCTGTCAAGTCACCTCCGACCCATAGCGACGCCATGGACACATCTCTCCCAGAAAGCCCCACCTCCATCTGCAATTGTTCTGGTAGTGGATCTACACCCGAGTTAAGCAAGTCAAACACAGCCCCTGTCCTATGTGAGGCTAACAGTCTAAGTAGGAGGGAGAACAGGTAATGAATCCCCATTTCACAGCTGAAGAAACTATAGACAATTACTCTCCCCACCTTCAAACCCTCATTGACAGCACAACACTTTCATGAAATCTTCCCTCATTTAGCCCTCAATTCCCACTCCCACTCCCTTCTGCCTCAGCCTGATTTGCTCCCTTTTTTACCCCTCCCTCAGCCCCACAGTATCTATGTACCTATGGGTAATTGATTTATTTATATTAATGTCTGTCTGCCCTTCTAGACTGTGAGCTCATGTACAGGGAATGTACCTAACAACTTTGTAGTATTGTACTCGCCCAGCTTAGTACAGTGCTCTGCACACAGTAAATGCTCAATAAATAGGACGGATCGATTGATTGAGTCACTGAGAAATTAACCGATTTGCCAAGGTCTCACAGCAGGCAAGTGGTAGAGCTGGGAGCTAGATCCATTTTCTTTCCTCTATTGCATACTTGACCTTGTGCCTTAGCAAGTTGCAGTGTTTTAATGCTTCATTGCTCTTGATGTGTTTGTCTCCAATTCTTTCCGCCACCCAGATTGATAACTTGCAGACCCCTCGAGGGACAGGTTCCTTATCTAATTCCCCCGGTGTTCACTTTCCCTGCGTTTAGTGCGTTGCTCTGCCCAGAGGAAGTGAAGCCTTGAAGCCTCCATGAAGTCTTTCCTGACTAATCTTTTTTTCCCTATCGCTACCTCTACTCTGCCATATAAGCATGGTTTTACCCGTCAGCATTGGGCAGCTACGTGGCCTAGTGGAAAGAGCTGAGGCTTGGGAGTCAGAAGACCTGCATTCTAATCCCAGATCCATCACTTGCGTGCTGTGTGATCTTGGGAAAGTCACTTAACTTCTCTGTTCCTTAGTTTCCTCAGCTATAAAATGGGGATTCAATACCTATTCTCCCTCCCACTTAAACCATGAACTCCATTATGGGTAAAGGATTGTGCCCAACCTGATCGACCTTGTAACCACACCAGCGCTTAGACTAGTGGTTGAAACATAGTAAGCGGTTGACAAATAGCTTAAAATAGTAGTCAGTTCCATCCCCACACACCACTGATCTTTAAACATGATTGCTTCCTTTAGCTATAACTACTTTAGTGTCTGACTCTCAGGCTAGATTCTGAGCTCCTTGAAGAGGGGTATCATGTCTACGAGCTTTATTGCACTCTTCCAATAATTTAGTACAAAGAAAGCACTTAATAAATACTATTGATTGATTGACTGAATGACTACTAAGTGCAATGCATTGTTCTACCTTCTTGGTAAAACACAGCAGAAGCCCAGGTATGTTCCTGGCCCATAAGGAATTTGTAGTCTAACAGGAGAGACAGTCATAAAATCTCAACAGTTATTAGCTTCCCCTATTTCCTATAAAGTTGGCTTTCTTCACTTTTGAAAATTAGGTTTTAAGTCTTCACCACTTTAAGAATCTCAATTTCTCTCTTGTTTGCTTTGTCACCCCTTCCTCACCAATTATTGGTTTTCCATTGAAATCAAATGAATAATTAATTTAAATTTTGCCCCACAAAGAGCTGGATGCGGGTGGTCTAACACGGGCTTTAGCATGAAACTGCGGAGTCCTCTGCAAATTACTGACTCACTCAGTCTATTAGTTTTCTCCCCTGGAAAAATAGGGAAAATTCTAATCTATCTCCATGGGCAGGAAGGAGGTATTTGATGTAAAAAAAAAATAATAATTATGAGAAGAGTAATCTAAAATGCTTTGTGAATGAACTCCAGGAAGAACTTCCCTGCTTGAAGGACAAGGAATAGACACCAAAGGGGAGAGAGAGCTCATCTGATGGGCAAAGATTGAAGCTGTGTGTCAATCGGATAACTGAGACTTTAGGCAAAATCCCAGAGGAAGTCGAACACTTCCTGGGAAGGACTCAAACATAGTAAACTCTTTCGCCACAAGGGATCAATTTGTCAAGCTCTCTCTTGGAAAGGGTGGGGAGAGGCAGGTGCTCGTAGGCTAAAGTGCTCACAAGTAGCGAGCAGTTCATTTCAGTTAGCAAAGAACCAGATGACCCTTGTCTGCTCAAAGAAATGGGCAAACTGTGTGGATTATTGGTATTTATTGAACCCCTACTGCGTGCAGAACACTGCACTTAGCCTTTCCTGACTAAGCTCCCCCTTCCTCTTCTCCCACTCTTTCCTGCTGCGCCCTGACTTGCTCTTTTTGTTTTCCCCCCGTCCCAGCCTCACAGCTCTTACATACATATCTTTAATTTACTTAATATATATTAATGTCTGTCTCCACCCCTCTAGTCTGTAAGCGCGTTGTGGGCAGGGAATGTGTCTATTGTTGTACTGTACTCTCCCAAGCGCTGAGTAGAGTGCTCGGCACACAGTAAGTGCTCAAGAAATACGATTGAATGAACGAATTGATTAATTAGTTAAATAATGCATGTACTTAGCCCTTGGGAAAGTGCAGTGCGATTGACTTGGTAGAAACAATCTCTACCAGCAAAGAGCTTGCAGTGTACAGGGAAAGACAGACATTAAAATAGATTAGGGCTACGGGAAATACTAGAGTATAAGAGCATTCGCACAAGTATTGTGGCACTGGGATGATTATCGAGGTTTTAAGGGGTATACGGCCCAGGTCATAGTAGGTACAAAGTGGAGGGTGGGTAGGGGATAAAAAAGGGCTTGGTCTGAAGGCCTCTTGGAGGAGATCATAATTATCATTATGGTACTTGTTAAGCCCTTACTATGTGCCAAGAACTGCTAAGCGCTGGGGTAGATACAAGATAATCAGATCGGACAAAGTCCCTATCCCAGCAGAGCTCCCAACCTAAGGAGGAGGGAAGAGGATCTAATCTCCATTTTACTGATGAGGAAACTGAGGCACAGAGATGCCAAATGACTTGCCTCAGGTCACGCAGTAGAAAAGTGGCAGAGGTGGGATTAGAACCCAGGTCTGATTCCCAGGATAGTGCTCTTTCCAGGAGCCTCCTGATTTTAGGAGGGTTTTGAAGATGAGGAGGGTGGTGGACTGTTAGCTCTGAAGGATGGAGGGAGTTGGAGGCCCGAGGGAGGACATGGGCAAGGGCTCAGTGGCAGGTTACATGAGACTGAGGTACAGAATAGTAGGTTGGTGATAGAGGAAGCAACGTGGCCTAGGAGAAAGAGTACGTACTTGGGTTCTAATCTTGGTTCCACCACTTACCTGCTGTGTGACCTTGGGGCAAGCCACTTAACTTCTCTATACCTCAGTTTCTTCACCTGCAAAATGGGGATTCAGTATGTGTAGTCCCTTCTACTTAGACTGTGAGCCTCATGTGGGACCTGATTAGCTCGTGTCTGTCCCAGCCCTGAGTATGTTGCTTGGCATATAGTAGGGACTTGATAAACATTATTTCAGTATTATCATTATTAGTGTTATTATCGGAGTGGAGTGTGGTGGTTGGATGTAAGTAGGAAATCGGCGAGATCAGGTAGGAGCACTGCATAGTGGATAGAGCATGGGTCTGGGCGTCAGAAGATCACGGGTTCTAACCCCAGCCCTACCACTTGTCTGCTGTGTGACCTTGGGCAAATCACTTCACTTCTCTGTGTCTCACCTCACCTGTAAAAATGGGGGTTGGGACTGTGAGCCCCACATGGAACAGGTGTCCAACCCAATTTGCTTGTAACCATCTCAATGCTTAGCGTACTGCTTACCACATAGTAAGCACTTAAAAAATACCACCATCTTTATCATTAGTACTACTATTAGGAAGGAAAGAGCTGATTGGGTGACTTAAAATGATGGTAAGGAGTTTCTGTTTGATACAACAGGAAGAAGTACAGCTAAATCAGGATTGAAAAGCTAAATGGATAATTGAATGTACAGAGAAATATATTAGTAAGTATACAAAGAAATGAAAGCGTGCACGTACACTATGGAAGCCTTATATCTCCAGCGAAAGAGCCTAGGCCTAGGAGTGGGAGGACTCGGTTCATAATCCCAGTTCTGCCACTTGCTGGCTGGGTGACCTTGGAAAAGGTGCTTCACTTTTCTGTGCCTCAGTTTCCTATTCAGTAAAATGGAGATAAAATACCTCTGAGAGTGTGCACTTATGTGGCACTGATTATCCATCCTGATTATCCTGATTATCTTAACTATTACAGAGCTTAGAATAGCGCTTAATATATAGGAAGAGTTTAACAAATATTATGACTATTATTATGATCATTATTACTAGTATTGTAGTTATTACTGCACCTCCACCCTCGCTCAGCCGCACATCCACCGCTAACTCAAGTCAATGCAATGGCAGGGAATAATGCCACTGCCTCACTTTGTCAGTGTGTAAAAAGCACTCACTCCCTCTGTGCGATCAAGAATTGGAATGGCAGGTTCATTTTCAGATAAATTTAGTGAAAAAGAATCAAACAAAATGTAAAGAAGTCTCCACAGAAAAGGAATAAAGAAAATGGAAAAAGGAAAATTCCATAACAGTCAAGTGAACAGGAGAAACCCAGGGTCTGTATTCTTTTGCTTAAGGAGAAGAAATAAAGTGGTGGTAAGAAAATTGGATTTTATCTTAAATTCATAGACCTGAAAGGACATCAAGGGACTCAGCCGGCTCATCTCTCTGCCTCGCAGCAGGACTGCACCTAAGTCATCCTAGACAAACGAGCGTGTGGCCTATTTTTTCAGAGCGGCAAGAAAAGAGATTCCACAGTCCTCCTTGCCAGAACTGTCTTTATAGCTTTACCGTTCTCCTCTGGCTGCACTTTCAGCCGTTTCCTCTTGCTCGCCCTTGGGGGAAATGAGCACCACTGGTGAACAGCCTCTGGAAAAGGAGTCTTCCCTCAAGTGTAAAAGAGGGAACCTCTTGGGAGCGGGCCCAGGGCTGGACTCAGAATTCCCCACATCTGCACTTCTGAGCTACTGCGCCCCAAAGGCCCTGGCACTTTGCATAGTCCTCTGAGGACCCACGTCCTCCCCAGAGAGGTTTTCAAGTTTACAGTTTCCTCTGGGGGATTTTTTTTTTAAGGATATTTCTTAAAGCGGTTATTATGCGTCAGACACTGTACTAAGCACTGGGGTAGACACGAACTAATCAGGTTGAACACAGTCCATGTTCCACGTGGGGCTCCTCTCATTCGTAATCCCCATGTTATGGATGAGGTAATGGAAAGTTAGGGAATTTGACCAAGGTCACAGAGCAGACAAGTGGTGGAGCTGGAATTAGAACCCAGGTTTTTCTGGCTCCCAAGGCCATGCTCTGTCCATTAGGCCACGCTGCTTCTCCATGGAACTCTTCCCTCATGGAGAAAATCCCCAGGAAACTCTCACTAGAGAAAGAGACCATAGCATTCCCAGTTCATCCCTGCCCCTACAATGTCCCTGGGTGATGTTTTATCAGGGAGGCTTTCAAGTAACCAATAAGTGCTACTTATTGAGCGTTCACTGTGTCCAGAGGACAGTACTAGCTCTTGGGACAGAACAATACAGCTGGAACCTGAGCAGCTGTGTGACTTTGGGCAAGTCACTTGACTTCTCTGTGCCTCAGTTACCTCATTTGTAAAATGGGGATTAAGTCTGTGAGCCCTACATGGGACAACCTGATTGCCTTGTATCTACCCCAGCTCT